>NC_134486.1:383877975-384245475 GCF_040206685.1 Ascaphus truei | reverse complement strand
ACCATAATTCCCTTGTTTCTCAGATTTTCCATGTCGGTGTCTCGCCTCATATTGTCTGTGTGGCTGCATTCGTGTCCTCCCGAAATCGCAACGCTCCATTACATGACGATGCATGCTTATCCATATGTTTCCTTCCTTTATCTGATTTGTGTGTGGTTTTTTTTCCCCGCGGTTTCACGAATAGGAGTTGAGGGAAAGTTACAACAAGCAGCAAGCGGCTCTGCGCCAACTGCAGAAAATCAAGCAGGACAAACTGAGGGATGTGGAGCGAAAACAAACAGAGCTAACACAGAAAAAGAAGGAAGAGGAGGATGCCATAAGGTACCTTCATGTTTGCTCCAGACAGGACTCTGCATTACAACAAAGTGCTCACGCGGCTGTAATCTCGCACTCTTCCGTGGTCACGGAGGCAGCAAATCTGGTGACACCTGTATGTTTGACCGGAATGTCTTCTTCCCCACAGGAGATCCAAGCAAGAGAAAGAAAACCTCTGGAAGGAAAAGGTCAAGCGAGAAGAGGAGGAGAAGCAGAAACGCCTCGAAGAGGAGAGGATCCAAGAACAAACGCTCCTGGAAAAGCAGAGGGCAGAGGAAGAAGCCGCCAGGCTCAAGGAGCGGAAAGCCCAGGAGCAGAAGTTGGCCGAGGAGAGGCAGCGGGAGGAAGAGGAGAAGAGGAAACGGGCGGAGGTACAAAGAGAAGCGGAGCAGCGGAGGAAGCAGCAGGAAGAGGAGACGCGCAAGCAGGCGCAGCTGAGAAAAGAGACGGAGGAAAAGCAAAAGAGGCAGGAGGAAGAGAAGGGACGGAGGGACACTGGTAACCACAAAGAGCCAACGAAGCGCTTCTCCAAAATTAACCTGGAAGAGAAGTTTGCAGACAAGCTGAAGAAGATCGGAGGGAGGACCTCTATTTCTGAGCGAGGGAAAGAAGGTAAATGGGATTGGGTGTTACCGTGGTTTAACTGCCTCAGGATTCTGCAATGCATTGCTGTCTTCTCTGGTATTTAAAGGGTTTAATTGCCATGTACAACATGGCATAGGAATGGATCTATGGCGCATGGCCAGATGGGTAACAGAACAGTCAATGAAGGTTATGATACATGGGGGGAGGGGGGTGGATAAGCTAAAAAGAACATAAGATGTTCATAAAGAACATGTCTAATGGGAGACACAACGAAGTAATGGCATTGGATATTTCCAAATGTTTCATGGAAGGATGGGTAAGGTAATGGTTTTGGATATGTCCGTAAAGAACATGCCACAGTTATGCAGTTGGTAGCACTGATGTTGTTTTATTTTAACGTGTAGAAAGGCGTTTTTAAAAGGTTTTTTTTTTTTGCAGTATACACAAGTGTTCTTTGTGAACAGGAACTCTAAGTAATTTACATACACTCCGAGAAACGCTGAGTCCCTAACCATAAAATACACGGGGCCGTTTCTTGACGGTGTATGGAGAATATTTGGTTGCTAATGTTTATTTTCGCACATGTAAAGACTTTATTTGTACAGTACAAAGGAGGAAATAAATAGCTACACTCACATTGTGGCTGAAGGAGTGACTCCGTGAGTAAAGACACTGACTGGCACTGCGTTGGAAGCAGGGGCACCTGGTTCAATTGCCGCTGTCGGCTCCTTGTGACCTTAGGCAAGTCACTTTATCTCCCTGTGTCTCAGACACCAAAAACATAGATTGTAAGCTCCACGGGACAGGGACCTGTGCCAGACAAAATGTCTCTGTAAAGCGTAAAACTAGCAGCGCTATACAAGAATAAACTATTATTATTATTTACAGTATGGCAAAGCCATACGCCTTTCTATACACTGTATTTAGTGCATAGGTGTCTAATTTAGCTCACAGCCAGGTACCAAGTCTCTCTTCCCATGGCTTCTATGGTTATCTGTTTGTAGCCATTAGCAATAGATACCGTACTGACAAGTTTACAATTTATGGCCTATACACCAGGGGTGCACAAAGTGGGGGGGCGCGGTTGTTACAGAGGCCCCGCGCTTCCCCGAAAGCATTTAAAATGCCGGGGAGTGCTTAATGCCTTTGTAAGTTTACTTACATTGCCTTCCAGCGACGCGTCAAATGACGCCGCGGGTCACATGACGTCACAGTGCCATGGCCGGAGAGAAGAGGAGACAGGGGGCGCATGTAAGAAACTTTGCGCACCCCTGCTACACACAATGACAATTTGTATTATTCTTTCATTCTAACTTTTTGTCTTTATTATTTCCCCTTTTTTGGCTCTGTATGTACATCTGTGGTAACAAGAATCAAGAAGTCTAGTTTAACAAATTGCCTTTTATTTTCCATTTTCTAACCTCATTCGTGAGTTCATGTGGTTTTCATCTGCCTTCGAGAAAACGTGATGTTATTTTACATTTGCGGCGCTGGTTAGAAATGGACCTGAATGTAAACTTCCGTGTCTTGTCGCATGTTCCTCTCAGCCAGCGCTATCATTGCCTCCGCACATCGGAAGTCCGCTGTACTTGTGAACTACACCGCCTTGTACCTGTTTGAAGCCAGGAATGCTGATGAACTGAGCTTTAATGCTGGGGATGTTCTCCAGGTAAATATTAATGCTACTGAGGCTAAGAATAATGAGAAGAAATACAAAGATGTATTTGATTTATGAGGGAGGGATTTTCTAACTGCTGTATGACAATGGGGTGAATCCGGGTTTTTTGATACTTTTCGGAGACCTGTAGATGCATTTCTGGGTTTCTGTCTTTACGGCCTCATGTGCAATACATCGACATTTTGGATCCCAGAGTAATTATTGCAATGGTGAAGAGGGAGAGTCCATGAAGTTATTTACTAACCATTTACTGTAACACGGATGGTTCTGCAGGAACTTTCTACCCTCTGAATTGGACCTCCTAAATGAAAGGGATATGGACATTCAGTTCTTGTGGTTGTTTTTTTAAATAATGAAAGAAGTGCAGTACTTGTTTGTGAATGTCGGCTTCTTCTTATCTACTTTTACCTTTTTATTGGACCACTGCCAACGTGACGCTGAAGTATTGTACATGAGGCTATGTACATAAACCTCCATCATTGAAAGCTTGTTATGTTCTATCGTAACAAAAAAGGAATTCGTGTTTTGGGACAATTCGTAAAGCAACATGAATAAACAATGTCCCGATATTTTTTTATATTTATTTTTGTTTACATGTGGGGATGACTTCTTATAATGGACAGTGACCTAGTCTTTATCAGGAGGTAGAAACTTAGAACAGTGAAGACAAAAACTAAATGTATCCACATCGTACACAGATCCGACTGCACTTGCCAAGTGACAATATCACTGGACATATGTGCATTTGTAATAGTTAACATCCGTGTCTATCTCTCACTTGCCTGGTTCTTTCAGCTTCATGTTGATGGCAGGGACATTCTTTTTCTCTGCTACTTTAATCACTAGGTTGATGAGAAGACCATAGGGGAACCGGGGTGGCTGTATGGCCACTTGGAAGGAAACGTTGGCTGGTTCCCATCCAACTATGCAGAAAAATTACCGGAGACGGAAAAACCCTCATCTCCGAAGAAGGCCTTACAGCCTCCCACTATCTCTGTATCTGCTACCTCAGCCCCTGCCAAGTAAGAGGATGTCATGTGTGGTAACATCAACTGTACACTGCTAGATAACATCATAGTATAGGAAAAATGTATTTAGTGAGGGTGCAATCTGATGTAGAAGCAAAATGAACTAGTGGTAGGGATATATTTAATGAATTAAATGGAAGCGATTGCTTGGTGCTTTTGAAAAGATGAAATCAGACCATGTTTTGAAATCCTTTTTAAATGTCCTATGTTTGTGAATGTTTTCTCTTGCCACGTGCCTTTATTTTTTTGTCGAAGGTCAAGCCAGCAAGTACACATTTATTAAACAGGGGTGTTCGCTGCACTGAACTGTATCACTCTAAATATCTTGGCAAATGCATTTATTTTTGTGCATTTTTCTTTAGGCCACTTTCGCCCAGTAAATCAGCTGCTGAGATAGATTCGGAGTATCAAAACCTACCTTTCTCCAATCTTAACGTGCACACAACGTGGCAGAAAACATCTGCTTTTACTCGCACTGTCTCCCCGGGATCCGTCTCGCCTGTCCACAGTCAGGTAGGTTTCACTCGTTCATAGTCTGCTCTGTGAGTTTCTACAAACAGGAATAGATGTGTGGCACATGGCCAGATGGGTAACGGAACAGAACAGTTAATGAAGGTTATGGTACAACAGGAAGGATGGCTAATGTACTGATTTTGGATATGTCTGTAAAGAACATATCACAGTTATCCAAGTCATCATCCCCGATGTGCAGAAAACGGAGAGAAGAAAGAAACAAGACCATGGTATAATATATGTATCTTAATGAATTTATATATACCATTAAAGAATGTGTATATTTACCATATACTAGAATAAAATACAAAAATACACACACTTACATGTGACTAGTTCACACTGGGGAGAGAGATATACAGGATTCCTCCGCACCATCCAGTAAGTATGATAGATTAAAGAACATTGTACACAGGAGCATAATACAACAGGATATGTCCTCAAAAAATAGCACATAGGTAGATAAGGTACTGAAAAAATTCACATAGTAGAAAGGATCATTTAATAGGACATCTTTGCGTAAACGTGCTGTAATCGTGTTATTCCTGTATACATACACTCAAGGGGAGGATTTTGAGAGACAAGATCATTGCATTTTACCAGAAATCTTCTCTTGACCTTCTCGTTCCCAAAAAATATTGTAGTGTGGCAAATATTTTCCCATGTTCACGGAGTCACAAATGTAATGATCCCTTTACTGATTCTCAGGGAAGAATGTATTTGGTTTTCCACCAATGTAAATACTGTCTCTGCATTCACCTTTAGGCCGCGCTTATAGTGCTGGCGATGCAACGTCACCCGAAAACAAATGCATTGTCGCCGCCGCTTATAGACGTGGCAACGCGATTTTTGGAAGCCGGAAATATTTGATTTTTTCGGGGACTGTCGCCTCATGTGACAGCCCCTGAACCAATCAATGCCCTGGTCGCCCACGACGCTGCCGCAAAGCGAAATACAACTTTCGCTAGCGGCGACGGGTGATGTCGCGGGCACTATACACGCGGCCTAAACGTTTAGCCTCGCACATCACTGGCACAGGGCCCTATTTGTGCCCGTACCAGTTGCACCTGTTAGGTTGCTTTTACCATGCTCTTGAATTCTTCCGTATGAAGCATTCTTCATCTTCTATAGTGCCTAGTATTTTCTTTTTCTACAGGGTCAGCCGGTGGACAATTTAAAAGCGCAGGCGCTTTGCTCCTGGACTGCAAAAAAGGACAACCACTTGAACTTCACAAAGAACGATACTATTGTTGTGCTGGAGCAGCAGGAGAACTGGTGGTTTGGAGAAGTTCGCGGTCAGAGGGGGTGGTTCCCAAAATCCTATGTGAAGCTCCTGCCTGTGAGCGAAAATAAGACCCAAGAGTGAGTAGGAGCCAGAAAGTGTGTTTGCTTTTTTATGTTATTGATTAATAAGTATATATAAGCAACTCTGTTTCATAAAGAGTGTCTCCTTCCTGTGCTTAACATTATCCATATGTAGCCTTCCATCTATTTTTCTGAGGAGCTTCTTAATCAGGGGTGGCCAACTCCAGTCCTGAAGGTCCACCAACAGGTCAGGTTTTCAGGATATCCCTGCTTCAGCACTGGTGGTGCATTCTTCCACTTGCTGAACCTTGTCCTGTTGGTGGCCCTTGAGGACTGGAGTTGGCCACCCCTGTCCTAGATAAATAGAGGCACCTAAGAATCCGCAAGTTGAGGCGATGGCTCATGCAACATTAATGGGGAAATCCTTCCAATGCTAAAAGTTCTTCTAAGTAAAAAGCAGCATTTCAGATTCTCCCGCCATCCCCGTTGACCCCCCTTAAATGTTGGTGAGCGGATCTCTCCTGTAATAAAGGATTTTGAAGAAATTTATTTCTTGATATTTAATTCCGCCCATCCACTTCCCCCCAAAAATCTAGTATTTATATTTCATCTTAAAATGTTCAAGTACATACATTCTAAAGCAGACAGAGGCTTGTAGGAAGTCCTTTTAAAATGTGTTACCACTCTAAGGCTGGGTTTATAGTCTTGGCTTCAGCAACGGCGTGCAGCCGCAAAGCAATTTATCGTAGTCCGTAGCGACCGCCCATAGTGGGCGCGACGTGTGACGTCACAGCGACCAAAATCGCTGTAGTCAAAAGAATTTGAGATTTTCAGAGACAGCCGCACCACGTGACTGGCAGCAGCCAATCACATAGCCCCTTGCTGCGACGTGTGCCGTCACTGGTAGCGTCGCCGTCACTGGTAGCGTCGCCGTCCCTGTAGCCAGTACTATAAACGCAGCCTCAGTAAGGTTGGAGGCGCTGCTGTAATTCTCTCCTACAGAGAATATTACATTCATACCTGTCTTGGAAGATAAGCTATCTCTCCTGATCTCACGATGATGGTGGTGTTGTTGCATGCAGGACGGAGGCCGTGTACGCTGCGGTGATGAAGAAGCCTGTAACGCCCTCTTATCCAGCAGGAGAAGGTAAGGATACCAGTTGCATGGATGTAGACAGTACAGCAGGTTGGCTGGGCGGCCCTGCATTCAGGGAGGTTACTGAAGGGAACCAATTATGGTTATTTATTCAGTGCCTAAATATCCCTCTCCTTTTGCTTGCTTTAGGTAGTTTTCTGATCAGTCGGCGGTCAGCTATTCTTTTAGAGACGCAATTTAAGCGTAGTTTTTTTTTTTTAAACTTTTATTTTTTATTTTTACACATGATTGAAGAAGGGGGTCTCGGAAGACGAACCCTTTTAATTTCAGCTCCGGGGACCCCCTGCATCTGAAGATACGTACCTCCGTAGGTGGAGTCGGTAGCCGCTTTGGTTGATGTACAGTATAAAGCTTCCCCCGTCACGCGGGCCAACAGGAAGCTGAACCTGATGAAGTCACGGCTTCCTATTGGCCCGCAGGGTGCGGGAGTTTCGGAAAGACGCCATAACATTAACTCTGCCAGCCGAAGAGAGCGTCTACCGGCGCCTACTGCGGGGAGGTCTGTATATTTCAGAAGCAGGGGAAATTAACACCGTTCAGCTCCGAAAACCCCTGCTTCAATCCTGTAATAAGAAAAACAAACACAAAGAAACCGGTATTGCCACTTTAAGAAAATCATGCTTTATATTGCTAAAGGAAAGAAATATATATTTATTTTATAAAGAGCAGGAGATGCTCAGTTGGCGAAATACTAACATTTATACGAGGGAAACTCGTATAACCCCCAGTTTGCGCACCCCTGCGGTTCACGGCACTGCTTGGCTTCACATACTCTACTCATGCTTTTTTTTATTATTATTTATTTTTGTAGCACGTGCCCTTATTTTGATGATATACACGCCCTTGTTACATAGTAAATGAGGTTAAAAAAAAGACACATTGATCGAGTTCAACTTGCTGTATGTTAAATTTAGACGACAGATACTTAACCTGTGTTTGTATTTACAGTCTATTGACCCAGAGGAAGACAAACAATACACCACAGTGTAACATTATCCAATGATGTATTTAGCCATCGTTATTTGTAGTTTTGTGATTCAGCATCCGTTCTGTAAAAGGATATAGAACAGTATTGCAGAGGTTTGTTTCCACGTCATATGCTAGAATGCATCATACAAACGATGTATTACTAAATATGTGTGTGTCGGAAACAAAATCGGTCAAACAAAAGCATAGCCCCTTATCCGGTAAACATCTGGGGCGATGGTAAATGAGAGAGGTCACTAGCAATGTAACCGTCTATGTGTAAGAATAGAAATGTGCCGATGGGATCTTGCGAAATGGAAGTGTTCAAACGCTATGTAAATGTGTTTAGGTATTGGTTTTCACAAGATCCCTCAGAAACAAGTGTGTCTTTCACACACCCTCCCCACTAAAACACACACATGCGCTCTCTCCCCCTAGAGTAAAAATAAACTGGCCTCCTTTTCCTCTAAACTTCAACTCCACCCTTGCCCCTCTAACTTGTGGGTTGAAAACAGAACTCATAGGTGGTCAGGGGGTACGGGGGACCCTCCCCAGCATAACTACCCCTCTGATTGCCCCCACATGGTCCCTACCTGTTCTAATGATCTGTGGGGAAGGGATCCCTGCTGTGCTCCTGTAGCAGGGGTTGAATGCTCTCCTGGGGTGGTCTAGGACATTTAGTCGTGGTCATTGTGCTGCTTAGGCCCCACTCACTTCACCCCAGGGCCCTAACCTTACCCCTTACCCTAAATACCCTTAATAATACTACCCTAAAAACCTTAACCCCTTACCCTAAAACCCCGAAACTTAACCCCTAATACTACCCCTACCCTAAAAACTTTAACCCATTACCCTAAAACTCTTAACCCCTACCCTTAACCGCTAAAAAAAAACTTAAAATAACTTACTTCGAAACTGTCGGCGACCGAGTGTCCAGCCGCGGAACAGCTGCGGCGAAGGGTCGTCTTGGTGTCCAAATGCCGGGCAGCGACTTGGTCACAACGCAGTATCTTGCCACCAAATAATGTATGTGGTGAACTGCAATTAAATACGTTGTTCACGTTCATTTAATGACAATGCACTTCTAAAACCTTCTCTCTATTTAGAATATGTGGCCCTGTATTCCTATTCAAGCTCAGAGACTGGGGATTTGGCATTCAACGAGGGGGACATCATCCAGGTGACGCAGAAGGATGGAGAGTGGTGGACTGGAAACACGGAAGACCGGACCGGCATCTTCCCCTCCAACTATGTGCGGCCCCGAGATCAGGAGGTGAAATTCTCTCCATTGGTGACATTCCACCAGAACAATGTGGAATTGGTGGGACTTTGGTTGCCTGAGAGCTGATTGTGCAACAGCAGCCATGGCCAACTCCAGTCCTCAAAGGCCACCAAAAGGTCAGGTTGTCAGGATATCCCTGCTTCAGCACAGGTGGCTCAGTCAGAGACTGAGCCACTGATTAAGCCACCTGTGCTGAAGCAGGGATAGCCCAACAACTTGGCCAGTTGTTGGCCCTTGAAGACTAGAGTTGACCACCCCAGTGCTACAGTATAAGTAGCAAGTGCACATACAGATGTAGCAGACGTTATTACCATGGTTAACACACGTTAACGCGCAAACTAACATATTTAAGAACACGTGTGTTCTCTCATTAGCCATGGTTTAAAATAGCACTACGGTTAAAGAAACGCGCCAGCGTTAACGCACGACATTGTAATCCCATGTGTAATAATGTCTGCTGCATTTGTAGCATGCGAGGGCAGTAGAACTTGATTAGCTTGGATGCCATCGCGAATGTGGCAACAACTCTTGTTGGGTGAGGTTACGCTTGTTCCGATATATACACAACTACACACAAGACATCTGTTCTCCTTCTGTTTACTTCGTCCTTAGTGAAGCTGGGAAATGCAATTCCCAAAGGGGATATGTGCATTAAACATAAATGTAAGTCTAAGTTAACCCAGTAATCCATAAAGAAAAGCAGAAAACAAAGGAAAACAAAGTTGGACAGTGTCAGACATTATATGAGTCTTTAAAGACGCAATCCAAGCAAGTGATTTTTTTTTGTTTTTTTGGTCCAATATTTTTTCTCTTTAATTTAGGATTGAAGCACGGGGGGGGGGGTTTTGGCGCTGATCCCCATTAATTTCTGTTTCGGGGACTCCGTGCTTCCCGAGAGACAGACCTCCGTAGGGGGGTGCAGGTGCCAGTATCCGTTCTGCTCAGCTAGCAGGGTATACATAATGACCGCTTTTCTAAGCTTGCGCGCCAATATTAAGCCGCGGCTTCCTATCGGCCCATGTGCCCCGGGGGCTTTAAACTTTGCCGAGATACCGGAACCCCCTTCAGAGGTCTGTATCTTGAGAAGCACGGGGTCCCCGGAGCTGACATTAATGGGGTTCAACTTCGAAGACCCCCTGCTTCAATCCTATGTTAAAAAAAATAAGGTTACAAAAAAAAAAGGCATGAATTGCTCTTTTAACTCTTTGGGGGCCCATTAGACTTGGCTAGTACTGTATTTTATTTATAAAATGTTTTACCGGAAGTAATACATTGAGAGTTACCTCTCGTTTCCAAGTATGTCCTGGGCACAGAGTTATAACAATACATGGTTACATTAAATGAACAGGGTAATAGTACGTAATTCGTTCCGGATCGCCACTCGCACCATGACATAGTCGTAACATCGTAATATTCCTGCTCGTTTGTCCAGGGGAGATAACGCTGTCAATGAGGAAGTGGAATGAAAGGACCTCCCCCCCCTTCCATTGCATCATTAGCGACGCAGTGACCATGTGATCGCAAGTGCTGGCGGGGCTGTGGCACTCTGGGGCCGTGTCCCGCCCACTACTCAAAGGGTTAAAAAGACTGCGATTAGTTCCACACACAAAAAGTGTCAATTTGAATAATCTTCCCTTTTTTTCCCATAACGAATAATAATTTTCTTCGTTCAACTTTTCAGGGTTTCGATAGCGTTGGCAAAACGGGAACCTTGACCAAAAAGCCTGGTATGTATGAAAGTTCGCATTCCTGTTCTGCTCTTTGTATGAGAATGAGCTTATTCTCAGATCCCCACCACCTTTCTGGTGATTTCTGCATCAGCTCTTCCCCGCGGTAACGTGTTGTAAGATTGAGCAGTCGCTAGTGCTGGCAATATGTATACTGAGCAAGGAAACCCACTGTCTCTTCTCGTTTCAGAGATTGCCCGAGTGACCACGGCATACAACGCAACAGGCGGAGAGCAGCTTAGTTTGGCCCCGGGGCAGCTGATACTCATTTTAAAGAAGAACGCGTCGGGCTGGTGGCAAGGAGAGTTGCAGGTAATCCATCCAAAAACAGAATGCCTTCCAAAAGCGCCCACATGTCGCTTCACTTTTGTAAGAGGAAATGGATTCTAGAGAAAAACAAATGTACTAAAGCAGCTATCCCACCAAAACAGTATTTTGGCAGAAAAGCAGAGTATCCAAGTACTTCTCTCTATATTAAAAAAAAGTTTTGTCTGTACCTCTGTGAGATATAGCTCATCTTTGACATCATAATGCACATAGACTGGTGGCAAACAAGATTGTGCCACTGATTGAACCATCTGTGCTGAAGCAGGGATAACCTGAAAACCTGACTTGTTCGTGGCCCTTGAGGATCAGAGTTGCCCACCCCTGCTTTAGACAGAGAGCAGTCTAAGAAAGGGAGTGTTAGTTGACCTGGGAGGAGAAACGAGTGCTGGAGGAGAGAGAGACGGAAAGAATTTGTATCCTCTTGTATTAAATGAGGGAGAGAAGTGGGGGAACATAGGGAGAGAGATGAGGGAGGAGAGCAAGAAGGTGCGGAAAGAAGGAAGTCAAACCAGTCATTATGTATTTGGCTCAGGGCGGGGTTGGCGCTCGCCAGGCCTGAGGCCCTATTGTTGTATAAAAATGTTATTTGCTAAATCGAATATGTCAAAGTGGTGCTTTCCAGTGGAGTGTTTAGTGAAGACGGACGCCCAGGCACAGAGCGTCCCACTAGCTTGTGTTTCTGGTACTGTGCTTATTTCAATACTTGAAATATGTTGACGTTCTGGCCTTTTCACTCACAGGCAAGAGGGAAGAAACGGCAGAAAGGATGGTTTCCAGCCACACACGTGAAATTATTAGGACCAAGCAATGACAAAGCAGCTCCTGCTTTCATTCCAGGTAGGTTGATGCATTATTAGGAAGGCCAATATCCAATTCAAATACCTTGTACAGTATATCCTTTTACAACTTGCAAAGGTTAAAAACTTTTAAGGAGTCTAAATGTTAGGTAAATGAGCCATAAAACAGTTTTATAAGGCCCAGGGATCCCTTCAAGGCCTTCAGCTTTTGCATAACACCGGACGTTCATCTCGGACTGCTCCTGAGCAAGCTTGTGTGCCCTTATCCAAAACCTATTGTGTCTGCAAAGTTGAGCAGTTTTACTGGACATGATACACCGATCTGGCAAAAGCTGATTAAAGGGTGTGAATGAGCTGTTTTTATCTCTGCTTTGATGCTGGAGGAACCAGACTTGTACTCCTTGCTGGGCAATGCATTGCCATGGATTCTGTGTGATATCAATGGAACATGAAGTTTTGGTAGAAGATTACATGACCACATTATAAGATGTTGAATAAAGTGGGCTGTTATGAATAGACTTCTTTTTATGCACACGTACAATGTGCCTATAACATTATTTGTGTTGAGTCTTTCAGTTGTACTCTGTTTAATACATATGGGTGAGCTCTGAAGTATTGACCGGCAGTGAATTTCTGGACACCACCTACAGTAGTACGCGGCCGCCTCTCTTGAAGTAAAGGTGTGGTTCATAAAACGCATTGGAGATGCCATGTGTTTTTTTTGGTATGGAAATGAGGATGCTAGGGTGGCACCTACTGCATGACACACAAAATCAACAGACGTATATTATGCCTTTAGGGATTTGTTCATAGATTATGTATTCTAAAGATCATTATTATTTTCAGATGTCACCTTTGTACTTGGTACATAATTATGATTTTCACACACAGTGAGATTAGACTTTCTTTTTTTTTTTGTCTAGTGTGTCAAGTTATAGCGATGTACGACTACATAGCAAATAACGAGGATGAACTAAACTTCAGCAAGGGTCAGCTGATTAACGTCCTCCACAAAGATGATGCCGATTGGTGGCAAGGCGAAATCAACGGGACGACCGGCCTTTTTCCTTCCAACTACGTCCAGATGACCACGGAATCCGATCCCAGTCAGCAGTGTAAGTAGATTCTGCTCTGCTGAATGCTCCCAGAGTTGTGATTATCGTGCTATTTAACAAAGGCTCCCAGCTGTGGAACCAGGGTGAAATGTGGTGCAATAAAATGGGAATCCGGTTTATTTGTAGACTAAATGGGTAATTCTATATTAGCCAAAGTCAAAGTCCCCCATGCACGTTTTATATGGTCTGCTTCGGATATTAAAGACTGGGGCCCCTAAGCGAAGTGGTCCTTACCTGCTGTTACTAACACTTTTAAGAAGCCTTCTTCAGTTGTCAGTTTGTGGCATTAAGCAGCCTGTACTTTCACACCTTGATAAAAGAAGTGCAAGGAACCTATCCTGTGATCGCTATTCGTTACTTACTGTTTACTGTGTGACAAAGACGGATGTAAATTGCAAACCAGAAGATGGTAATGTGAGGGGGAGGAAGTTGTAGAAGCTAAACTCATGAATGATGCTCAGTGTTTGCATCAGAATCTCTCACCCCAGTCATTTACTGTAAGTACAATAGGGTTGCCCAAACTCTCTTCTCAATTAGAACACAATAAGGTTGTGTCATTTGTATGTACTATTTACCTGCAGGCATTGCTCGCTTCAGGGTCTGGAGGTACTGTATAGGCAGGATATAAACGATGACCCTGGTAAAAACATGGGAGCAGGACATGGCAATATCAGTATTGTATATTCCATCTGGAGATGCAATCTTCTGTCTGTGAACATGTAATGATGTTATAAGCTTTGTTTCACTTGTGAAAGTTATTTATCGTGGAAGAAAATCTCAGTCTGAGCTGCCGCATCAATTCCATTTCCTTCCATTTTCTGTGCCAACACGATTGCTGCACTTTGCTCTGTTATTTCATGATTTAGCACGGCTCTGCATGAGCCATGTATTGTCTGACAAGTTGTTTTATAGGAGATTGAATAACTAACCTGCATACTAGCCTCTTCCACAGTACACAGTACATGATGTGTGTGCCATTTTGCTTATGCATTGATAATACTTATACTTTATAATGGTGGCATAGTGAAGTCAATCAGTTAAATCCCTGTCCCACTTATATGATCTCCAATAATATTCTGTACACATTGGCTTTACCTCCCCTTACCACCACCCTCAGATATTTCATTATGGAAACGTCCAATTGTTTTCTGACTTGGATCAATATGCTGATATGAAAACACTTATTGTGGACACTTTTACTTCACGTTTATTCATGTATCTGCTTCCTACGGAACTCAGCCTTGATCACACCAGCTGTTTTATTTTGCCTGTCTTTATCCCTCATTTGGAGATGAGCCTCCAGAAAATCTGTAATAAACGTGGATTATGTATATTCTGTGATATTTGCTATTGGGCTTTTCACAATAAGTCTTTCGTTTTAAGATTTTAGCTTTCAAAGCTATTTAAACATATCTTCTACTATGAAGCAGATATGAACATGTTGGAGGAAGAGTTAGATGGCCATGTGCTATTATGTAGTTGCTATTCCAGTATATTCTGCTACACTGGACTGGGTCTATAAAAGCTTAGAATGCATATCATATACACAAGGTTTGTTATCTGATAAGATGGTAGTCTTGTTTGAGGATCTAGGTTTGGAAGAAAGCCATTTGTCAATGGTCTGCCGTTTCACTGTGTAGATGTTATAGTGGAGGTATTTATAACAACATTTATATAGGGTCCTTATCCAGGGCGCTGTACATACGTTAGTAATCAATGGTGGGGCTGTATATAGAACTTTTCATATGATGGGCATAGAGTAATTGTTAATATGTCTTTGTGGTGGGCAGGGGTAGGAACATTATGGTCGGGCTATTGGTTTGGTGAATTGAGAGCTTGGTTGGTTGGTTGGTGGGCAGGGGAACATTATGGTTGGGCTATAGGTTAGGTTAATTGAGAGCTTAGTTGGTTGGTGGGCAGGGGTAGGATTATTATGGTTGGGCTATCGGTTGAGTGCATTGAGAGCATGGTTCGTTGGTTGGTGATCAGGGCTAGGAACATTATGGTCGGGCTATGTGTTAGGACCATTGAGAGCTTGGTTGGTTGGTGGGCAGGGGTAGGAACATTATGGTTGGGCTATGGGTTAGGTGCACTGAGAGCTTGGTTGGTTGGTGGGCAGGGGTAGGAATATTATGGTTCGGCTATAGGTTAGGGGCATTGAGAGCTTGGTTGGTTGGTTGGTGATTAGGGGTAGGAACATTATGGTCGGGCTATGGGTTAGGTCCATTGAGAGCTTGGTTGGTTGGTGGGCAGGGGTAGGAAGATTATGGTTGGGCTATGGGTTGGGTGCATTGAGAGCTTGGTTGGTTGGTGATCACGGGTAGGAACATTATGGTCGGGCTATGTGTTAGGTCCATTGAGAGCTTGGTTGGTTGGTGGGCAGGGGTAGGAACATTATGGTTGGGCTATGGGTTAGTTAGGTGCACTGAGAGCTTGGTTGGTGGTGGGCAGGGGTAGGAATATTATGGTTGGGCTATAGGTTAGGGGCATTGAGAGCTTGGTTGGTTGGTTGGTTGGTGATCAGGGGTAGGAACATTATGGTCGGGCTATGTGTTATGTCCCTTTAGAGCTTGGTTGGTTGGTGGGCAGTGGTAGGAACATTATGGTTGGGCTATGGGTTAGGTGCACTGAGAGCTTGGTTGGTTGGTGGGCAGGGGTAGGAATATTATGGTTGGGCTATAGGCTAGGGGCATTGAGAGCTTGGTTGGTTGGTTGGTGATCAGGGGTAGGAACATTATGGTCGGGATATGGGTTAGGTCCATTGAGAGCTTGGTTGGTTGGTGGGCAGGGGTAGGAACATTATGGTTGGCTATGGGTTAGGTGCATTGAGAGCTTGGTTGGTTGGTGGGCAGGGATAGGAACATTATGGTTGGGCTATGGGTTAGGTGCATTGAGAGCTTGGTTGGTGGGCAATGATAGGAACATTATGGTTGGGCTATGGGTTAGGTGCATTGAGAGCTTGGTTGGTTGGTGGTCAGGGGTAGGAATATTATGGTTCGGCTATGGGTTAGGGGCATTGAGAGCTTGGTTGGTGGGTGGTCAGGGGTAGGAACATTATGGTTGGGCTATGGGTTAGGGGCATTGAGAGCTTGGTTGGTTGGTGGGCAGGGGTAGGAACATTATGGTCGGACTATGGGTTAGGTGCGTTGAGAGCTTGGTGGTCAGGTCTCTGGATTTAGTCTTGTCGGTGGCATGGTGATGGGTCTGAATGCTGCATACATCCTGTGGAAAGAGACAAACGTGCCAAAGCAGTCACGTCTGGCTTTTTAGTAGTGTAAGTGAAATTGCACTTTGACGCCTCTCCTGGGAGATGGAGGGGGCAGAGGAAGGGACTAGGATGGAGGGAGCAGAGGAAGGGACTGGGATGGAGGGGGCAGAGGAAGGGACTGGGATGAAGGGGGCAGAGGAAGGGACTGGGATGGAGGGAGCAGAGGAAGAGACTGGGATGGAGGGGGTAGAGGAAGGGACTGGGATGGAGGGGGCAGAGGAAGGGACTAGGATGGAGGGAGCAGAGGAAGGCACTGGGATGGAGGGGGCAGAGGAAGGGACTGGGATGAAGGGGGCAGAGGAAGGGACTGGGATGGAGGGAGCAGAGGAAGGGACTGGGATGGAGGGGGCAGAGGAAGGGACTGGGATGGAGGGGGCAGAGAAAGGGACTGGGATGGAGGGAGCAGAGGAAGGGACTGGGATGGAGGGGGCAGAGGAAGAGACTGGGATGGAGGGGGCAGAGGAAGGGACTGGGATGGAGGGAGCAGAGGAAGGGACTGGGATGGAGGGGGCAGAGGAAGAGACCGGGATGGAGGGAGCAGGGCAGAGGAAGAGACTGGGATGGAGGGAGCAGAGGAAGGGACTGGGATGGAGGGGGCAGAGGAAGGGACTGGGATGAAGGGGGCAGAGAAAGGGACTGGGATGGAGGGGGCAGAGGAAGGGACTGGGATGGAGGGGGCAGAGGAAGGGACTGGGATGGAGGGGGCAGAGGAAGGGACTGGGATGGAGGGGGCAGAGGAAGGGACTGGGATGGAGGGAGCAGAGGAAGAGACTGGGATGGAGGGGGCAGAGGAAGAGACTGGGATGGAGGGAGCAGAGGAAGGGACTGGGATGGAGGGAGCAGAGGAAGGCACTGGGATGGAGGGGGCAGAGGAAGGGACTGGGATGGAGGGAGCAGAGGAAGGGACTGGGATGGAGGGGGCAGAGGAAGGGACTGGGATGGACGGGGCAGAGGAAGGGACTGGGATGGAGGGAGCAGTTCAGAGGAAGGCACTGGGTTGGAGGGAGCAGGGCAGAGGAAGGGACTGGGATGAAGGGAGCAGAGGAAGGCACTGGGATGGAGGGGGCAGAGGAAGGGACTGGGATGGAGGGAGCAGAGGAAGGGACTGGGATGGAGGGAGCAGGGCAGAGCTAGGGACTGGGATGGAGGGGGCAGAGGAAGGGACTGGGATGGACGGGGCAGAGGAAGGGACTGGGATGGAGGGAGCAGTTCAGAGGAAGGCACTGGGTTGGAGGGAGCAGGGCAGATTGAGTGAGGGGCGGTGGGGGGGATTCTTCAGCTTGCTCTCCTGTGCTGAGAAGTTTGGTGCATTACTAAGTCAGATGGAGCCTCTCCCTGCCCTTGTGCACACTGCTGCTTCCTTCTGGCATGCATTATAGATCTCACAGATCCTCATGTCCCCTGCACAGTAGTTCCACAGCAGAGGGGTGGATGGTGTAATGGGAATTTTCGAAGTATAACGTTGTCGTGATCAGTTTGGATTTAGTAGAATGAAGGAGTGGCTCAGTGAGTAAAGACACTGACTGACACTGTGTTTTAAGCAGGGCAACCTGGTTCAATTCCCTGTGTCGGCCCCTTGTGACCGTGTGCATGTAGATTTCGATCAGATTGGCGACAGGCCAATTACATAGATCTTGTATATATAAGAGACACAGTGGTACGTACCCCAGTCTAAGATGCTGCATTTGAGCCTGTTTTGTGTGGTCATATCATATCTAGGGTAACTGTATAGTGTAATATTTCTTTCTGTTTCGCTTAATGGATACATTTTCCCACCCCGTTTGGGGACATATTTCTGTGTCACAAAGCCAAGGTATATGAGGTTGGAAATGCACAGCAATCGCTCCTAAAAGCGGACGTCTTTTTAGCAACCTTCCCATTTGTCTCGTATTCCTTTGCTGAAAAAGAAATTAGGCATTTTTAAAGATAGCTGTCCTCTGAATAAAGTTTATTGTTTGGAAGTTTAAAACCTGTCCTTGATTTGATTACATTTGTTTAATTGAAATTAAGTAAATCAAAGTAATTAAACCTGTTGAGCAGGTGTGGCCAACTCCAGTCCTCAAGAGTCACCAACAAGTCTGCTTTTTCAGGCTATCCCTGCCTCAGCACAGATGACTGAGCCACGTGTGCTGAAGCAGGGATAGCCTGAAAGCCTGACCAGTTGGTGGCTCTTGAGGACCGGAGTTGGCCACTCCTGTTGTAGAGATCTAGTTACATTTGCTTTATCTCAAATGTTTTCTGCAAATGTGTAATGCTATATATTCTGTACCCAGTGAATGCCTCTTCTTGCTCTGCACACTTGTTTCTCTGCTCACTGCTGTGAGAAGCCGCACAATCGTTTCATCCTTGGTGTGTTCTCTTTGTTTTTTGTTTTTAGGACGCAGTGTTGTCTTCCAGTATGAAAGCACCACAGAGACCCACTATCCAAGTTTGACTATAGCCCGGAGAGAGCGCTGGTCATTGGCTGCGTTTGAATGCTTTATCCACTTGAGCCTAACCCTCTGATGGGATCGTCTCTAGCGTCAAATTCTTCTTTGCTTTTCCTTATTTTTGTATATGGAAGGATAGTGGGTCTTTGTGGGGCTTTCATGGCTTTCTCCTTGGTTCTCTATAAGGGCTGTATGTTATTGCTACGTCAGTCCTAACGAATATACTCGTGAGCAAGGCAGAAATATCGCCCTTTTGCTGCTCGGGGGGTTTTGCAGTGTATTGTTCTGCAACGTGTTATAGACCCTATTCACAGGAAGGGGTTTTGGTAATAGCTTTCATTATGGGGGTCTGGGCACACAAAGACCCACTATATGCACAAGACAGTTAAGTATTAATGGTAAAGTGGGACTCGGGTGATGAATCACTTTGTTAAAATATATATTATACAGAATGTGTACGTGCTCAGAATATATAAATATATTATACAGAATGTGTAAGTATTATACAGAATGAAAGATGTGGAGACGTCTCCTGTCCGATCTGCTCTGATGATTTGCTAAATATCACTTGCTGGCCATTCAGCTACTGCACACATCCAGTAGAGCTGGCATCATCGGGCATCTAATAACAGCTTAGCTGATTCATCTTGGAGCACGTAGAGGAACAGTATTTGTCAATATACTGTACAACATAAACTGAACAGCAATAGCATAGAGATAATTAAGCAAAATATGGAGGTGCAACGGGGATCAGAAAGAGGACTTGATGTTGCAAACATGACCAAATGAAAGTTTGCCCTGTTCTGTAACATTGGTCCAATGTGGTCGTGTTGATAATAAATATATAAGCAAGTCTATACTTTCTATGTATTCAGTCTGCTTCTACACAATATAGTCAATCACACGGAAAACTTACTGGTATCATTTTTTCAAAGTGATCTTGATCATCTGTCCCTCTCCAAGTACAATATATTATTTCATGCTGCATCTGCACTAAATCAGTTTGTGTTTGATGCATAACTCGTGTAGTTAATGTGTAGCTAGTAATTGCCATGCTTAAAGAAAATATGTATCATCATTCAGAGCAACCTGTTACTGTCTACATCTGTGTGTCAACCACAAGGAACCCTCATTGGAACGATGGACAATCTATTGTGTGCTGAGTTCTTTCAATCGTTGAACTTGGGTCCTCGTTGGGAAAGAAGTCAAGCCAAGGAGTGAGCGCCTCAACTGTTTGTTTAACTTATTGTAGTTGTTTACATATTGGGCTGGGTAATGGAGAGTGTTTTAGACTTCGTTGTTTTAAGATACAGGCATTTATCAGTTTGCATATTCATTGGCTTCTTTTTGTTGAAGTCTGGCAGCTGCAGAAGTGTTGCCAACAAAAAAAAACCAGCTCCTGACATAGAATTGTTATGTCTCCATTTTTTGGCGGTCGGGCGACTTTCCCAAATAGACCCAAACAATATACAATACACGTTAATCCTTTGGTGCCACGACCACCGCTTTTGCGTGACTGCGCACATACATGACACCAAAGATGTTGGGTTTGGCTACATGTGTAAGCCGCATTTGAACAACTTGACTGCAATCCGGCATGCATGAAAGGGTAAAGAGGCCCACACATGCCCACTTATTTTCCCCTCACCAAGTGTATAGATCGTACAACTCTGTTTTGATGGCTGCACAGGAAGTAAACAACACTGATGTTAAGGCCTAAAGGAGCTGTTCACATGGATTAGGAAATCAATTTTCTCGATCCAGAAGTCATTCTAAAGACTTCTTTGTGAGTTTATAGATGTATTTTACTTGAACTTTTGTTCTGAAGCTTAATGGTCCACTTCTTTTTCCATCCTGGTCACATACTCCAGACCCTGTTAGTCTCCATAAACCCTTTACAGCTCAGGAGGGTCCAACAATACATTGCTGGTCCCAGTATTACCAAAGAGGTAGCTATATTGAACCCTTTGCTCCTTCTGCTCACCAGAAAAGGCTGCCCTCATCTCCCGATCCCTTCAGAATCAGTTCTTTTATACATTTTTGTGTGCATGTTACCTTAATAGTGCCCATATGGGCACACATTATTTAATAAAGAAACGGAAACCCCACTAGTAAACAGTTTATAAATATTTTCAGGATAAGCTATTAACAATGAATAAACGCGTCAGTTATTAGTTCCGTTTGGCCTTAAATGGGTGTGTAGCGCCCTAACGTCGCACTTGTTAACATACATTGGAAAGTGCAGGAAAGTGGAAGCACTCTGGGTAACAGGGATTTGTGCCGAGTTAGGCCTTGGCCATAGTGGGAGCGGGCATCCGCGCCGCAGCGCACGCTCGTCTGCAGCAGGAGAGATTTCCTGTCCAGCAAGCAGAGGCAACAGGGAGGTGTGTCAGGCGGGCGTGGCTGTGACATCACGGAACCGCTCACATGACCCGGCTGTCACGCGGGAAATTCAAACTTGCTTGTCTCGTGAGGCATCGGTCTCCCTGTCGCGCTTGTGCACGCATTTGCACTATACATAAATACATTGGCGTCCTAGTGTTGGTTTTCGGCGTGAGCTACAAAACTCGTGCCGTCTCCTGCACTATGGACGCAGCCTTAGAAGGCATTTAAGAGATCCCATGTAATTATTTACATCAGTAATTCTCCAAAAAGTAAAACAGCTGGGAAATTTCTCAGCAAAACATGTAGCAATGTTGACAGAGGAACAGTTAAAACTGTTTTTTAAAGAAAAATAGTACATTTAAGCTAGTGTAAGAAGGCTGGGAGGTTTAGGAAAAAAATTATATGAAAACGATTCTGCTTTGTGTTGTCAACTGGGTCTTAGCTATAATTAGTAGTAAAAGATATTGAATTATAACCTATTTCGTGCCGGTGGTGCATTCATTGCATTGCTCCTCACTGCTTACCAGTCACATTGGATTTTATTTCCGTGGCAGTACATATCACTTTTCAGTTGAATTTGCAGAACCAGGCCTCCCATATCCCTGCACTTTAGGTGACAATGGCCACCGTGGTACATTTTGGGAAACTCGATCTTCAACCCTCAAAGAAGCATCAGGGTTTGGATTCCTGCATATCGATGCAAATAGTTCAGTTTGTCAATATAGACAAAAGAACAATGTTCTAGATACAGTATCAGTGCTCAGGATCCATGAATAAATCATGGCAATTGATGTATAACTTGCTCAAAGTATTCAACTTGCTTGGAGGTGGACATTAATGCCTCCTGTTCCATGAAAATGAGAATAAGCTCAGGATGAGGGGGTATATGTATAAAAGTCCAGCGGTGCTGAGCAGCTGACATGTTAGAGGTGTGTAGGAGAGAAGGAGTGAGGTGTGTGTGTGTGTGTGTGTGTGTGTGTGTGTGTGTGTGTGTGTGTGTGTGTGTGTGTGTGGTTGCATTGTGCGGGGAGGGCAATGGAGGCTAGTGCTTTTGTTGGGTGTGCGAATGTATGTGGTGTGAAATAAAGGACGGGGTGGTGGTGGTTATGATTAAGAAAAGCGTGTGAAAGGGTGCTGTGTGAGAACGGGAGGATGCATGTGGATTGTGTTGTGTAAAAGATGGATGTGGGGTGTGTAAGAGGAGGATAGGTGAGGGTGGTGTGTGTGTGTGTGTGTGTGTGTGTGTGTGTGTGTGTGTGTGTGTGTGTGTGTGTGTGTGTGTGTGTGTGTGTGTGTGTGTAAGCGACGCAGGGATGAGGGAGCTCTGAAGAGCAGGGGTGCCCCGAGATTTTTGAAATCCTTGAAGGACGCCGTGATCAAAAAAGGTTGGGAGCCACTGATATAGAGGGAACAGATTCCAGGCCTTCCGTGCATATTTAGTTATAATAAAACAAAAATATTTCCTCAACCCTTCTATGTATAAAAATAGTATATTTAATGTAAACATCAAATGTCTTTATATTTGTTACAGAGATGCGCTGTTGTAAATATCATGCTTATTTTGCAGGAGAACATATAATTTTTATTTCTCCTTACTGCAAAAGGGTACAGTAGCCCTGTTCGGTATCCCCACTTTATACAATGTATTCTAATTGAAATGAGTATTTATAGAAGGTAAAATAATGTATTAAAGAAGAGTAATTCAATGTCTAAAATAGGCCATTACTTTGTACGTAGTTATACTCTGCATGTTGTCTGTTAACCTGTTTGATGCAAAGTCTCATTACAATAAACACATGCAGAGGGTAAAGTCAGAGAAAGGGGCTCGAATTCAAGTGTCATTAATCATCTTGTATGTTTCTTAGACTGCGCTTGTAGTGCCTTACGACGTCGCTCCAAAACAAATCAATTCACTCTGTCGCCAGCGCTTATATTAAGCGCGATGGCGAAGGAGCGACTGAAAATTTGGAAGCCGGGTCTATTTGATTTTTTTAGAGACAGTCGCCACATGTGACTGTCTCTAAACCAATCAGAGACCGCGGCCCACCCCCTTAGCGACGTTGCTAAAAATCAAATGATAGCTTTCGCTGCTGGCGACGGGTGACGTCATCCGTCACCAGCACTACAAGCGCGGCCTAAAGAACGACATGAAATCTGCTGCCCGCTTCCACTCCCAGCACTTAAATGTGAAGACAGCGACATGTATCTTAGCAGATGTAACGTATTGTGCGTTACCTTAATAATAAGCGAGTCGCCTTGTGTGCACTTCATGGTCTTCTATGTCAGTAGAAATAGTATGGGGGGGGGCGGGGGATTTGCTTTCTCGCGGTTAAACGCTAAGGCAGGGATGGCCAACGCCAGTCCTCGCGAGCCTCCAACAGGTCAGCTTTACAAGATATCATCAGGTCAGGTTTTAAGGATATCCCTGCTTCAGCACAGGCTGAGCCACCTGTGCCGAAGCAGTGATATCCTTAAGACCTGAGCTGTTGGTGGCTCTTGAAGATGGGAGTTGGCCACCCCTGGTCTAAGGCAATATTGGGGGAGTAGTGGGAGGAAAGAGTTGTATTCCTTGCTATATCTGGTGCTGGGATATTTTGGGTGGGGGGGAACACGAGAATGTATACTACCATTCCCAAATGATTGAATGAATGCAACAAATGCACTAATTATTGTCCTATATCTATATTCCTTAACCCTTTAACTGTCGGTCCGGGTCTGCGGTAGCACAGTTGACCCCTCTGTCAGTAAAGCGGTTATCTTTGTTTTATAAAATCTGCTAATAATATATGAATAGGACAGCCTGTGACCCGTGCTGTATTCCTTTGCTTGGTGCAGTAACGTGTCCTAATATTCCACAACTACAATATGGAGTACAGTATAAATGATGTGTTATAGCCACCTGGAACAAATAAGAATTATTCCTATGCTCCTACACAGCATCACGTTTTTAAATCAATCCCGTTGATCTCCTCCACAGTAAATATAAAATTGTGTGGTATAGAACTTTACGTTGTAATTTCTATATGCAGACCTTTTATATTTTGCATCCAGAAAAATATCCTTTCATATTTGCGCATGTTTTTGCAGTGATTTAATGTAATCCTTTGGCTTGGGGTAAAGGCTTACGTTGCATTACATGCAGCTGCATTTTCTGCCGTTTGGAAGCGCTCATCGGGATATCTGTTTTCTGTGCTTCCTTTGTATGATGATACCGGTGTGTGCTTGGCACAGCTTTTCTCTTTTTCCTACATGAACATGAGTAAGCCATCTGATTTCAGGGTTAAACACACACTCACGCTTAAGTTGTCTTTAATGTGTGAGCTACATGTGATATAACCAAGAAACCTTTAATGATTTAAAGCTTTTCTGTAATAATAAATTGTCCCAGTTGCCTTGCAGAGTATAACTTTTTATTTCTAGTTGTCATTTCAATGCCCATTTTGGATCAACACTGAAGTGTGTGTATATGTATGTGTGTGTGTGTGTATATATATATATATATATATATATATATATATATATATATATATATATATATATATACAGTGTGTGTGTGTGTGTATACAGGCATACCCCGCATTAACGTACGCAATGGGACCGGAGCATGTATGTAAAGCGAAAATGTACTTAACGTGAAGCACTGCATTTTCCCCACTTATCGATGCATGTACTGTACTGCAATCGTCATATACGTGCATAACTGATGTAAATAACACAGTTGTAATAGGCTCTATAGTCTCCCTGCTTCCGCACAGCTTCGGTACAGGTAGGGAGCTGGTATTGCTGTTCAGGACGTGCTGACAGGCGCATGCGCGAGCTGCCGTTTGCCTATTGGGCGATATCTCCTTACTCGCGAGTGTACTTAAAGTGAGTGTCCTTAAAGCGGGGTATACCTGTATGTGTGTGTGTGTGTGTGTGTGTGTGTGTGTGTGTGCACACATTCATGTTGAATTGGATCAGAAGCAAAAAGTGGCCGTGTGCGTGCTCATGTACATATCATTACTCAGAGTCCCTGGCTGCAGTGGAAAGATTGTATGCTAAGAGATAATAATGGAGAAAGGCAGGATTGTTGAGCTGTCTGAGACATGTGAATGTGCTCATACAGTAAGTGGTATTTGTTATGTGTGTGTGTGTGTGTGTGTGTGTGTGTGTGTGTGTGTGTGTGTGTGTGTGTGTGTGTGTATACATAAACCTAATGCGTATTGTTAGGTTATCTTTGTGTATAAAATGTTTCTGCACAACAAGTGTCCTCCGCGATTGAAAAAGATACTTGATTTGCACAATTAAAAATATTTTCCCGTACATAGGTAAAAGAAAAAGAAAAACTGCTTTGCACAGTCAATGCACAGAATATAATATATATATTTAGCATCATGGACTTTTCCTTTACATTCCTAAAAAATTAGTTTTAAAACCTAGAATAGAAAGGTTTTCTTCGCATTCCAAATTCAGGATTCAGGTGGTTCTGAGCTTCACCATTCTGTAACGAACAATAAGTAGTTAATACCGGTACTGTTATATTCTCAAACCTTATTTAACTTTACACTACAATAAATAAATTGTAGCCCACAATCTCCTTATGTTTTCATGTGGGGACATAAGATGCCAGCTGTCAGTCTATGGGGGAGCTGTCTCGGCCCTCTAAGAAGGGTCTTCTTGAGAGTAACCAGCAGCACAAGTTGATACCTACAGTAAGCAAGTCGACTGAATGGTAGAAAGAGCTAGGCCAACTAGAGGACTTTTGAAGACTTGGCCTCTTAGTTCCTCTCAGGGAAACAAAGGCGTTTGTTAGGTGCTACTTATCATAGTATCCCGGCTACAAATCTTGATCCAAACTGGAGGGGGGAGAGGACCCCCATTCATCAGTGAAAAAAATTCAATTTCTTCTATAAATTTGGAGCAGATTTGCAGCCAAGAGACTTTGATGTTTGACCTCCGTTGTTTATTGCTGCCTATACATTTGTCCTTGTATCATTTCCATTATATCCACCGCTGCAGTGCACACATTTACTTACTGCAACTCTGCCGAACCAAATACTTTTACTTGAATGGATTAAGAAAAGAAAACCCCCCAAATCGGATGACTTTATTAATATAGGTATTTTGTAATCTGTCGATGCTGCTGCAGTGTATTAAAACGTTTTAAGCTGTTAGTGATGCTTCAATTGCCTTAAAATGTGGGTTGTTTAATTGTAGTTACTAAAGTTTAATATTTGGAGTTTCTAACGATGCACTTGCAATCTGTTCTTGGCATGGGGATAATCTGCATTTTGCTGTGTGGGATGAGAATTATTGACATGTAACTATGCAAATATGTTTATTAAAGGGTCATTTATTGCAGTAGGTCTGAGAGTGTTTTTTGTACAGTACATTGATTTGACAGTATTTTTGTGTTGTTCAGGTTGCGGTCAATCAAGTAAAATACAAATACATTTGACATAAATATAAGAATAAAAGTCCATTGCATGATGCCAGCAGTGATCGTGCTCCAGTATGAAGCTCATCTTTAGTCTGAACTCTAGTTGTATTTCTTTTTAAGAATTCAAAGGTGTGTTTTAAAAGCACTGTTAAACCCAAATGTGATCTTGGCTGCTACCTGCAGAGCGGTCTCGTATATTCAAACTGCTGGTACTGCAAATCTTTCCTGATCTGCAGGTTATTCCTTTATCATTTTATGTCATTCTAACTATTCGGTTTGTTTAAATAAAAGCGCGATTTACGTGTTGTTTCTCTGTCACCGCATCAGCAGTTCAGCATGGCAGCTCATGACAAGGGGTAGTAGAGAACATTTCCAA
The DNA here is from genome assembly GCF_040206685.1 of Ascaphus truei. NCBI lineage: Eukaryota > Metazoa > Chordata > Amphibia > Anura > Ascaphidae > Ascaphus > Ascaphus truei. The sequence goes on along the minus strand of NC_134486.1, from coordinate 384,218,804 downwards.
AACAATCACTTAACACCAGGGGTTCTCAAGACCTCCAACAGGTCAGGTTTTCAGGTGATCCCTGCTTCAGCACAGGTGGCTCATTCTTCGATTCAGAAAATAAAACATGAAAAACAGATTATACAGATTAAAATGTTACTGATCAATTAGAAATACTAGAGTGGTCAAAGTGACTTCAAAAAGTGGTGGTGCTTTGTCCAAAAAAAAAAATACATTTGCTTTGGCCAAGCGTTTTTCATTCTTTTTGTTTTTTAAAGGCTTATACAGGTTTATCTGCTGTGACAATAGAAAGAAGCCGCTTTCTAAAATATGATACAAATCTCATAATAAATTTGTACGTTGAGTAAAGTAGTGAAACTCTGGGTGTGAACATAATATAAGTAGTGGTGCCCCATTCATCCTCATTACACCTATTTATAAAAACGAAAAAAATGTATTTTGATACTTTAACTTTGAAGTGTGAGCGGGGCTTCGAGGCAGAAATACGCACTCGTAGACTATATTTACTGTTTCATTTCCACATCCTTCAAACAGGATGGGTCTCCCAGTGCAGGACCACATTGGGGCGATTGTTTCCTGAACCCTGTCCATGTCTGGATCTAGAGGAGAAATTGATGCCGGGGTTTTTTTTTTTTTTAATACACGATTGAAGCAGGGGTTCTCCGAAACTGAACCCCATTAATTTAATCTCTGGGGACCCCCTGCTTCCAGAGATATTTACCTGCAAAAGGTGTGCCGGTATCTCCTGCGGTTTAAAGCACCCGCGTCACATGGGCCAATGGGAAGCCGCACCGGATGACACCATAACTTCCAATTGGCCGGTGGGGCCCCGGAGCTCTGAAATTGGTCATAATGTGAATCCTGGAGTGGCTACTGGTACCCACTATGGAGGTAAGTACCTCTGGAAGCAAGGGGTCCCCAGAACAGAAATGAATGGGGTTCAGTTCCAGAGACCCACTACTTCAATCCTGTATAAATACAATGGTTTGGATTGCCTCTTTAACAAACTGAACACCTGCAGGACGGTTGCCCCTGGTGATTGGCTTGCTGATATCAGACCGTTTCAGATGTTTGCTAGGAGACCTCCTGGTTCTTAAGAAATGAATGTGGGAGTCCGTAGAAGAGGGGATTTCAGTATTAACGTTGGGAGAAAAATCTCTCTTATTTTTTATTTTTTTTAAGTACTGTGTTTCAAACAGACTAGAGGTAATATATTTGACCATAAGGAAGTCAATTTCCCACTGGGAGAGTGAGTATTTCACTCTGGAGAGTTGTGCATGTGTAATGTACAGATGCAGCCACCAGTATTAGAACACTCACCTGGGAGATTCTGAGGCCGTCTCACAGTAAATGCAATGGGACTGCAGGGATCCCTGCTGTGTTAATCCGATGGGCCATTAAGAATCTCACGGCAATGTTTAGGCATTTACTGTGAGACTGCCCCAGAATTGAAAAGGCAAGAGTTCTAATACTCGTGGCTGCATCTGTATAAAAAAAAAGAAAAAAGGTTTTCACAAGTTTGTACATGTTGTGTGGCAATAGTAGTGTTACACTGAACAAATGTGCCACATTTGGTGAAAATCGGGGTAATATTTTGAGTATATGTGCAGTTTTACTTCACTTGATACAGTCAACCATTTTAACTTTGAGTCTTCTATATTGTCCAAAATGGAAATTTTTGACCGAAAAAATTTAAAAAAAGACCCATATGGCCACGTCAGAATCACCATTTGTCTGACTGCATATGGAGTGTTGATTAAAACCCCCATTCTGCCTCGGTCTGTGCCCACAGAATCCAAGGCTTTATATTACAACCTGCATTCCCAGAATAATGTTTGATTTGGGAACTCGTCCTAGCAGCAAAAGTGTACCATGATTACATTTAATTGATGAATAATTAGGTTTCTTAAAGCAAATATTAAGCAGAAATGTACATGCTTTTGGGTTTCTTACCTCCTTTAATAGTGCGTATTATCATAATTTATCAAGGAGAAAACTTATGTAGACATTATAGGTCTGCTCTCAAACTTGACAAAAGTATGTAAATGCAGCATTGCTTATCATTGCCACACATACCTGTGTCCTATGGTTATCAGTAAATTACTGATCATATTGGAAATGGTTGTGCTTCACATCGTAGGCCTAGATTCATCAAGCACCGGTACAAGTTGGCACCCACCATCCAGCGTTAACTCCCATTGACATTAATAGGATCGGGTGCACTAACCCATACAGGCACATCTGGTATGATTGAATCTGGGCCATGACAGGGAGTCCATAAGCTGAGTTTGGACATGTTTGGTGCAAGTGTAATAAGATCTTGGTAAAACCTTGTGTCACGTCTCTGTCAACTGATGATAACCAAGCCAAGCAACTGGGACACCCCACTTGTATAAATACAATTGACACAATTATTTAGTCTGCCATGTTACCTATGCCGTACAGATAAAAACAGCATGACCTTGGGTGAGCAGCCATTGAGCTGGCTGCTACTTAACCCAGCTCTGACTCCACCTTTTCCGGCATATACTTTTTCTTTTGACACATTGTCCTTCGCATTTTCAAATGTATGAATGTTGGGAGGGAAACAGAATCTAAAACTGGAAACGCAGATGTAGCCCTCCTTGCTGCTTCTCAGAGGGTTTAAAACCATGTCCACTACCCAAAAACTTGCAAGGACTGCTCCAAATCACAGTAACCTAATATAGTGAAAGTCTGGGTTTAAGGACTATATGATCAACCAGAAGGAAATAGTTGTGATTAAAAAAAAATAAAAAAAGACCCAACCCAGCGCTGCTGGCTTGAAATAGAGTCTCACTACGCCAAATGCCTTCTCTGCCGGCTTGCCTCTGGAATATGGATAGAGGAGATATCCATTCGTACAAATTTAAGCTGAGGGCGACAAAACATGCCTGGGAGGTTTGGCTGAAATCTAAAACTAGATTTAGGCTCTCCTCCACCAGCTCACAACTTTGATAATCCAAAATTTCCGCCTGGTTGTGGATCCAGACTGTTCGACCAATTTAAACTCAAAGGGATCAGGACGATTGCGGATCTATTGATCCTAGGGAAGCTCCTGAGCTACCAAGACTTGCGTGCTAAATATGAAATTCCAGAATTGGACACATTTAAATATCTCCAAATTAGACACTTTACCCAAAAAATATGAAATTAAGAAATATTGGGTTTCGGTTCAAACCTTAATAAAAGAGGTCTCTGACCTCGAAAGACCTATTGATCTACAGGCCAGGCTAATGAGAGAAATTGACCGTCCAGTCAGGAAATGAATCTCCTTCATTCTCACAGCGGCGAGATGCGAAATAGCGGCCTCTTGGAAGAAAGTAACTACCCCCTCCAAGGGAATGATAAAAAAGAGGATCAAAAGAGGTGATGCCCATGGAAAAGCTAACCGCCCTCCTTAAGCAAAATACAACAGGATTCTATAAAATATGGGAACCTTGGATAACTTTATATAAGGGGCTCAACCCTTACACAATTGAATATGAATATTGAATATTCAGAAAAGGTGATCCATGAGGCCTCGACCTCAATCCTAAAATGATAATCTCAGACACTCGGTGACCGGGGAGGGTACCCTCTACCCCTCCCCCCCCCTTTTTTTCCGTTTCTGTGCCACTCTTCTCCCTAAAACCAAAAAGTTTTTGTATTAGGCTGTACATATTGTAAGATGTGTGTATGCTGTATAATTGCCTAATAAAACTATTTGGAAAAAAAAATTCTGCGAAGACTTTTTCTTTGGCATTAAGTCAACCATCAGACTTTTCTCATGACACGGAAAAAGCTTCTTTATATACTTGGTACAAAAATAACATTTTAGCCGCTAAAAGTTATATTTATACCCTACCAAACAAAGAGCTGTTCAAATACCTTAAAATCCATCATTTCCTGGTCTTTGTTTCCTCTCTCGTAGTCCCACTAATAAATAATGACTAAAATTAATTTGCAATTTTAAGTATGTAACCCATCGACCCCCACCCAATCGCAGATCAGGTCCCTTAAGGTGTTCTGTGGTCTGGCTACATGTCTCGGTGTGGTGCATACCTGCTGGCAACAGGAGGGCCTGAGTCTCCGGCAATGACATGGGGGACAACAGGACAGGTCTCTGGGGTGAACGCCTTCGTTCTTCTAATGGTGCAGAGCCTCCATCTGTAGTAAGCCCCAGGGATACGGGGTGGAATCCCTACCACAGAATCCCCTCCCAAGGATGAGAGATTCCAGTCTCACACCATAGGTCTTTTCTATAGCAGCAGCTCTTTATTTCTCTCTCTTAGCAGCATCAGACAGGTACAGTCAGTATGCACAGCCAGCTAGCTGTTCTCCTTTAGGATGTCCCTGCCTCCACTCTGGACCTAGGGCCATCCAGAGTGGGGCTAGCTCTTCCCTTACCCCCTAAGCAGGGTAAGAGGTATTTGGTCCACCTCGCTATCAGCTCTACTCATAGGCTGCCAGCTCTCCTCTCTAGCGAACTAGACATAACTTCTCAGACTAGTGTCAGACTTGACCACCACTAAATAGGAAGTGCACTGCTCTTTATGATCAAAGCAGGCACCGCCCCTGTGTCTCTTGATTGGACACAGGGTTAGGTGACCTACCTCCACGATTCAGGGCAAGTGCTTAAAGTGGGGGAAACCCATGATAACTCCTGGCAACCTGCCGTTACCAGAGATTACTGCACAGGAGGACGATAGAAATATAGCCCATAATCTTACTACAAGTAGAAAATACCCGCCTGTAAGAGCCTCATTTCTAAATTCTATTATACCAGCTTTTCTTTGCTCCTCGGAAGAAAGATACGTGATTCCCTGGCAGAGGGAGCTTGGCGGAATCCCTGGAGTTCGAAGGTTGGTGGGACATTTAGGAAGTCGTGGTTATTAGCTCCATAAATACAAGTTTTAAAGAAAAGTCCTGCAAGCCTCTCTATCAGTGCTATGTTACCCCTCTAAAATACGGAATAATGTAAATAAATAGAAACTCCTCATTTCTTTGGAGGATGTAACCAACAATGTCCCACATACAGTATGATGGCAGTGTCCATTGTTCAATCCTCCGATCTCATTAATAAACGTCTAGATAAAGCACGAGAATTTGATCCATACACATTCCTTCCTAATAAACCGCGGCAACCATAAACATGAGAAGAACCACATTACTCCAAGTGAATGCAACCAGGGTCTGCATAGCTGCTCACTGGGACGAACACTCCCCTCTTCTCCCACAATGTCAAATTCAGAACCTCCTTTGGCTTGTTCTTGGTAATAAAGAAGTTTTGAGTAACTTTACTGGTAAAAGTTCCAAATTCTTAAATATACGGGATCCTTGGATTAGATTATAGAAGAAGATATGAGGAACGAACCCCAAATACTGATGCTGCAACTGTAGCTAGATAAAAAAAAATATAGGACAATCTTATATTCCACAGACCACTGAGGTTAGAATAACATGGACATTTTTTCCACCTTTGCGGATGTCTGTTTTTTGATTAAATATTTTTCCACTCTAACTAATTGCTCTTGGTTCACTGAGGGCTGTGACCGCCAGAAGCTACTCTCTTTCTCTCTTGGATTACAGTAGATTAAACTAAACAAAGGACACGCAGGTGGACTTGTATGTAGTTTCTCCTTTTGTAGGAGACCTGCTTCTCAAATGGGACCTTTATCTTTTTTATTATTATTATTCAGATTGTGTTTAATTGGTTGCTCATTGTCTGCAACATTTCTGGATCACCATAGCAACCCAGAATGGGGCCTAGCAAACACTAACACTGCTAGTAACCCTTTAGGAGGGGGAGTATATGTTGGAAATGTTTAACTGTCTCTGTACCTGCTCCCGTTTTTAGCTTTGTCTGCCCTACTGTATTGTGTTTAAATAAAATATATGGGGAAAGGCTTTCTATCTTTAACATGAAAAGATGAGAATAACCCCAATCTTGAAAAAATTTCAATGTGTATTGAAGCGTGCATGTGTATTGTAAAGCATACAAACAGTTAATGCGTTAAGTGACCCAGTGCAAATATGAAAACGCAATTGCATAGCTGACACACTTGCCTGAAGAGACTCGTCTAGTCTTGACAAAGGGCTACTGCCCGAAACGTCGAGTGTGTAAGCTATGCAAGTGTGTTTTCATATTTGCACTGGGTCACTTTATGCATCAGCTGTTTGTATGCTTTACGTTTCTCTATATGCACGCTACAATACACATTGAATGTTTCTCAAGACTGGTGTCCTCATCATCTTTACATGTCTAAGATAGAGATCATTTCCCCGTCATTTGTGTATTATATCATTGATCCATTGAAGGATGTTTCGTTTAGGGGATATTGAGGCTTTACCAGGCTTTTCTATTTAGCATGTTTTGCGCATATACCTACAGTATAGTGGTGAAAAAAGTTTGTGAGCCACTTATGTGAGAATCCTATTTCAAACCTAAAATATTATTAGATCTTAATCAAAGTCCTATAATAGATAAAGGTAACGTGATCAAACAAATGACACAACAGCATGATACTTTTTCAACATTTATCCATAAATGATTAAACATTCAGTATCCATTTGTGAAAAAGTATGTGAATGTTTAGATTCAGTACCTGGTTGTACCCCCTTGAGCAGCAACAACTTAAACTAAGCATTTCCTGAAGCTTCTGGTCAGTCTCTCACATCGGTTTTGAGGAATTTTGGCCCATTCTTCCTTACAGAACTGCTTCAACTCCGTGACATTTAAGGGTTCCTTGTATGGACAGCTCGCTTCAGGTCCTGCCACAACATTTCGATGGGTTTTAGGACTGGACTTAGACTAGGCCATTCTAAAAAGTGGAATTTCTTCTTCTGCAGCCATTATTTTGTAGATCTGCTTGTATGTTTAGGATCATTGTCTTGCTGCATGACCAACTTAAGCTTCAGCTCACGAACGGATGGCCTGACATTCTCCTCTAGAATCTTTTGACACAATACAGAATTCATGGTTGTGTCAATGGATGGCAAGCCATCCAGTTACTGAGGCAGCAAAGCAGCCCCAAACCATCATACTCCCACCACCATGCTTGACTGTTGGGATGAGGTTCTTCTGTTCGAACGCAGTTTGGATTTTCGCCAAACATAACGTTTCTAATTGAGGCCAAAAGGTTCTACCTTTGACTCATCTGTCCAGAGAACATTGTTCCAGAAGTCTTGTGGATCATCTACGTGGTCTTTGGCGAACTTCAGATTGCAGCAATGTTCTTTTTAAGAGAGCCGTGGTTTCCTCCTGGCTAATCTTCCATGGACACCATTTTTGTTCAGTGTTTTTCTGATAGTTGAGTCATGAGCACTCACATTAGCCAAGGCGAGTGGGGCCTGCAGATACTTGGATGTTGCTTTTTGGTTCTTTGTCAATTCCTGGATGATTTGCCAGTTCTTCGAGAGATTTTGCTAGGATGACTGCTCCTGGGTATAGTGACCGTGGTCGTGAACTTTCTCCACTTGCGTGGCAGTGGATTGGTGGAGCCCCAAATCCTTTGAAATTGCTTTGTAACTCTTTCTAGGCTGATGAGCATCAATAACTGCTTTTCTGAGGTCCTCAGAGATTTATCTTGATCGTGGCATGACGTGTTTCCACACACCTGTATGGTGAAGACCAAACTCACAAAGTTTCTGATCTTTATATAGGGTGAGGCCTCCCAAATTCACACCTGAAGATCTACCTAATTATTTAAATGCCCGATTCTAATTATCCCCTTTAATATAGCTGATAAAACCAGGGTTTCGCTTTCTTTTTCACGTACCCTGACTCTTAATTACTCTGCTTGTCTAATTCATACATCATTTTGTTTGAAAAGACATGGAATTGGTTAATCTAAACCGTATTGGATATTTAAGAAAAGACTGGTTTTGATTCAAGAAAGTTATCATGAAAAACCTATGGAATTTCCGTAATTATCTTTGCGGTTCACAACCTTTTTCTCGCCACTGTATATCATTACCTTTATAGTGTGTTGAATTGATCAATTCTGTGGCTTAAATGTCTCACAGTGTGAGTGTGCTTATTCAAATTGTATCATAAATAAAAAATGTTCCTTGTTTTGTGAGAAGAAAAGCGGGATACTTTTGAATTAAACATACAAGCTGATGCCTAAAAAGGAACTCTAATAGTCTTAAAAACAAACAAACAGACATCAGTTAGACCAGGAGTGGCCAACTCCAGTCCTCAAGGGCCACCAACAGGTCAGCTTTTCAGGATACCCTAGCTTCAGCACAGGTGGCTCAATCAGTGCCTCAGTCTTCGACAGCCACTAATCGTCACCTGTGCTGAAGCAGGGGTATCCTGAAAACCTTACCTGTTGGTGGACCTTGAGGACTGGAGTTGGCCACCCCTGGGACCATAAATACTTATTCCCTTGCTGGTTTTCACTTGACATGCTGTACATGAGTAAACAATGTGTTAGAACACCGAGTGTTCTTGGAAACGTGAGATATTAAAGGGATGAGTGTAACGGGTCACGTTGAAACATTGCCTGGCTTTACTACAGTACTTCTGTAGCTATGTGTTAGTTTCCCTTGTACCTGCATGTCTGAGAGGTGAAGCTGATTCATGCCTCATCCTCAGGTAATGCATTGCCTATTGCACAAGCCCTAAATACCAATCTCAGCCACATTCCTGTGCCCGGTGCAGGCTTCCATTTCAATCCAGTAGCACATGAAGTGTGTAAGAGGAGTAACGAGGGCTCCTGGCTGAGCAGTTTGCACAATGAAGCAGATGTTCTGTATGGTGGTGGAGAAGGAACACGATGAAATGTATTGCAGAGGATACAAATCTCTTTCGAACCCTTTGATCCTGAAAGAGAGGGAGGCTCTCCGCCTATTATCCCAGGAACTCGCCGGAAAGATGCGTGGTTCAATCTCAAGTTTGGACAGTTGTAAGTACACGTGAAAATCTATTTGTAGAATATCTTACCTGTATATGCCACACCTGGGCAGATGTCGTTTGATGTGTGAACTATTGATTATAACCTTAGGTTGCTACTGGAGCCGTGCAGCTGAAATAATACCAAGCCATTTCCTTTGGATTTAGTTTCTTGTTTGAGTCTTCTGAAACTTGCTTTTTCTTTTTATTAGATAACCTATCTATTTGTGTGTCAATCACGTGTAACAACTTAAATTCTTATAAAAACACGAGGACATCATTTGAGATTTTTTTTTAAATTATGCTTTAAAATAATCCCTCGACCGTAAAAAAGATTGTGGTTGTACACACATGCGTATACATACTGTACACCTCAAAATGCGTTGACCAGGGTACGGAAAGCAGCATGTCACAAACCAACCTGCAGTACGGATCTGTACTGATCTGCTGGCAGTGACCTTAAACTTTAGGCAGAAGTTTCCTGAGATTAATTGTACGGGACCACTAGTCAGGCAAGAGTTTAACAAATCTTTTTATAAAATATGCATGTTTGCTTTCTATGTCAATAATTTCTAAATGGATTCTCAAGTTACCCGAGAGTCCACATCATTATTAGGAATATAAAGCATATAGTTATAAAAATAGCTCACCATATTTTAATTTATTCTAAAATAATATATTATATATTTGTTAACGGGAAAGAAAATGAATATTGGGACCATATGCTGAAGCACCACCACAATGTAAAAGCTGTTGGTTAATTAGCGCGATCCTCTATTTACAGCATCTATCTCTACGTACAGTGCTGTATCTACCTGTTGGTCAAACATGCTTCCAGTACAATATTTGCCACGTGTTGTTTCTCTCTCTTTTAAAGGCTTTTAAATAAGTGTCTAAAGTTATAAGTCACTGAAATATGTTCCATGTGTTAAGGATTGATTGAGTTTATTCAGACATGGAGGAATTTGGCAAATATGGGAATTTTCCCCTTCTGTATATTTCACAGATTTAGTACACAATTGTTAAAGTCATTGGTATGTTTTCAGCAACCTAAAAAAAAGCTTTGTTTTCTTGTAAAAATGGGCTTGATGGTAAATTCCGCTAGTTTTGTTCGCGTGACCCATGGACACGCATGAAAAAGATATGATATCTATGTGTAAATCTGCAGGTTGTCCATGTTAACAGTCCATTCACAAAAGCAGATTAGTGCTTCCTGCAATCTATTTGCCATTAATAGTGCACAGTCTCACCCAGCTTGAGAGAGGGCCGTGCAACCCCAAGCGGTCGCTCTTTATCTACACTCATCTGATGGATAAATTCAACTATCAATCTAATACATATGTATGGAGTCATGAGTAGCCAGACCTCGTGTGCTGATCCTATATGTGTATACCTTGTGTGCTGATCCTATATGTGTATACCTTGTGTGCTGATCCTATATGTGTATACTTACAGTTATGGCATTGGCAGGGTTGGACACCGGCCTTGGCAGGGTTAGACGCTGGCTTTGGCAGGATTAGGCGCCAGCATTGGCAGGCTTAGGCGCCGACATTGGCAGGGTTAGACGCCGGCCTTGGCAGGGTGAGGCGCCGGTCTTGGCAGGGTTAGGCACTAGCATTGCCAGGGTTAGCAGCCATGAATGGCAATAGGCACAATCAAAATATTTACCCTGTATGACTGCCCTGCTGTTGCTGTATCCCCTGTACTTCCTTATCATTGCTTATATGCTGCTGCACACTATCAAACTGTTATAATAACCGATACCCAGTGGTTAAAGTGCGATGCTGCTAGGAGGTATTAAGTACTACTGTTCTTTTTCACACCCAGGGGAACACTACTTTTTAGTTACAAAGCATAGTTTCACTTTTTTTTTTTTTTTTTTTTTTTTAAAGAAAAGTTTATTCTACTGAAATATTGTCCTTGCCTCAATGTTTTTATAAATACAGGTCTTATTATAAATGAGGCACAGTACCACTACATAGGGGTAAAGTTTACTTAACTTAAAGTGACCCCGCTTTCAAATGGATTCATTGTGGTAAGGAAAATCTTGAGGCCTCAATTAAAAATATGATTAGTGGTTTGGGATAGTTAATATAAATTATTATTTTTTTTAACTATCAGGTTAAAGTTAATATTTGTAGTGCTCATTAATAAGTTGCAGCTGTGGTTTGTCCTTTGCTAACATTGCCATCTAATTGACCTCATAGCATTGTATTTCTCACAGTTACTGTACATGTTCCTGGGACTTTACTCTGGTACTTATCACAATGTTATAATCTGGACTTTGCTTTAGAAGGACAATAAAGCAGCATATAATACAAAGGGAGAGTACCCAGCACTCACACGAAATACCGAAAGAAAGCCGAAATGTCAAAAAGAGATTTTACTATAGTATAGCCACAAAATACCAGGGCATGTAGCGCCTACTGTGCTGTTACTCAGAGTAGTGTAAATAGCGAAAAGTCAGTTTACAGATATAGTACAAACATACAATTGGTGTACAAAAAGTGGAATGGGAGAACAAACTGGAAGGGAAGGGAAAAGGGGGTAGGGAACAAGACAAAGATATGGGGGGCAACGTTTTGGGGTGTAATGCCCCTTCTTCAAGGTTCAGGTAATTTTTGCAGGAGAAGTTAATGTAGCAATTGACCCTGCAGTAGACAAATCAGCCCAACATAGACACCCGGAAAAAAAGAGCAAACACGACGGCCCAACTTAAAGGGTTAAAGGACAAACAGATGTCCGACATGTGGAGACAGTTACACCCTAATGAAAAAGGTTACACATTTTATTCTCATTCTCACGAAAGATATAGTAGGATAGATTACTTCTTTGTATCTAACTGACTGGTTCCAAAGATCTCCTCTACGAGGATCCATGATATTTCATGGTCGGATCATGCGCCTATTGAATTAAGGTGCACCCAATTGAACCTAGACAGACCTGGAGCAAACTGTAAATTGAATGAATCAATTATTAAAATCCCAGAGATAATACAAACAATGGTGAGAGAGAACAATTCTTGAGCATTAATCAGGGTAGTGTAGACTCCCAGACTACTCTATGGGAAGCACACAAGGCAACGCTTCGAGGTTCCCTCCTTAGCATTGCTGCAGGGAGGAGAAAAGCAAAAGAGGCAAAAATCGTTCATCTACAGGCAAAATTGGCCGAATTTTCTGATCTACACAAAAGACATAGCAGAACAGATACAATGAAGAAGCTAAAATATATCAGAATAGAGCTTAATCTGCTCCTAAATTCCCAGGCTGAGAACGCCTTGAGTTGGTCAAAGAGGAAATTTTTTGAAATATCAAACAAGCCAGATACACTTACAGCTAACAAAATTAGAAATAAATTATAACTAAACTATAATATTCAAGCGATTAGACTCAAGTCAGGAACCATAACATCTAACCCTAAATTGATAGTGGAAGAATTAAAAAAAATACTATGAGAACCTATATAACGGAGAAAAGGTACCTCATAATGTAAGCACGAGTCAGGCCTTAAAGGATTTTCTGGCAGATTCGGACTTGCCTAGTTTGAGCAGAGAGGACAACGAAGGTTTAACAAGAGATTTTCCAATGGAAGAGCTAATACAGGTGATCAAACAGCTGAAGCCCTCCAAAGCACCGGGTCGGATGGGTTTTCAAATTTATTTATAAAAAATTTGATAAATTATTAGCCCCCCCACTTCCCTACGTATGTTTAATGCAGAACTAGCAGGAGCTTCATTCCCGGAACGCATGCTCCAAGCGTCTATTTCTCTCGTATACAAACAGGGTAAAGACTCAGCAGATTGCAAAAGTTATAAACCAATTTCCCTAATAAATACAGATTTCAAAATCTACTCTAAAATGATAGCTAATAGATTAAGCCGTATCCTGCCTAGGCTGATTCATACTGACGAAGTTGGCTTGATAAGTGGAAGACAGGCAGCTGACAATACACGGAGAGTAATAGATTTGATCGAATTGTCTAACACTAAAAATGTTAGTGTATTAGAGAGATTTAACAGGATTTCCGTCTTTAAAATCAACCATGCAAAATCCGAGGCATTAAATATAAACCTACCAAAAGAAATAGAAAAACTCATAGCCATAAATTTCAACTTTAAGTGGCAACATACGGCTATATAATATCTGGTTATAAATCTTACGAAGAATTATAAATATTTTTATAAGGTTAATTTCCCCAAATTACTGCAGACTTTGAGAAGACATCCGAATCTGGTCGATTTATAACACATCATGGATTGGTAGAATAGACTATAAAAATGAATCACCTGCCTCGGATTCTGTATTTGTTCCAGACTCTCCCCGTGCCGGTCGTCCACAGAGACATCCTTTTCCTCCAATCTTTGATATCTAAATTCATATGGAACTATAAGAGAGCGAGAGTGTAGAGGGGGATCATGGACGATCGGTGCTGGCAGGAGGATTAGCAGTACCTTGCTTGTGGTCCTATTACAAAGCGGCCCAATTACTGTATGTCAAATTGTCCAATGGCACACGGATCCCAATTCAAAAGGATGGTTGGAGGTGGAAAAGGAATTCTGCTCTCCAATAGACTTACATAACTTGATTTGGCACCAAAATTGAATGTCAAAAATGATGATAAACCGCTTTCCTCAATGACCAGGTCCTTGTCAATCTGGGAAACTACAAAACTCCGATGTGGCCTAACCACTAAAAAATCCTTCATGGCCCATCTTTCTGATAACCCGGAATTTGCTCCACGGTTGGATAGAAAATATTTTACAATCTGGAAACAAAAAGGCTTTGCGAGACTATTGGATCTGGAGGATAGAAATACTATCAAAACATTTGAACAAATTAGGTCAGAAAAAGACGTGCCACATTTTGAATTCTTTAGATAGCTCCAGATAAGAGCGTTTTTTAAACAAGTTCAACCCCCGGCCCCCATTAACAAATTTTGAAAAACTCTGTATATTAGAAACAGATACTAGTGGACTTGCATCTCAAATGTATAAAGAAGCGATCTGTTCTAGTCCCGAATACTCCAGGAAAATTACGTTTGTGTCTCAGTGGGAAACGGATCTGGGGGAGGTACTAGAAGTTGAAGAGTGGGAGGAGATCTTCATTGCAGTATCCAAGAGCTCAATTTGCATGACATTAAGGGAGAAAGCATGTAAGGTATTGATGAGGTGGTATCTCACCCCACTAAAATGGTCAAAATCTGTCGCAGGTTACTCCCCATTGTGTCCGAAACATGTTACATATGTTGTGGTCCTGCCCTCAGATTGCCTCGCTCTGGGAGAAAATCAGAGATTGGCTAGAGAGGATTTTGGGCCTCACCATTCCATTGGACCCCTGGCTGTTCCTCTTAAACAGAAAATTGCCAGGCATCTCCAGGACTGAAAGTAAATTAATTGCACATTTTGCAACAGCAACTAGGTGCGAGATCGCAGCATTATGGAAACAGATAGAGATCTCAAACATCCCCAAGATTCGAAACAGAATTGGGTTTGTCTGCCAGATGGAAAAGCTGACAAGTTAGGTCAACGACTCTGGCACTAAATATCTAAAGGTGTGGCTACCATGGCTAGCCCAAACTGATATCCCAGGTAGTGTTAGGACCTGCAGATTGGTCATGCTGTGAAGTGGCTGCAGGCTTATAACGCTTTGGCCAAAGGGTTTGACTAAATGACCCTTACTCATGAGCAGATAAGCACTGAAGTATTGTACTATATGTTGTGTCATTGTGTATGTTGCGCTGGCCTTTCTGTTTTTGTTTGATATCCCGGGGGTGAGCATATAGCAACAATAATACTAAAAAAGAATAGTGATCTAGCGCTAATGTGCAAATATTAGGCTTAAATTGACTTCAAGCCTATAGTGAATGTATCAAATAAAGGGCCAATAATATGGTCTGACAATAATAATAAATGTGTTATCACGGAGCTGCCCAGAAAAACAATACTGACTGATACAAGTCAGAAATACATGACACAAAGAAAAATAGGTGACAGCGCTTCTATATAAATAATCAGCATTTAGGTGATAGAACACAAAGTGAAACCAGGACGGTAATCAGCACCTCAAATAGTCCAGAGTCTATGAAATATTAATAGATCTTCCATACATGTGGGTCCGATCTGGCGCGTCCGGGTTGTTCTCAGATGCTCATGCAGACTTGTCACAGAAAGGAAACAAATGGGACAATCATAGTGTATACTGTTAGCAGAGGACATAGACAGCACAAAATGACAAAACAACCACAGATTCACTAGACACATACAATATAAAATTACTACAACAACGAAGCTTAACTAATAGCTAATTTAATTAAAAAAAATACTTGTTTGTGATACAATATAAAACAAAAAGACACTATATGTCTAATGACACAAAAATACTGCTGGCTGGTGATCTTCTGAGGGGTGAGAAAACCTGGAGTCCTACTTGCAAACAGTAGGACAATAACAGGCACATGGGTAGAAATCCGGTATGTAATACTGCAGGGGTCCCGTGACTGAATCATATACACTCTGATTGTCCCATGTGTTTCCTTTCACATGGTCTGAGACAAGGCTGCGTGGGCATCTGAGAACAACCCAGACCCGCCAGATCAGACCCATATCTATGGTAGATCTATTATATTTCATAGACTCTGGACTCTTAGATGTGCATATAACAGTCCTCGTTTCACTTTGTGTTCTATCACCTAATTGTTGATTATTTATATAGAAGCGCTGTCACCTGTTTTTCTTTATAGCCACAATAATGGTTTAATAAAATGAAATGCGTTCTCCTTTGACAAAGTGGTTAGAGTATGTAACACAGCCGGGATGTAGTCAACTAGGTAGTAGATAATTTAATAATAACATATTAAAAAAAACATAAGAAAACCGTCACAAAAAGACCAAAGGGAACCACACAAGGGACAGAACAGGAAATATGCAGTAAGAGGTTCTAACTTGTAGTAGGAGGTACTGGACGCACTGTTTCTTTCCCCCCCAACCCCTTTTCCAGTTGGAAAATCTTTATTATTATCATTTTATATTCTATACTTTTTATTTAAATACATGTTTTAAGAAAGCACACTTCTGTACTGTGATACGGACTTTGTATGTTACGCCAAAAATTCAAAAAAACTTTAAAGCTGCAGTTCAGTCAATATCCTGCATGTGTGGTTTTTTTTAATAAATCAGTTCTGTAGTAAGAAAAAATACTTTTAGCATTTTCTGTTTTTAAAAAAACAACTTTGAAAGACCAATTTTCTTGTATTCTATTTTAACAGCCATTTGCTAAGGCACTGCCCCTTCATGTCCTGTCACAAGCCCTGGTACACCCCTTTGTCAGCCCTGCCCTCCCTCTAGCACTCAGTGCCGGAGTGCTCATGAATATTCATGAGCTTCCACTGAGAGACAGAAGCAGAATATAAACAGATCCCTTCACTAATTATGTCACCAAATTTCGATCTATCAATACATGGAGAACGAATTGACCGGCAGCTATACAGTTCTTTGCACACATGAAACTAATAAAGTAAAAAAATAAATTAAAAAAAAAAAAAGACTGAACTGCAGCTTTAAGTAAAAAAATAAATAAAAAGTGTTGAATACAATCACTCTGGTGGGTCCTTTTATCTTCTCACATCTGCAGCGTATCACACAGATACGTGGGGGGGGGGGGTTGTCGTAGTCTGAAGAAAGGTGTCACTTTTGTAACGCATCTGTTTCCAACATGATTTATTTTACAACTTAAACGGTATTGGTGTTTTTACACATTTTGGTTTTTTTTTATAGAGTAAAAATATTCAGCAAAAAGTATTCAGATAACCAGCATAAGAAAACGTAATAATTTTAATTAATCGTAATAATGAAAAGGGGATGAAAGGAAGGCAAATGAGACATGATACCGGCTAGTATACAGTATGCATCTTATTGGCATGTGGGAAATGGCCATGAGCCTGATTGGAGGACCTCACATCATACACCAGTATGATGTATTCTTGCTCATTGGTACAGGTTCTCTTAAGACAAATCACTGGAATACATCAGGGTAATATTTGTGGACTCATGGTTCAGTATGTACTGTAAATAAGGGTTGGGGATCTGTACACGGAGAACTTGTGGCACTGGTGACGGGATTAATGAGATACAAACTTAAGCTTGCTCTCTCAAGGTGACATCATCATTTTGAGGATGCTAATTGTGATGTACTATATATTGTAATTAAGGGCACATCCTTGACTAGAATTCCACTGTGCAATGCCATGGGAAATACCACTTGCCTCTCACAAAAACATCTCTCAGCTGTATAATGTGTGACTGTTTCCTTATAAGACTAGGGGGATCACAGACATATTGCTGATTTGTTTTTTGGATTTTTAAAGTGAGTACAGTATTTTACATCCACATAAAATTGCTTTCAGATTTACTTGTTTCCCTTTTATTAAAACAGCCCCACTATAGAGACAAAAATTACACTTGCCCTACAAGCAAAAAACATAATATCAGTTACATGGAACATTTAATTTTTACCAGTTGCTTACATACAGTATAGACGATTTATGTTTTTTTATTATTGAAATATTAATGGTAGGTATTATTAGAACATCTACAATGGTACTGTTAAATATTTTTATATCTATTTTTCTGGACAGTTTTATGTTGAAAAGTACTTAACTGGCAGCATTAGACGATCACCGCTGGGCAAGAGGGACATATTGAAATCTAAATTGATACCTTTTGCCTATTTATGTATCTAAAGTAATGTGTTTGTGGCGCCCATTTTAATGCTATTTATGGCATTTTAGCTTTTCACAACCCCCTGGCGGGATTGTGAGGGCCAGATTAGGTTGCCCATCCGCTGCGTTTGACAATTGTTAATCTATGTCAAACGTCAGATCTTGTAATGAAACTATGAACCTAACAGAGCCACGTCCATAAGCAGCTGATGCATCGATACTATCAGTCTGGCTCAGTCTACTGAATACAGTAGTAACCTGTTCATTGATTCCTTCTCTGTCTTTTCCGCATCTTATGCAATGTTGGACCCAGACTCAAAGTTATGAAGATTATTACTATGCTTTGACCTTGGAAGAGTCTTCTCCATATTCTGTATGCTTTGAAGGTTATCTGGAACTCTACTTCTTCCTACACACGAGTTGCACTCTCATATTTTAACATTCATCCATATTGTTTTTCAATCTTCATTCTATGGAGACGGCTGTTCACAAACACGTACTCAAAGATTCATATTTCCATTTAATCAAAATGAGACTTGTAATTAATTACCACGCAGCCTCTGATGAGAATTCTGCATGGCATTCCCATGCATTCTTAATCTAAAGTCAGGAAATGTTTATGACTACAAAAGTATGACTAATTGATTAACGTCCTGCTAGCATGTACTTTATGCCGTAATTTGCAAGCTTAGTGTGGGATGGACTAGGCAGCCATGGAGTGAGAGATTTGTAAATAACATTATGTAATGAAGGCATATTCTGTGTAGATGACAGATGAGAAGTATTCTCTCTGCGTCCCAGTTCGCTATTACCACATGGATTTTGGAAAGGTTTTTAAATAATGTTGCAGCTCGTGCATTGTTACTGATAACTTACTTAGGCTCGCTACCTGTCTGCGGAGTCCATCTGTATTGTATGTCTTTATTTATATAGCGCCATTAATGTACATAGCGCTTCACAGCAGTAATACACGTGCCAATCATATAAATAACACATAAAGGGGAGAAGTGGCTCACACATAACAGTAACATTTTGGAATGGGAGGACGTGTAGAGACAGTAGGAGGGCATTCTGGTAAGTACTTCTGCATAGGGCCAAGGTTTATGTATATGGTGAAAAACTATCACTCATAGAGCTACTCATATGCTTCCTTATGCAGGTGTGTTTTGAGTTGGGTCTTAAAGGTTGATAGAGAGGATGCTTGGCGAATGTTGAGAGGAAGGGCATTCCAGAGGTGTGGGGCAGTCAGTGAGAAAGGTTTAAGACGGGAGAGGAGTTAAGACACAAAAGGGGTAGAGAGAAGACATCCTTGAGCAGAACGCAAGAGTCGGAGACATATTGCCTATTGCTCAGACCAGGCCACTGCAGCTTTGGGGTACTGAAAGCGTTACTTTGTTCACTTTGGTAGGAATCACTTCACTCAACCTAGTGATTTGGACAGCACTGGTGTAGCAGTCTCCGAAGCACAGACAAATACGAGCTCGGGAAGCAAGGAGTCAGACAATAGGGCTGATTCCACACTTCACATTTTTATTCAGTTGTGCCCCGACATTTATATAGAAAACCAAGGGCATGTTAATACTTAACATATCATGTTTAACAATGTGAGAAATAACATGTTTCTGTAGAGGTTATGTATCTGTGTCTTTGGACAAAGAATTAGTAAATCATTACATCTTGCTTATGTTTGGCCGGCAGTTTCTACTTCTACATTACAAAGAGAAATACAGGGAATGTTTTATCAAGAGTATCAACTGTCTTGTTTGGGACATTTTACAGCTCTTGCTATTGTATGAAAGACAAACTGAGAACAACAGAAGTAAATAAAGATTACAACTAGCATAGTGAGTTAAATCTCTCAGTACTGGAACAGCTCATATACGAAGGATAAAGCTAGCAGATTATATTAACCCTTTCCATCCCTGAGACTTGTAGAACTGACATATAATTTTAACCCCTTCAGGTACTGAAGCCATCTTTCCTCAGTTGTGAATGAGTTCCTAACTAGGACATTGCGCTGCATACCGGGGATTGTGCATGCCATAATATTTATCGTGCTGGTTTCCTTGAGACATAAAAAAAAAACATCTTATAAATTGAAACATGGTGAAAAAGGTTTACCATTATCACAGCATATATTGTGCTCCTGTGCAGTTCTAAACCAAGGAAACGCCACACAAAAATGATACAACGCCCCTGACCGCAATAGCAGCGCACACTATGCACCTCTCAGTAAGGAACGTTGCATCACTAAAAAAAAAAAAATTTTTAATTCTGTTTAAAGGAGCAATCCAATCGCCTTTTTATTTTATTTTTTTACATGTATTTTTATTATTATTATTTTTTACCCAGGATTGAAGCAGGGTGTCTCCGGAACTGAACCCCATTAATTTCAGCTCAGGGGAGCCCCTTCTTCTGGAGATGCTTGCATCCATAGTAGGTTACAGTAGCAGCTCAGGCTGAGCTAGCTGGGCTTTAAAGTTCCCGCGTCACGTGGGCCAATAGAAAACCGAGCCTGACATCACGGGTTCCAATTGTCCCACAGGGCGCGAGAGCGGCAGTGGTCAGCGCCTACCAGCACCTACTATGGTGGTACAGTAAGTAAGTCTGGGAGCCGGAGACCCCCTGCTTCAATCCTGGGTTTAAAAAAAAATATGGCTTGGATTGCCGTTTTAAGCTCTGATGAAATGAAGGTTTAAGAGCATTCTGCTTTCTATAAACAAAACTGCAGAATAGCACTGGCATGTCAGCAAGTTTCAAATACAAATGCAACTATCCAGAGACTAATAGGGCACAGGAGCATGTACAGGTTCTCAAGTACTGCGGCGGGTGCACATAGAATGAGGGTCACATGCAGGAACAGGGAATGCAGCGACACCCCACTGGACTTGTGTGAATAATGCTCCTGCTTTATTGGAGGGCTGACGTTTCAGTCTGCTGGCGATCTGCTGTCTTTGGTGCTGCATTATATTTCCCATAACTTGCCTTCCTTAAACAAATATTTAAAAATACTTTTACCTTGTCTGATTCTTGTAAGGGGAAAAAAGGCATGCCACTGTTATTGGGTTACTGTTCTTCTAGGAAAGACATCGCATTTAAAAGTGGGATTTCCAAAAACCGGCTTCATAATTAGACCTAGATTATAACTCTAACTGCTGCCGAGTTATTACTGTAGTTCGGGGGGGTTCTCAACTCTAGTCCTCAACCCCCTCCCCCAACAGGTCAGGTTTTCAGGATATAAATGCAACACACAAAAAAGAGTATTAAGTGCAAACTGGATGGAGATATGTGAATAATAGAGTGATTATACCTGTGAATTGAGGTTAATATACAAAATACTCTCACATAGCAATACCCTCTGTGGAGGAGCATGCTGGATATGTAGATGGGGTATGTAGATGCTCTTCTCTCTCTCCTCTCCGCAGCAATCCTCATGCAAAGAAGACAAAATTGAACAACATAGCATAGTAACGTTTTTACTATGTTAAAGAACATACTGTACAACACAGAGGGGAGTATCTCATCTAGCTCTTATTGCTGTATTTACAGTATCTACTCCCCATATTGGTTGCAAATACGGACCATATTTACTTAGTAAATATAGTTTGAATCCTCAACTAAACGATAAACACAAAAATCTAACTATAGATGAACAAAAGGCTATTTCCTCTCTCAAAGAAAACTAATTGATTACAGTCAAGAATGCAGACACGGGATGGGCAGTGGTTGTTCTGAATGCTGACTACTATTACCGAGAAGCACTAAGACAACCACGGGATTGGTCCTCAAACACGACACTGGATTCCAATCTTACATATCATTGTCTCTCAGAGTTGTCAGAACTGCTAGAAGAAGGTATTACACAACGAGTTTTATCCACTACAGAATATGAATTTTTGAACATAACTTCATCCTATCATGTCCATTTTTCACCATCTACCAAAATTCATAAGTCACTCTTATATCCACCGGGTCACCCAATTGTTTCCAGCATTGGATTCATTGGGGAGAATTTATCGATTTACAGTATGTTGATCATTTTGTTTTACTCTTGTTCCTACGGCGCCCTCTTTCCTTTTAGACACGACACACATTTTATCACTATTTCAGGATTTTTTATGGCAGTCTGACTTCATTTGGGTCACATTAGACATAATCTCTTTACACTATCATAGAACAGGAATTTGGTCTTAGCCAGTAGACACTTTTTAGAACGCGTATCTACACTGTCACCCGCACATATCCCTTTTTTTGCTGGATAGCATTCAATTTTTACTCTCACACAATTTATTTTTGTTTGATGACACTTTCTATCTCCAAACACATGGAACAGGGGTGGGTACATGCTTCGCTCCATTTTATGCCAACCTCTATATGGGGTGGTGGAAGATGGTCCACGTATTTGGAGATGGAACTCCCTATCGTCGTCACATAGCTTTTTATTAGCACTATATAGACGATCTACTCATTATTTGGAGGGGGCTCGGTTGAGACCCTACAGGAATTATATACTGTAGCGCCGACGAGTATTCTAAAACAAATCTGGGGCAATCACCAACAAGATCCAGGTACATGCTGAGTACATGCTACAACATTTCAGTGACATTTCTGCAGACAGACTAATGGCCCATCGGATTAACAGTGGGGGTCCCTGGCAGTCCCATTCAAACTGAATGGGACTGCCAGGGACCCCTGCTGTGTTAATCCGATGGGCCATTAGTCTCTGCAGAAATGTCACTGAAATGTTTACAGCATGTACCCAGCATGTACCTGGATCTTGTTGGTGATTGCCCAAGATTTTCCAAGGCAAGTTTTAGAATACTCGTCGGCGCACCTGTATTTCCACAATTATCCTTATCACTTAAAATCCTCTCATCATTTTCATCATCACCACATAGAATTCTTAGATGTATATCTCTATGTGGATCTTGCAAAGATAGTCCATACTGACATCTTCAGGCAAGCGAATTCCGGAAATTCTCTGCTCCACGCAGATAGTCGTCATGCACGCGCCTTGTTTAGGGGCATCCTCAGAGGACGATTCTGCGTCTTCGACACAATTGTTCAACATTAGAGGATTTTTGGAATAAATCAGATGATTTGTTTAGGAGATTCTCAAATGATAGATTTATTACACAAGAGGCTTTTGAACACGCATGACATTAATACAGGAAAGATCTTATCTCGTCCTGCTTTGTATCTGGAGAGAAGAAATATAAGAGAAGAAACGAGACGCTAAGAACATCGCTAACTTAGATCCACCATATTTCATCACACAATACAGCAAGCAGGCCACTGCCATTTCTTATATTATCAGGAAACTTTGGCCAATTCTGTCTCTAGATCCCTTGATGGCGGACATTACTTTTTAAATGTTTTTAAATCACAGATATTTGAAAACATTATTTCCCTGGTACTGTATGTTTTAGAAATCCAATTTAGACACCAAGAGAAAACAAAAATACAACACTGATAGGATCTTCAAAATGTGGTCGATGCAAGGTATGTCCCCATCTGCAGAAAATCAAGATATTGAAAATAAGGAAAAAAGCAGGACGTTTAAAATTAAATTATTTGCAAAACAGATCATGCAAACTACTTGTCAAGTTGTGGGTGTGATAAACAGTGTGTTGGTCTTACTACGAGACCTCTAAAGGTATATGTTTTGGAACATATGAGATTGATTGATAGAAGTGATTTAATGTACTCAGTATCCAAACACTTTTTTGATTTTCTCATAAATACTTTGAGAAATCTCAGATGTCAGATACCCTTACCCAGAGGAGGAGATAGGGTTAACCGTTTGTATCAGAGGGAAGCTTTCTGAATATTTACTCTTGAAACCCTTATACCTAAAGGACTAAACACAGAATGGGATCGCAAATATTTCTATAGAGTGTGAGTAACGGTATTATATACTGTCAATATACATTACTTGGTTATACCTTAGCGATAAGGTGACATACCAACTATAGATAGATACTTAATATTATTGAATTCTCTTATTAGGATACATTTAGCACTATGGACATGGGAACATTGAAAAATGTGATACATATATCATATGTACGTTATTTTTATTGATAGATATGGCTATTGTATACCGGTAGTGTATAACTAGATCAGATAACAGATACACATGATGCCATAGACACATGGATCTTAGCATATATTTCTCTTTAGGTACTGTATTTTCACTGAATGTTTGGAACTTTATTTCATCCACATAACATGGGAATCTAACCATGTACGTGTAATCTCAGGATACAGCAGGATAGTGAATATTGTGTACAGTATAGCAACAGATTTTTGGATTATATACCAATGTACAGATTATCTATTCCTCTTTAGTTATATTTTATTATTATTTATTTTATTTGAATTCTAGATCATGGCTATATAGTTGTAATCTTGACGGAAATATTGAATACAATGTTCTCAACTCAATACAAACTAAACATATTGTATCCTGGGCTACCCTAACAAAAGTTACATCATCATGGATTTAAAACGGTAATTGTGGTATAAAGTAGCCTTTCTCTGTATAAATATATGTACCATTATATACTCTTATATAACTTATATAATCTTCTGTCTGACCTAATAAAGCTTTCGATTCATTTTCTACTGATGGCGTGTTCCCGTGCGCCTTTTTGCTTGATGTTGCTCTGCATCCTCTTTTACATTTGCCAGTGTACTAGTAGACATAACGTTTTTCATGCACTACATTGCTGTTCTCTGAAAAAGCAATATTTGCTGGTATGATCAGCTCCATTCTGTCAACATCCTTAGCTACATATTCAATTGTAACCGTGTATAGTAGTTGTAAAAGTGGTTCTGTTCGGTGACCTCAAAGTGTAGATTAAGGCCCACATTCAGTTTTATATTTTAAATGTAATATTCAAACATGTTTGAGGGGAAGAGACAATATCCTGCCATCTATTTTTAATTTCTACGGCCAAGGAAGACGTAATGATTTGCCCATATCCACAGGGATTTTGCGTTCTCCCACTCTAAAGACTGTACCACTGCTAATGTCAAAGAAAGTTGCGCACAAGATCCCAGTTTCTTGCGATTCTGGAGTTCCACGGTAATGTTAGTCCACATTACAAGCTGGATGGTGGTCTTAACCCCATTCTGTCTATGCTTCCTAACGTTAAGTTTCCATACACTCCAGCTGCAAGGATGGGTTATCCTCCTACATGCAGGATATCAGCAGAAGAACCATTGATCATGAAGAAGATAAAGGAACGGGTGGTGACATGGCATGTTTCCTTCCGTAGGGTGTGCGGACCTCTATACACTGGATACCATGCAGCCAATGGAGAGGAAGAGGCAGGGTTACATCCACGAGCTGATTCAGACTGAGGAGCGTTACATGGACGATCTCCAGCTTGTGCTAGAGGTGAGCTTCGCGCGGTTTAATGCATTGAAGGTCACTCTGGCAACCAAGTTACCAATGTATCATGTTTTCCAGATTCATTTTATGAGATGGGTCCTTCAACACACAAACGTGTTACTTATTATGAAATCTATTATAATTGCTGAGGACTCCCTTTAGACATACCTGAAAACGAGAGGTAACTCTTAATGTATTACTTCCAGGTAAAACATTTTTTAGAAATAAATAGAATAGCAACGTATTTTAAGCAGAATTGCATGTTTGAGAAATCCACAAATCCCCCTTGCTACATACATTTAGCTGGCTACAGCTTCTTCTTTATTAAAGAAAATAATGGGGAACACTATGGGAAATTATTATCTAGAGTTAAGCTCTATTTTATTATTATTCCTCTCCCCGTTAAAATTATATATCCTGGTTTTAATAAAATCCCCGAAATCATTTATGCTACAGAAGAAGGTGGCTATTTTAAACAATGAAAGAAATCACTATGGTATACATATAGAATACACGTTAAGACTGCCACCATGCCTTCAATCAGATCTATTAATAATGGCATTAAATACGCAGATCAATAATTATCAGTGGCTTGGTATGGACCCATTTCGTCAATGTAAACCCATCCGGGTGACACACTTGTGGGTGTTTTCTTGCGGAAATCGTTGATCACTGTTAACCGTATGCTGTGATGATGGGTAAAGTACGGAGGTTTTTCATTTGGAAATCAAAATAGACCAATGTTTTTATCATTCCTGATCTGAGAATTGTGCGTTATCGCTAACAGATTGCTGTGTAGTGATGGCGGCACGCTGTAAGACATTGCCGCCATTGATCGAGGAATAATATTTTCATGGCAGTAAATAGCATTGTCTTTCCTTTCAGCATGGGTGTTTAGAGGGGTATTGATGACTTTAGGAGCAGGTAGTAGGATCAACAGCTGTAATTGTTGGCAGTCTGCCGTTAATATTATTTGGTCTCTTATGATGATGATGGTGGTGATGCTTTATCCTGGTAAATGTATATACTCGTGCTCAGTATTGCTTTATTGTGTTCCGTGTTCATTGGAGGGGTGATACATTTGTAACCACACCGCACATGTAGTGTTACTGTGTCATATTAGGTACACGGGGGTGTAATCCCAATTGAAAGAGGTCGGCAATACATTTTCGATACCTCTAGCATCAAAGGCTATTTACAGGGCAATTAAAGCTGCAGTTCAGTCTTTTTTTTTTTTTTTTAATTAATTTTTTTACTTCAATAGTTTCATGTGGGCAATCTCTAATTACCTAAAGAACTGCATAGCTGCCGGTCAATTCGTTCTCCGTCTATTGATCGGCAAAGTTTGGCGACAACTTTAAATATGGGGAATGTAAATCGTTGCTATAGGAACAAGCATGCTTGTTTAAAATAGAATACAAGAAAATTGGTCTTTCAAATTTGTTTTGTTTTTAAACAGAAAATGCTAAAAGTATTTTTTCTTACTACAGAACTGATTTATTAAAAAAAACACACATGCAGGATATTGACTGAACTGCAGCTTTAATATAAAAACAAAGGGAAAACTCACACAACTGAATGTGCATTTATTACAGGTTTTTCAGAAACCGATGGCTGAATCTGGCTTCTTAACTGAACCAGAAATGGGTCTGATTTTCGTAAACTGGAAGGAACTCATCATGTCGAACACAAACTTACTCAAGTAAGTACAGAACTTCGTATAAAACCCCATAGGGGGACTTAGCTTTGCGGTGGGATGTTAATTGCACTTTCTACACATGGACTAAATCTATTAGGCCAGTTACAGCAACTTAAAAAACGTAACTTCTCCTTTGTGAGGATCTAACAATATCTCTAAGGGTCCGCACTCTATAGAACGCTTGTATAATGAAACAATTATTCAATTAAGTTAAAATAACAAGATGCTGCACTCACCGTCATTTATGGTGTCAACAATTCTGTCCATTGGTGGACCTTCATCAGGTCTAAATTGGGTCATGTTGTTAGGGAAGTGCTAGAGCAGTGGTTTCCAACCTTTTTTTGGTTAAAGAACCCTATGTGAAATTCGGAGGAACCCCAACCCTCTCTAACAGCGCGTCTGACTTCAGATGCATTGTAAATTCTGCTGTATTTTGTACAATTTTAAAATTATCTGAAAATTCCAGGGGAAACCTTTAGGGATTCCAGGGGAACCCAATGGTTCCTAGAAGCCCTGGTTCTAAAACACAGTGCTTGAGCTTTTCACATTGATGGTTAATGTAGGACTGACATTCCACCAAATGAATGAACGGTATCGCACGGACAAAGCAGTAAACAGCTCTGCTTCGGTTTCAGAGAGCTGCGGGCTCGTAAGAAGGCTGGAGGAGAGAACATGCCAGTGCACATGATCGGGGACATCCTGGTGGCGGAGCTGTCGCACATGCAGGCCTATATCCGCTTCTGCAGCTGTCAGCTGGACGGGGCCGCCCTCCTGCAATTGAAGACTGACGAGAAAGCAGAATTTAAAGACTACTTAAAGGTGGGTTCAGTGCTGCATCTCATCACCGTGAACGCCACAGCTGGAAACCTGTAACCACAAAAAAGGAATCTAACATTTCCTTTACTTTTAATATAAAGCAGAGGTGGCTTTATATCAGGGGTGGCCAACTGCAGTCCTCAAGGGCCACCAACAGGTCAGGTTTTCAGGATATCCCTGATTCAGCACAGGTTGCTCAAT
Source organism: Ascaphus truei (assembly GCF_040206685.1). Classification (NCBI taxonomy): domain Eukaryota; kingdom Metazoa; phylum Chordata; class Amphibia; order Anura; family Ascaphidae; genus Ascaphus; species Ascaphus truei. The sequence goes on along the minus strand of NC_134486.1, from coordinate 384,191,078 downwards.
CAGTGGCTCAGCCAAAGACTGAGCCACCTGTGCTGAAGCAGGGATATCCATAATACCTGGCCTGTTGGTGGCCCTTGAGGACTGGAGTTGGCCGCCCCTGATATAAAGCCTCACTCGAGCTTAGCAATATATTCTTGCACAGAAGTGAAAGCCTTAAGTTTTTGGCACCTTGTCTACTGTTCTAACAGTTACAAACATAAGAGAGTCTCTGCAGAACTCATATACAGGCATACCCCGCATTAACGTACGCAATGGGACCGGAGCACGTATGTAAAGCGAAAATGTATTTAAAGTGAAGCGCTAACTTTTTCCCACTTATTGATGCATGTGCTGTACTGCAATCGTCATATACGTGCATAACTGATGTAAATAACGCATCTGTAACAGGCTCTATAGTCTCCCCGCTAGCGCACAGCTTCGGTACAGGTAGGGAGCCGGTATTGCTGTTCAGGACGTGCTGACAGGCGCATGCGTGAGCTGCCGTTTGCCTATTGGGCGATATGTCCTTACTAGCGAGTGTACTTAATGTGAGTGTCCTTAAACCGGGGTATGCCTGTACTTGGTTTGTAGGAAGGTGATGTAGAAAAGATCTAAAGATCATCTTATCTGCTGCTCTGCAACTCATCACTCCACCATCCAGCATGCAAGAGGAGTGTGTAACATCACATCACCCCACCATCCAGCATGCAAGAGGAGTGTGTCTTCTTTAGGGAGACCCTTATACCTGGGTGCACCATTCTTTTTGCTCATATATGTAGTAGTAGGGTTGATTAACTCTAGATACTTGTTTAACAGTTGTTCCATCATTTTGGATGTGCTGGTTAGCTGTGCAAATGCAGGCACGAAAAACTAACTGTGAACAACTACCCCAACACGTATCACAGAATATACCGGCTAGTTGTGTTCGAGGCTTGTTACAGCGGCAGAGATAAAGTAGTGGGGATCAGGAGTGGAAACAAAAATAAAATATTAGCTCACAACTGAAGACGTTTACATTATATTGTTGTTATTATTTGTTGAATATAAGAAACGGAATGAATTACAGTTGTGACAGATGTTATTACCCCTATGTATTAGGAATGTGTGTTATCGCCTTAAAGGGGCATTCCTGGGGACTTTTCTTTTATTTTCTTTACTTTTTAAAAAATATAATTTTGAAGCAACAGCGTTGATTTCAGCTCTGAGAACCCCCCGCTTCCCGAGAAACTAATCTTGGAAGGGGGTCCCGGTAGAAGCTCCGGCTGGGCTAGTTTGGGCTAACGTAATGGCGGCATAAATGTCCCACATCCTGCGGGCCAATAGAAAGCCCTGACATTATCCCTTGCGCCTTCCCATGTGATGCAAGACATTTAAGCTCCACAGAGATACCGACACCCCTTACGTAGGTAAGTGTCTCGGGAAGCAGGAGGTCCCCACAGCTGAAAGCAACACCGTTCAGTGCCGGAGAGCTTCCTGCTTCAATCCTATCTTTTTAATAGCACTACTGTTAAATACTGCACCCGCATTCGTGCATAATGCACCCGCCTAGTTTTATTGTATAGAAGAACTTTGATTTGAACAAATGGCTTTGGATGGGATTGCGATCACTTCCAGAGACAATGATTTAAAGGTGTCCTACATATTTTCTTCCATCTTCCACCGTAGATTTCAGTTCAGCACAGGTAAGAACACCCTACGGCATATTGGAGAAGATTTGAATACCATTCATTTTGGCTTCACAGCATCTGGAAGAGGTGCCATAGTGTAACCTGGAAGGTGCCTGACCTATGTTAAGTAATGCGCTTTGTCTCTGTTGTTGCCACACAGAGACTTGCCACGGACCCCCGCTGTAAAGGAATGCCCCTGTCCAGCTTCCTGCTGAAACCTATGCAACGGATAACGCGGTATCCCCTTATTATAAAGAACGTAAGTGTCCTGCAGAAACGAATGCCGCTAACAGGCCTGTGCAGCCTCGGGATAGCACAGTGCTAAAGTATCCGCGGCTGCCGGCTGTGAACGATGCCTCGGATGAATGATCACTTTCTTACTCATCGGAAAATTACAATGAATGACCATCTTCTGTGTTGTATTTATTTTAATCCTCAGTAAACGTATGGTCATTTATTTAACTATATAAACACATTTGCACATATGTTGTTATATTTTAATAAGGATTAGTTTTTCTTTTTGTAGAAATATGATTGATACCGTGCGTAGGGGCAGAGAGTCACAGGAGACAGGGGGCAGAGTGTCACAGGAGACAGAGGGGGCAGAGTGTCACAGGAGACAGAGGGGGCAGAGAGTCACAGGAGACAGAGGGGGCAGAGAGTCACAGGAGACAGAGGGGGCAGAGAGTCACAGGAGTCTGCGGGGGCAGAGAGTCACAGGAGTCTGCGGGGGCAGAGAGTCACGAGTCTGAGGGGGCAGGGGAGTCACAGGAGTCTGAGGGGGCAGGGGAGTCACAGGAGTCGGCAGGGGGCAGAGAGTCACAGGAGACAGAGGGGGCAGAGAGTCACAGGAGACAGAGGGGGCAGAGAGTCACAGGAGACAGAGGGGGCAGAGAGTCACAGGAGACAGAGGGGGCAGAGAGTCACAGGAGTCTGCGGGGCGGGGGCAGAGAGTCACAGGAGTCTGCGGGGCAGAGAGTCACAGAAAACACACATACTGTACACACCCACACACACACAGCCTCACCTCTCTCCTGCCTATGCTGCTTCCTCCTCGTCTGCTTGGCCACCCCCTGCAGCTTCCTGATACCTCCTCCTGATTCGCTGCTGCTGGTTAATGCAGCCAATCAGGATAGAGGAAGCTGCCCTGCTCTGGGGGATCGGGGAAATCCCAGCACCCTTTTGATCTTCACGGATCCCCAGAGTACGGCGGGACCCCGTTTGGGAAACACTGTCCTTGACCGTCCTATAATTAGGTCTACACAAAGGTATATAGATCATGCCCTGAATCATTGCACAATGTGGCCTGTTCGTGACAGGAGATACAAAGTTGACTCCTGCATAAGAAATGTTTCTTTAAGATATAGCGTTATTTAATGTTGACGTTTAACATTGTTCAAGTTAATGTTTTCTTTAAGTTGTAGAGTTTTGGTATAAACCAGCTCAAGTGGGATCCAACGTCATTTCCTTGGGTCCTTCAGTAAATAAATATGATCCATAGTTACTGTGAGGTGCTGGTCCGTAAAACACCTTGCAGCTCCATGCAGGTGAATAAAGGGCCATATTTACTAAGTGATAGTACCCCATAAGACAGGTTGTATGCTGGAAGACACCGTACAGCCAATTCACTTGAATTTTCCATAAGGCCCCATTTACTATGCTTGCTGGACGGTGTCTCATGGGGCAGCAGGGTTTAGAAAATATGGCCCGTTATCTTCCCGTACAGTTTGTACGTTTTTTTTTTAATTGCCATTCATTGGGAGTTATTCATTAAGGTGCGATGGCACAAAAACTCCCTTTGAGTTGAATGGAAAATTCCATGCGATAGTGTCTGATTGGCACAATCGCACTTTAATGAGTAAACCCCACTGTGCCTATAAATGATGTGTAGATTCTTACTGCATCCAATCTAAGTGATTCATCATTTGTTACATAGGAGCTTTGACACAGAACAGACACTCATTTTTATCATTTTACTACAAACATCGCTAGCTTTGGAGCCTTTACAGTGGAATCTTCCTTTTCTAACAGATCCTGGAGAATACGCCAGAAGCTAACCCTGACGACAGCAATCTGAGGTTTGCGCTGGAGCGTGCAGAGGAGCTGTGCTCTCAGGTCAACGAAGGAGTGCGAGAAAAGGAGAGCTCCGACAGGCTCGAGTGGATGCAGGCACACGTGCAGTGTGAAGGCCTCACTGAGGTGAGAAGATGACATTACTCCTCATAGACCTAGAACAATAGGGGCCATGCTTACTTGTACTAACACACTCTGGGAGGAGGAGTGGCATAGTAGTATTAAATACACTAGCTTGTTAGGGAAATCACAGCCTTGAGCACCATATACTATGTGATCCTTAACTTCCCATGACTTACTCGTAATTGGATAATAATGATTCCTGTTTCCTCTTCGCAATAGAAGTTATTATTATCGTTTATTTGTGAAGCACCAACATATTCTGCAGCGCGGCACATTGGGGTGCAGAGTTTGTGTAATGTGTGTGTGTGTGTGTGTGTGTCTGTGTATATATATATATATATATATATATATATATATATATATATATATATATATATATATATATATATATATATATACTGTATATATATATATATATATACAGTGGTTGACAAATCGCCAAAAAATCTACTCGCCACACAAAAAAATCTGCTCGCCACCTAGTAGCAAACGTGTGCTGCTTGGGCCAAAATGAGCTCGCCACGATGTTAAATCCACTCGCCCGGGGTGAGCAAATGTATAGGTTTGTCGAACACTGTATATATGTATATATATATACATATATATATATATATATATATATATATATATATATATATATATGTGTGTATATACACAGCTCAACCCCGTTATAACGCGATCCGTTACAATGCGAATCCGCTTATAATGCGATGCAAGCGTGGCTCCCAATTTTCGTATTTATGACAGTGACTTTACAACACGATTATTGGTATCTTAAATACTTTATTGTACAATGCATACAATTGTACATTATTTCTAACGCAATTCGCTTATAGCGCAATGTGATTCTTTGGACCCCAAGAACAGCGTTATAAGGGGGTTGAGCTGTATATGTAGATACAAAGAGGTATTCCGAGCCCTGCCCGTGAGAGCTTACAATGTACAATGTAGAGGGAACGAGGGACAATGTTGAAACAAGAAGGTACGGTGGCTGCTCATTTTGGTATAAGGGGTGGCTCAGGTTAGACTATGGCCCCCGTCTGACAGCTGAAGCTATTAAGGTATAGGGGGGCGGGGGGGATGTTAAATAGGGTGGAGATTGGACCAGTCACACAGCTAATCCCAATGGGATTGGAGGGGAGCAGAGTGGGATGTTAGAGGTATGGTGAGTAGGCTGCCTTGAAAAGGGAGTTTTCAGGGAGTTTTTAAACATCTGAAAGCTGGGGGAGAGTCTGATGGTGCGTGGTGGGGAATTCCAGAGAGAAGGGATCCATGCAAATCCACCACTCCAATAGTTTCCTATTCTGCATTAATATTAGGTCCCATTGACTTACTTTAGTCATTTTGGTGATGCATCTTCCCAGCAATCTTTTTATGTTTCTTTTATTATGTTGAAGTATTTGACATTGTCCGTAACCCGTTGCACGAAGGATTGGCACAGCAATGTGTACAGTATATATAATAATAATAATAATAATAATAACAAAGAGCTTGTTGGTTTCACTGGAAAGACCACGGACACGGTGCCTCTCCTCCCTGGTCACGGCCTGTTTGTTTGTTTGTCCCTCTTCCAGAACTTCATTTTTAACTCCCTTACAAACTGCCTGGGGCCGCGGAAAATCCTGCACAGCGGCAAGTTGTACAAGACGAAGAGCAATAAAGAGCTGTACGGGTTCCTGTTCAATGACTTCCTGCTCCTCACCTACATGGTCAAGCAGTTTGTCTCTTCGGGCTCAGACAAGCTGTTCAGCCCCAAAACCCACGCCCAGTACAAGATGTACAAAACGGTAAAGAGCTGGGGGGAGGGGACGGATTGTCAGCCCAGGCACTTCAGGTTAAACTTTCTGGAATGTCTTGGAAATGTAGAAGATCACATATATAAAGGAATGTATCTACTAAGGCAGGGGTGCGCAAACTGGAGGGCACAACATTTGCGGGGGGCGCGGTGCTTGCAGAGGCCCCGCGCTCTTCCCCATAACATTTACATTAAATGCCGGGGGAGCGTGTGAGGCCTCTGTAAGGTCCCTTACCTTGTCTCCGGCGGCTTTCGGTGGCAACGAAGCGTCAAATGATGTAGCGATGTCAGAATACACCAGAGAAAAGGTATGGTGGGGGGGGGGGGCAGAGCAGGCAGGGGGCCACAGACAAAGTTTGCGCAGCCCTGTACTAAGGCACTGCAGGAGTTTGTAATCCCCTGCATAATTCCCATTGGATGTCAGATCAAGATATTTAATCTAGTGGTTCAAGTGTGCTGTGTGCTAGTACAATGGAATACCACAATTGTATTGTATTGTATGTCTTTATTTATATAGCGCCATTAGTGTACATAGCGCTTCACAGTAGTAATACATGTGGTAATCAAATAAATAACAGATAATATAAATAACAGATCATGGGAATAAGTGCTTTAGACATAAAAGTAACATTTCGGAAGAGGAGTCCCTGCCCCGAGGAGCTTACAGTCTAATTGGTAGGTAGGTTGAACGTACAGAGACAGTAGGAGGGAGTTCTGGTAAGTGTGTCTGCAGGGGGCCAAGCTTTATGTATCGTGTTCAGAATATCCACAGTGCTATTCATATGCTTCTTTAAGCAAGTGTGTCTTAAGGTGGGTCTTAAAGGTGGATAGAGAGGGTGCTAGTCGGGTACTGAGGGGAAGGGCATTCCAGAGGTGTGGGGCAGTCAGTGAAAAAGGTTTAAGGCGGGAGAGAGCTTTAGATACAAAGGGGGTAGAAAGAAGACATCCTTGAGAAGAACGCAAGAGTCTGGATGGTGCATACCGAGAAATTAGGGATGAGATGTAAGGAGGGGCAGAAGAATGTAAAGCTTTAAAAGTGAGGAGAAGAATGGAGTGTGAGATGCGGGATTTGATCGGAAGCCAGGAGAGGGATTTCATGAGGGGAGATGCTGAGACAGATCTAGGAAAGAGTAGAGTGATTCTGGCAGCAGCATTTAGGATAGATTGTAGGGGAGACAGGTGAGAGGCAGGAAGGCCAGACAGCAGGAGGTTACAGTAATCAAGACGGGAGAGAATGAGGGCCTGAGTCAGAGTTTTAGCAGTCGAACAACAGAGGAAAGGGCGTATCTTAGTTATATTGCGGAGGAAAAAGCGACAAGTTTTAGAAATGTTTTGAATGTGAGGGGCGAATGTGAGAGAGGAGTCGAGTGTGTTTTAATTGATCAAACGCTATGAATGGACAAGGGCACACGGATTTCATAATCATAAAGCATTGATGCATAAAGCATAAAGCAGGTATGTTTGTGAGCTGACTCCTATCAATTGAGAGAGAATTGATAATCTAACTATTTGGTATGTCTGAGTTGATTAGGCAAACCCATCCCTTAAGTGTTAGTCAAATGCATGTGATTAGGGTACTTAAGTCACTGTAGCTTGGCTGTGAGCCATATGTCTGTGTAACATCAAAAGAGTCACATCTTAAGTCATATCTAAAGTGCCTACAAGAGTTAATTTTGGAGTTGAAATTGGAAGTGAAGATCTTGACAACTTTGCCACAGAGACATTAACTTTTTTTTACATCTGTGATTATTTGTACACTTTTATCCTCCATTACCTGGGAAGTCTCTCCTCCTGCATCTTACTATGCCCTCCCTATTGCTTTTTCTGTTTACTATTTCCTTACTCCTTTGTGAATGTCTCTGTTCTCTCCAACATCCCCAATCCCCACTGCACCATTATTTATACACCTTTCTTTCATCAACTTCTTTACCCCTCAATAAAAAAACACCCACACAAATCCTTTATTCACACCCTCTATCTACTCCTTCCGCTGCTGGGGATCTCCTATAAGCCTGAAGCCAGACATACACACCTGATCTCACTCATGCCTCCATGCCATCTCTTCCCCTGTAAATTGTGTTAACCTTAATACTGACTAACCTTAAATCTCACCTCACAAATCAAGCATCCCAGTAGCCTGCACTCATGGCTATTGTCCCGCACTCAGTCACTCCTACCACCCATTGTGACCAAGCACTGCCATCTACAGCACTTACTCCCTCACCTACTGTCTCTGTAAGTTTCCCATTAAACTTCTTAGATTGTAAGCTCTTCGGGGCAGGGATTTCCTTTACTATTGTCTGATTTTGCTGCACTTATTGTATCATTATAATTATCTGTACTGTATTCTTTGTGAAGCCCTGAGTACACTTTTGGCGCTATATAAATAAAGAAATACAATACATACAATTTATTGTACCATAGAGTACACAACGTTTTGGCCTGCTGGCCTTTCTCATGCCACTTCACTTGAGAAAGGCCAACAGGCCGAAACTTTGTGTACTCTATGGCACAATAAATGCTTTATGATTAAGAAATCTGTGTGTCCATTCATATCTTTGGATTCATCGGATGCAACACAGGTCTTCCCTGGGATTAAGGAGCACCAGTATAAGTATCACTACTTTTGTACTGTTTTTTGGTGTGCAGCAAACATCTACATATTTTTAATTGATCAAACTACACTTTTTTTTTAAATGGAACGAAAATTGATTTCAAGTCACCACTCCCCTTGTGCTATTTTACTATATAAATAAGAGAAATTAATATGGGATCTACCAAGCTTCACAATGTTTCTCCTGAAATCATTCTCACATTTTTTGAATGGCAGTTTGATTATTGTTTTTATTTAATGCAACAACAGAGGGACAAGAAAAGTGTTGCGAGGCATTCCCCGGCTAATATATAACGCGAGTTTCAAGGCTTCTGGGGTAGCACGTTGGGTATAGAGCTTCAATCGTTTGTAGAGCTGGAATAACGTTTTCTGGGACTCGGGTTTAGTATCAAACATGCGTGACTTAAAAACAGATTGCTTGCTCTCGACCATCTACAATGGGGTAGAGTCATTCATATTTTGCCATAAGCATGGTGTTTGATTCCCCGTGATTGCTGTTTGTAGGCACTGGAGATTTAATACACTTTGGATAATAAGTAACAAATGTGCATCCTAATGTACTTAGGGGGAATGTTATTTGGCTTCAGTTCTCCTTTTTTTTTTACCCCTTCTGCACTGGGGCTAGTTGGGTTTTAGCTCCTGTTTATTTATTCACTGGAATTTGTTACAGATTATTTTTCTTTTTTTCCCTGAAGCCCGTTTTCCTAAATGAAGTGCTTGTAAAGTTACCCAGTGACCCGTCCAGTGACGAGCCCGTGTTCCACATCTCCCACATTGACCGAGTCTACACCCTCAGGACCGAGAGCATCAAAGAAAGGTGAATCTCGAGCTTCCCATCTCTGTTAAGCCCTTCGCTGATTAGAGCTGATCACCCAAACGACAACGTCCATAACAACAACAAAAATGTCCAACAACCTATAACTAATCTTGGAACGCCTTTGATGTGGCGGGATCCACAAATGCACTTTATTGCTAAGCCAACATACATTGCCAAAGGAGATCTAGAGACTTTACACCTCCTCTGCGAGAGTGGCCTGCAATGCAGTTGTTACCAGAGGGGATCTGCTTTAATGACTATGAGCGTTTCTGTTTATAACTTGTACTTACCTAGCAAATATAATTAGCTGTATTTTGAGATGTTATTAAGGTTTCTGTGTCAGTTGCGGCCTCAAGTCTTTAATACTTGATTCAATTAGACCTGTCTACTTTTACAAGAATATATAAGCTTTACATCTTCTGTTTGCTAGGACGGTTTGGGTCCAGAAGATTAAAGCTGCATCGGAGAACTTTATTGATACGGAGAAAAAGAAGAGAGAAAAGTCATATCAAGGTACTGATATCAATGTTCCTTTACTGGCAGTTTTATTGAGTGCGCCTTTTGATTCAGGCAATAGCAAATGCAAACTGCACCCTATACACACCCATGATAAAGCTGCCATATAAGGCATGCAATTTCTTCGCCACCTGTTGGACTTTGCACTGTAAGACCCCTTAAAGAGAGACTGAGTAAAATGACGAAGCTGTGCATGGATCAGCAAGGGATGGGTTAATGTTTGAAGGCAGAATAGAGTTAGTTTGAAGAAGATCATCAACATATCTTATCAAGATCCAGGCGAATACAGCTGCACGCAACTCTCAAAAATGGCACAAGGTCTGTGGAAAATGGACCTTCCCTGAAGATAAAGAATTTTGCAACACGATTATCTTGACTAACCCAAGTCTGCTAACTCAGCCCCCTACACTAAGCCACAGAAAGAAGATAACAGGAAAGTCCCGACAAGAAGGTGCTGATAAGGCAAGGGACATATTGAATATGCATGAGTAAGAATATATACAGTATACTACTGCTTCAGGAGAGATCATTTGTGTAGACCGGGGGCCTGTCTTCATCACACAAGGGCAGCGCTGCACTATATATCCAAGTTGCGTGCTGAGCTATTAAACTAAATCTACTTTAAGAAACGTGTCCATGTCAGACTCATCTTCCCTTGAACCCCCTTTCAGCTTAATTGATGTACTTTTACGTTCTAGTAGCTGCAGAAATGTAGATCCATTGGAGGTTCATGCTTTAAGTGTATACTGTAATTAAATCCATGAAGAACTCTGTTAGAAAATAATAAAACCTGCAACGCATGTACACTTTAATTAATGTAATTGTTATTGTCTTTGCTCACTTTTCAAAAGCTGAGGAAGTTATACTCATTATTTGGTTGATATAACCAATCGTATCAAGACTAATTGATCTGGCTCTAACTTGTACCTGGTCTGATGACATCTGGATACAAAACCTGTAAACTGTTGAAGGTTGTTGTATAACTTCTGTGACGAACTCTTATGTTGCCCTGTAAAAAGGTTTTATAACTTAAAGCTGTAAATCGGCACTTTCCTGAGCTGATGGGATGTGCCCTGTGTCTTTTCTTGTGAGGAGCATCACCAAGTGCTTCACATGTAGGCCAAGGAACTGCCGATCATCAGGTAGTCACTTCTCCAAATCCACAAGTCTTTTGTGCCAACTTTTATTACGGAGAAGCCTGGGTTTTTATAAAGTCGGCACTCGCGTTAGCATTTGTGGCGGCACTGTTGGATTGGACAGGTAGTATGGGGGAATTCCTTGTGAATGTTATCACCAGCCTGAATGAGGAGGATTCTCTTCCTGGAGAACCTCAGTGGGTTGGCGGCTGGTGGAACTTTGGAATATTTACTGTGGAGCGAAGCTGAACGAATACAGCCTAGTGGTGCATTTGCACAAATATTTCAACCCCTTTTATTGCCAGTGGGGCATGCAACACAGAAGGGGTTAAATAACGTCCTCCCTCTCCCTCTTTCCCTGGTAGTAAAAATGGCATTGCTCGTTTTTTCTGTACAGGAACAACTACTACTGTGCGTGCTGCATAACAGCATAAGGCCGAGTCCATAGACGGACAGGCCGTGCTGAGGCGTGCGGACGCTCCTCGCTGAGCCCCTGCATCCTCAATGAGGATGCCTTGAGAGGGGGCTCACGCGAGCGTCCGCAGGCGTGCTGAAGAGTTGGAGGTTTCAGCCGAGCGCCAAGCTGTTTTTCAGCGCACTGTCAGCTGAAAACCTCCAATCACAGCATAGCAGTGCGTCGCGGGCGATTGGCCCAGCGACGTCACTGCCCTTCCTCCAACCTCCTCCCCCCGGCTCCGATCGCGCCCGCTGGCTCGCCTGTATGGGCATGAAATCGCCCAGATTTCAGCAGGCGAGCCTCAGCGTCAGCGCGGCTCGGATCGCCTCACCCCTCTATGGCCCGGGCCTAAGAAATAATGCCAATACACAGCCTATTAATTCCCCCTTTAATGCTGCCTACAATCCTGCAGTCTATTATGATTACCCATTTCTTATTAAGACTCCAATTTAATGTAATTAACGTTCATATTTTTGTTTGTCCAAAGATGGGCTCTCCAGCAATATGTGTGGGCCAAAAAAAGCAGGTGCTTGGCTCCATGTGTTTCCGTTCCGTTGCCTCACACACGCCACAGTGGTTGGACAGCTGCTATATGCAGGTTGTATTGTGTTGTATGGTAACATGCAGATGTCTCACTGCGTTTGTCTCTCTACATACAGCACGATCCCAGAAATCCTCTGGAATTGGACGGCTAATGGTGCAAGTCATTGAAGCCAAAGAACTAAAAGTCTGTAGAGCCAATGGTAAGGACATTACCCTTCCTTTCTGATGACATGCGGCAGCCCTCGAACAGCGGTCAATGAGCAGCAGGGTGTGTCTGTGTTCCCTGTATAAAAACCTCGTCACAGCTCCAAGAATGGTGCTGATAATGTCATTCGTCAAAGCAGCATTATTACTCTCAAACACAATATGTTTGTTTCCTGATCGTTTATTTCAGTTTCTTGTAATCCACCCCACTGGATACATTCATTTTTAAGTTAACAGGGCTGATGTCACTGATCATTTATACAGGATTTTTTTTAGCTGAACATTTAAAAATTTAAAAAATGAAGATAAAATGCATGTGTATTTATATATTGAGCGCCTTTTTAAATGGGGATTGGAACATATTGAGGAGCTGTTTTGATGAGTAGTTGAGGGGGCAGGGGTACCCCTGGCAAATGTTTCAGAGTCAGTGACCTTTATTTGAAAGGGTGAATGAAGCATGAGGACCCTCATTTACAAGTTCCTGTTGAGATTTACACGTTCCTTTGCTGATTAGTGCATGACGATTAATGTCACACCCATTTTGTTTAATGCTCTGTTATGATAATTATAGACAGAAAAACCCGACCCAGTAATCAGAAAACATTATGAGTGTTTGTTTGGATTATGAGGTTTACGGATAGCTAAATCCAGAGCATCTACTTGAATGTCAACTATTACCTGTGGATTATCTTTGAATCTATTAGGGTTCTGAACGACCTTCACATAAAGTACAGCACACCAATATTCCAATTCCAGATGCACATGCATTACAGGGGAGCAGATAGGCTGTTATTAACAGGTGGCTGCTGTTTCACTGGGGGGGGGGGGCGGGGGCGGGGTTTATTGTTCTCTTCTGCTGTCTTCAACAGCGATACAGTACATGTAAAGAAAGGTAGGGTTTTATATTTTATTAAACAAGAAGGAGAAATATGGATCTCTACAGTTACATTTATGAACACGTCTTGGAAATACTGTAATTATAAATGTAAAATGTAATATTAAAGCAGCAATAAATACAGTTCTGTATTCCCTTTTTTTATTATTTGTATATGTAACGCATGTTACAATGTAACAGTTTACCTAAGCTGGCAATCGTTTGGTGCTCCAGCTATAAATCTGTAAAAATTCTGATTGTGTGACTAACATAATGGCTGCTTCAGTCTGTGTGACCCAGCAGCTACAATCTATCCTTATATTACTAAGGTAACATTATCTATTGTTACAGTTTGCAGCTCAAATGGCTGGGAACATTGGCAACAAATTATCACGAACAGGAAAGTGTTGCAAAGATCTTGCACTGCTTGGGAGGTGAAATCAAAGGATGCTTTAAAACTCAGTAAAAATGACATTAAGATTTGAATAATAAAAAATTAAAAAAATATAGCAAGTATTATCTAATAATACAAGACTGATTTTTTTTTTTTTTTTAAACATATTTCACCTGTTTTGCTGCTTTAATTAGGTATTTAAGTTTCTAACCAGTTTTGTAGGAACAATTTGATCATGGAAGATTTTGTCTTGAGATGATGTAGCATATGAAATATGTCTGTTTCTTGCACAGGAAAGACTAACCCATACTGTGAGGTTAGCATGGGGTCCCAAAGCTACACCTCCCGAACGCTGACAGACACACTGAGTCCCAAGTGGAATTTCAATTGCCAGTTCTTCATTAAGGACCTTTACCAAGATGTGCTTTGTATCACGGTGTTTGACCGGGACCAGTTTACACCTGATGGTAAGTCTTATTCCCAGCATCAACCATGATCAAAGCGCTGTACAGAAATAGCAGCATCCCGAAATCGATGTTACATTTATATTGTAAGATTAAAGGTCAGGACCAACCAGTCCCCTACTTATGCACCCACTATATTGTAGAGATCGGCAGCAACAATGGCAATTAACATTCTCAATACCATACAGTACCATCATATACTGTAGGTGAAGACAAGGATGTAGTTGTAACTTGCGCTATAACAACAAAGCAGGAAGGTGCTGAGTTAAATATGTCTTCAAACCATAACTGGAACTCACCACTGCCCGTGTCTTAAAGATCTTTGGTTTCACTCGTAGCTGGCTGGATCCTAGCGTTGATTAAAGCCCTGCATGAGCAATGTGAACAAGTAAACACTGCTTGTTTTTAGGCATCTGAGCCACTGTACTCCACAACGTTAGTGATCGGAACTGTATGTGTCCGTGTTCTCTCAGCGTTTCCTGGTCACTTTGTATTGGCCGTCACTATGAAAGGCTGCGGCATGTAATCCTCATTATTCGTTCTTTTGGCTTATGTTAATGTAGTTCACATTTCAATGATTTCATTCCGCGAAACATTCATCTGGAAATAGCTGATTAGCTGCCATTTCTTCTTCTGTGTAGAGTAAATAAAAATGTAACTTGTGGTGCATTTGCATGTTTGACAGGTCTGCAACCCTGTCTTACCCCAGTATCGCTAAGCAAACAGTGCTCCCAGTGCAGCCGGGGCTTCTGGGTAATGATATGCAAATGAGCACCGTATGTCACTTTTTACTTCTTAATCCATTTTAACATGGGTACCTATAAGCGGATGCCTGCTGTGTTGCACAGCTTTTCAGCACAGCCTGGGTTAAAGAAGGGCAAAGCCTGTAAACCTATTCAATGTGCATTTGTATGTAAATTTGTAGCTGGAAGAGTTTAGATCTGCTTGTGAATTTTCTTTTGTGGCCCCTCTGAAAAAAAGTCACTCTTAACATACAGAGTCAAATCAAGGTTGTGGTCTATAAGTTTATTTGTTTATTTTTCTTTCCAGACTTTTTGGGTTGCACCGAAGTTCCAGTGGCAAAAATCAGAACCGAGCAAGAGAGTAAGGGTCCTTCCACCAAACGTTTACTGCTGCATGAAGTGCCAACAGGAGAAGTGTGGGTGCGGTTCGACCTGCAGCTGTTTGAGCAGAAAGCACTCCACTAGGTGGGACATTTAAGGGCTTGGCAAAGCGGAGCCCACGTAAAGAATGCACTATAATAGAAAATCCAGAACTCACTCCAGACTGCCGGGTCACACGTTTCTAGAGGCAGCGTATCCTGGCTGCATGGCTCCCTGCTGGCTATCTATGCAAACCCTACGTATGCAGACAACTTACAGTACCCATCGGATCACAGTGCCTTTTATTAAGCAACACTGCAGTGCTTTTGGTTTTTACAGATGGCAACTATTTTAAGGGGTAAAAGTTTTAACACCTCTAGTGGTACAGAAAACATACGGACACCAACAGGGTTAATTAAGGATTTGTGAGAAAAATATATATGTATGGGTTTCTATGTTAAGGTTCCATTTCACCTAAGTGTGCCTCAGACTACCCTGTAACTTCCCCATGGGAAGACTAATCATTATCTGGTTTTAGCGTATTGTTCATGTAAGATTGTGTATTATTTTAAACAAGAATAGCGATATGTCGCTCTGCAGTTACATTTATGAACACGGTCTTTGAAATACTGTAATTGTAAATGAAAGTGTAAATGTGAAATATAATAGAAATTAGTTATTTAAGTTTCTAACCAGTTTTGTAGGAACTTTAACGATTGTTAACTATTGCTAAACGATTGCAGCACCTTTGCAGTTTGATCATAGGAGTACGTTGTGGGAAATGCAAATATGTACATATCTATATCATATATATATATATGTGTGTGTGTACATTATAAAGCTGTGTTAGAAAAGACTGGCACTCTCAGGACATTGCATGAAGTTTAATTCCTTTTTGTATTCATACATCTATGATCTGTGTACAAAAAAAATGAGTTAAACTTCATGCAAATCGTGTGTGTGTGTGTGTGTGTGTGTGTGTGTGTGTGTGTACACATATGAAAACAGAAAAAGATAAACCAGCGTTCAATTTAGAATAGTGAATTATATAATCGGTGGATAAATGAATGAATGCAGAAGGTTGAGGTAGTAAATAACTATAATGCATTAGACTATAGGGAAAATGCAGCTCTTATAAGAATAACCCTAATCCATATTAGCATAGAAACAAAAGAAAAAAGAGCACAAATAACCAATAGTATATGGAAAAATATAAACAAATTAATATAGCAGACAATAAATGCCCCTAACTTGATAAACAATTTGAGATAAAAACATATATACAGTATGAAAATAAAAAGCAATAATGATTAAAAAACAGTAAGGCCATCTTAAGCTGATACTCAGTAGAGGAGGGAAGTATTAGAACAGCCACACAATATGCAAGGGGACTGACTCAATAATGGGAGATTGGACAGGTGATGTAACATAATTTCACCAATGGAAGTCCAGAGGAAGCAGGTAGGTACAGTAGTAGGGTAATTCCAGTACATGTGTATGTATATAGAAAGAGCTCAGTTTGATCTCACCAATTTGTACTCGTGAGTGATAGCAACAGGAGATCCGTCAGCTGAGTCTCCTAATCCAAGGAGACCGCCATTATGCCGATCCGGAAGATGATCCAATAGTAACCTGTTCACTCACAGGCAAACGGTAACCCCGGTAGAGAGGGGGGAAGGGGAGAGAGGCCACGCAACCAGAACCCGGTCCGTCAGCGTACTTTCACTACGCGAGGACCTCACACTCCCTCATCCCCAGCGGTCTCTTTGTGTTTCCTCTGGACTACCATTGGTGACATTACATTACAACATCACCTGTCCAATCTCCCCTTATTACGTCAGTCCCCTTGCATATTGTGTGGCTGTTATAATATTTCCCTCCTCTATTGAGTATCCGCTTAAGATGCTTTTTAATTTCATATATATGTTTTTATTTTTTTATCTCAAATTGTTTATCAAGTTAAATTGTTTATATTTTTCCATATACTATTTTTAATTGCGTTCTTTTTTCTTTTGTATATATATACACACACACACACACACATATACACACACACACATATATATATTTGTATATGTACATAGATACAGATATAGCAAACCTTACCACTTACGTTGCCACGTCCCGGAAGGATGAACGCTGTGGGGATCCCATTCAGAAGCGCGCACCCCCGCAGCGCCATCTCGGCAGCCACCGTACACAGTGCCGCAGACTTCTGCTTCTTCGGCCGGTGCTGGGCACAGTAAGTCTGCACCTGTATATACACACACACACAAACATATGTTCTATATTTAAATGTTACACGTGTTAATTTGGCAATAAAGAAATGAGTTCAGTGTTGTCCATGTGCCCCTGGTACTGCTGTCTGACTCTCTCCCCAGGGCTGGCAGTGGGGTACAGGGGTCACTTTTACTAGTCTCATTAAAGATTGTGAGCAATTGTTTCTTTTCTTTTACTAATGGCTCATTGTCTAATGATGCAGGTGATCCGGGGGTTGAATGTGCTGTAATCTGCGCCTGCTGTTCGAGTGCCTCCTTTTAAAAAAAACAGAATGATTATACAGCGGCCGTTATTCGAACACTTCACGCGGTGTATACCTCGGGATACCCATGTCATGACGCGGGATTTCTTCCAACCTTACCGCCTTAAGACGCGAGTGCAGAAAATGGCATTTTAGTGTTCTGGTTTTTAAACACCTGAAATTGGCACACTAGCACAGTACTGTACACATTACAATTCATTCATATCATTGCACCCAAAGAAACAGAATCCATGAAATTCAAACAAAGCAATCGCGATAAACGCGGGTTCTTGGGGCGATTGGCCCCGTTCATGCCGCGTGGAGTACAGCAGCGCACACAATCGGCGCCGTGATTTGTTCGAATAACGGCCGCTGCAGCTGTGTATCAAGCCAAGACAGTAAAATGTGTGCAAATAAGCCAAGCTACTCGCATAGGACTCCAGCGAATCTGTGCTTCTTCATCACATTTGATGTCAGCAAAAAGCTGTAAGAAGACCCATTTTCCACCATGTGTAATGACCACAGCACATTATCACAAATACAGGGTTTTCAGTTCTGTGCTTTGGGTTTGCTCATTGGAAAACCCATCGACTTTAAAAGGTTCCGTCCTTCCTATGAACACAATGAACTATTGATAGTAATATGTTGCATTGGGTTAACTCCTGTTGATAGGTGCTCTAAAAATAAAACATGTGACAAATAGAAGTAGCTCATAATCATTTTCTTTGGAAGTCTCTGTGAACCATTCAAATTATGGGATTATTTTTCATATTATTTTGCCTTTTGTTTGTCTTGCAACAAATACCAGAAATGCATGAGGACGTCTGCTTCTCTACCTCCATTCTTCAAAATGTTCAGGAAGCACAAAGTCGGTCCTGTTCCATGTTTACTTTTAATTTACCCCAAATCCTTGTTTAATCACTGTGTGACCCTTTTGGAAGACACCCAAATGTCCTAATTTCTTATTTTTTGTTGTTTTAGTTTTTTTGCTGCACTTGGAGATTTCGATCAATTGTTTCCTAAAACATAACATTACGATGTTTGGGTTTGTGATCACTGCCAGCTTCCCGATGCATCATTTAGTAACGCAGAGTGATGAAGTCACAAAGACAATGTACTGTGGCTGTTTATGCATAGTTTTTCTGGGTTTGTATTTCCCTTATGCAGGCTTTACTATAGCAGCTATGAAATGCCGCAGGCTAAAGTTCAAGTGAAATAGGTTACAAACTAAGTAAAAATAGTTCATTTCCTTATCTCTACCCAGAATCCTCGGTTTGGTGAAGCATGTTGCAGGGGCTCTGCTGAGACAGTTGCAGTAAATGCACTCATGGTTTTTAATTTTTTTTCCTTTAAAGTGATTTTAAAGAGCTGTTAGCGGACAGGACTGGGAATGTGTTACTTTGCTATACACTGGCGGCTTCTCTGTTGCACAGGGGCTAATAAACTGCTGTTTTGACCATAAAAGTTTTTTTTTTTTTTTTTTTATTCTGTTCTGAAGAAAACTTTGCCTTATTCGTATGTGCTGAGTAAAGTGATCTTTAAGTGGAGATAAGCCATGTACACATTAAATATACAGAATACTTTTAGACCAGAGCATAATGAACACTGCCTAATTACTCATAGTATGTAGCTTGTTTTGTTTAGACTCGGCTATGCCTTTAGGCAAGGGGGCGCTAGATTTTTTGGGGTGGGGTGCGTGGCAGTTATAGAGGTCCCGCGCTCTCCCCCCAGGCATTTAAATTAGATAATGGAAACAAAAGAAAACAGCGCACAACGCCAAATAGTGAAGCAAATTCAACAATATATTATAGAATTAAAAAGGGGGTAATATATCTGCGTACATGAAAAAAGTTGGTAAAAGGCATGTAGTGTGTATCACACTGTTTACCACTCGGCAGCTGTTAGCTGTAGATTCAGGTGCTTGCTTCCCTCTGCTGCTGCAGCTCAGTTGATTCTGGGGCAGGACGTCAGTCTTTTCACTCCCAAGGGGATTTCCCTTCATGCAGCCAGGTTCAGCAGCTGGTACTGGGGCTCGGTGAAATCGCTCCTGCTTCCTGGCCGATATGAAGCTGCTCCTGTACCTCGGCAGGTGTATCCTCTGCACAGAGGTTAAAACGCAGCTTGCTGGGGTGCCCTCAGCGTGCCACGATGCCGCTCCGTCGCGGGACGCTGTGTAATGACGTCACTGTCTACACAGCAGTGGTGGATTCAATAGGGAAGTTTGAACAGTCTTACAAAGTCTCTCACAAGTGTCCAAAACAGCACACAGGATGAAATAAAAACAGGACAAAGGCCAATGTAAGCAGATATAAGGCAATAGAATGTTACATCCAACTAGTTTCGTAGAATTAACTACTTCTTCACTACTACTAACTATAGGTAGTTAGGTAGTAGAGCACAGTTTTGTTTTTTGTATTTAAATTAGATGCTGGGGGACCGCGCAAGGCCTCTATAATACACTAACCTTCCAGCGACGCGTCGTCATGGTAACCCGGCATCAAATGACGCCGTGGGATCATGTTACCAGGGCAACGGGGGGAGGGGGAGTGAGGCGCCAAGGAGAGCAGGCAGGGGTGGCCAACTCCAGTCCTCAAGGGCCACGAACAGGTCAGGTTTGCAGGATATACCTGCTTCAACACAGGTGGCCCAGTCGTTGATTGAGCCACCTATGCCGAAATAGGAATATCCTGAAAACCTGACCTGTTTGGTAGCCTGAGGTCCTGAAGTGTTACATCGCAAGCCTCGTGTGTGCGGGACATTGTACTCTCGTCCCAAACACTGATCTCGCCCTCGTGAAGAACTTTGGCAGCGCCTGTATTTTTTTTTTGTTGCTAATGTTGCAAATAGATTTTCAGAGTGACCAAGATGAAGTGGTACTGTAGCTCGAAGGTGATGTGATGGTAACATGTCACTTGTGATGTAATCAGCGATGTCATTTGTGAATGACGAAAACCTGCTCCTTGATCTCGGGAACCATCATGCAAAATTTTTGAACAGACAAACAATTTTCCAAACTATATACAGTAGTAGATATATATACATACATACATGCTAAGCTTCAGCACACCTTAACTTCTATTCATTTCAATGGGACTTAGAACCTTTTAGTGAATTTGGGCCTCAGTGTGATCTGGAGTCAACCTGCTGACAAGATAAACACTCATAAGAGGAAAAATAAATAGTTAGCAGGCACATTGGAAGTCTTCATAAATAAAAACAGGTACCGATATAATATATATTTGACAGTGAAAGTTGATGATATATATTTTTTTCCCGTTGGAACAGTACCTTCACGTTTCATTTAAACTGTGATATGGAAAATGAACATACTGTGCCGTATAATGATAACGATATGGATGCTTGTGCGGACTGAAATTCAATATTGCGCTGATAAAATATAGCCAAGTAGTGTATTGACTAAAGTGCTATATCCATGGTCACTGGTCCACAACTTTTCCGTTGAAAGGCAGCTCAAGAGTAATAATGGCTATTCCACTTAGTATGTGAGTATTTATCCACTTTTTCCTCTGTTGCTTTTTAGCAATAAAATATTCACACAATTAATCAACATGTGGGAGGAAACAGTGTCTTTTTCATTAACTCCGGAAGCAGATATCTCTTGACTGCTATAAAGAAAGGGGTGGAAAGTGTTGTACATTTTAGTATAGATTTTGTTGGCATTTGTAATAACTTTTCGGGGACCAATGTAAGTGTTCCTCATATGTAAAACTACAGTTGGGTTACAGAGCTTTTAACACAGTGCAGGTGTCTTTAGGTGTTCCCTATACACTATCACAACCTACAACACATCTACACTTCCCTAGGACCGATGAGACTTCCAGGAAAGGTGTCCACTTTAACTTTGGACAAAGGCATCAGGCGGCTCAACTGGGGCAGGACTACATAATGTGAGTGAACAGTGGGTTTGGGATTGAGTAGGAAACTGCCTTAAAAATGTAGTCGTGATACTTTTTATTATAACCACAAACACTGTTGTTTTATAGTCAACTAGCGGAACTACCCTACATTGAAGTTTAACACAAATGTGTAACCCCCTACATACCCCCCAAACCTGTCTAGACCCTGCCCTTGCAGCAACAAAAAATGCACAAGCAGCGCACTGCCCAGGGTCCCTGATACACACACACACACCATACTCCTCGATAAAGCACTTTGTCGTGCGAAACGCATAGGAGGCTTTTCACCTCCTTGTGATGATGTTTTTTTAGACAATAAATGTTCATATTTTTCTACCACCTGGCGTTGTTGCTACTAGCGGCCACCCCACCAAGGAATCTGGGTGGCTCTAGGAGTGGGTAAGATCTTTTGAAGGAATTATTACTACTCAGGATTTACTACAAACTTGGTGAGTTTTGGACTCTTATTATATTATCTCCAATGAGGTTGCAGCGAAGTGATAATATAATTTTTTGACTGTCACCTTCGGGAGAATTGAGAAGTATTATGCTTGTGTCACTGACTTAGTAGGGCCCTATACCCACTCAACATTAGAGTTGTACCTTTTATGATTCATTCATTGAAAAGGATTTACATCATATTCCGGAACTATTGGAGCACCCAATATTCTTATATCTTGAATGGACCCTGCTCTTGGCCTCCCTCACCCCCACCCTCCCAATAACAACCACCCTCTCTTTCCATACTGCCCTGGGATACCTGTCTCCTCCACCGCCTCCTATCCGCCATCCACAGTTTCTGCAAGTCATTGCAGGCTATATATCTGACACATGACATCATACTAGTGACATCATGATGAGTTGCAGACATTTTGTACAGCTGAACCTTTGTACAGGAACATACCTAAGCGCTATACATACATACCTACATACAAACCTATAGGCCAAACATATTGATATAGCTGGACGAACAAACAAACTGTCTGAATTATAGTATAGATAGCTGCCTACAGATATTGCTAATCTATTCGTCTATTTGTGCTCCTCCACCATCCTGTGCTAACCAGGACTGTTTCAGATAAACCAGTACCATCTGTACCATCTGTAGCTTTAATGGAAGGGATTCTTTCGTGATTCACTTTAAAAACAACAAAATACACTTTTAATAATAGTACAATGAATTGCGTCTGTAAACCGTTAGCAGCAGAACCATTTCTTCCTGTTTTGAAACAGTCACCGATTTTTATATTCCCATATAACAAGTAGAGTTGGAGTATTAATGTATAAAAGGAGAAGAAATAATAGTCCTTAAAAGGCTTCTTTAAAAACAATCAATTCAAAAATCAATCAATCATGATTGGATTATTAAGTGTTCTCTGGAGCTTAGTGCATTTTTAGTTCCGGGGTCCTCCCATGTCCCCTAGAATAGATACTGACTGGTTTAGTTACTGTGTTCTCGCTGGGTATTTAAACCGCCATCCAATAAGAAGCCAATAGTGTCAAGATGTACATGGGCACTCCAAATGCCAGATAGAGAACAAAAACATAAAAAGAGGATAAATCTTGGTGCGGGCTAGCCCATTCCTCTCCCCGTGTTCCAAACAGGGGGCTTGTAATAGTATGAACAAAAAAACTAGGGTGGAGGCACACAAGTACTGCTGCAAAAATGGCTGGGTTTTACTGCATAGTATTAGCAGAGCTACAGTTGCCCTTCGGGGCCGTGACATGTAAATGAAGCTCTGCTGATACTATACAGTAAATCCCAGCCATCTTTTGCAACAGTACTTGTGTGCCTCCATCCGACACTTCCGTTCATCCAATAAGAAGCCGCAACAGCTAATGTTGGCGGTAAATATCTTGGGAACAGAAGGGTAACCGGAGCTAAAACAAAAAAATAATAATACGATTCAGCTCTGGAGGATCCTTTGTTCCAATACTGTCAAACATTGACATTTTTTATTTAAGATTAAAACAAATGATCCTCACTGACCGTGCATCTTTGGTTATAAACACAAAGTGGGTCTTAATTTCTTTTTTTTTTCCCTATTGTTTTTTCTCCCTCTCCCTCCTAAGTCCTTATACACTACATGTTGGGTAGACATTCAGCTGAAGGAACAGGAAAGAGGAAGTCACCTTTATACAAACCTATTTCCAATCGGATGCTCGTGTCCTTCCTCCAGCTGGGAGAGATGCACGGTCACGAGAGACGCAAGAGATACATACATACAAAGTAAGAGATTGCTACTTTATACCGTTTGTGGCCCTAGGCTGCGCTTATAGTGCCGGTGACGTCAGGCTGCGGTCGCTGGAAAAATCAAATTGAGATTACATCCAGCGATCGCGACCAAGCCGTCGTGCTTACTATAAGCACGCGTCGGTGGCAATGCATTTGTTTTGACGCGACGTTGCGTCGCCGTCACTATAAGCGCAGCCCTAAGCAGCTCCTACTCTGCGAGGAGCTTACATAGCAATGTGCAGCAGGACCCACCAGCACTGAAGGAATTGAATTTGAAAAAACTGGCGAAACACCGCGCGCACAATGTCAGCGTTGGTCCCCAAGATGATTGGGGCGCTGGGGTGGTCCTGAGGTTCGGGGCACACTAAGGCCTCCACTTCCATGGGGTGATGTTTACCAGTATTCAGCTGGAGAATATCTAACTGCACCTTTACTACTCCGTCTATGGGGTAATCTTCATGACTCAATCCCCGTAGTCGCAGGGCATCCGCAGATAACAACGGCAGTCGGTGGAGATGTTGGTCGTAGAAGGGCCGGTACACGATGGTTACTTGAGAACCCGTATCCAACAATGCGGCGGTGTAGATGCCTTCGATAACTACGCGAACAATGGAAGCGGGGCCAATTCGGGAGCTCTGAGAGGGCGGCAACACCTTTTCATCCTCCAGGGGTTGGCACGGCATCGATTGCGCCGGTCGGGACGACGTCCTCCGCGAGGTGGGGCAGTGGGCCCGTAAATGTCCCATCTTTCCACATGCGTAACACTGCATTTGGCTGAGGTAAGCTTCGTCTCCCCTGGTTGGGGGACTTCGCCCAGTCGGGGGACGAGGTCTGGGTGTCACTGGGGTAGGGACATCCTCGGAATCGGGATCCCCAGGTTCGGGCACGTCGGGCTTTGGGTCCACTTTCTTGGCTTCTTTACCCCCGGGCGGTGGCTTCTTTCCAGTGGCTAAGTCACGCCCTAACAACACCATCTCGTGCGCTTGGACCCGATCCATTAAGTCGTGAAACGACAGGGCTTGTCCGGGCGTTATGCAGCTACTGACCCGCACCGACACGGGGTGTAGGGGTAGGAGGCCCCTCAGCAACTGAGTGGTACGTAGTCCGTTGGCTTCTTTCCTTGGCAACACGCCTTTCCTGACCATATTCCAGAGATCCAGGTGTAGTCGCCTGAGAAAATCGGATACCATCTCCCCTTCCTTCTGGGCTAACGCATGAAATTTTGACATCAAAGTGTACATATCCACCGGAGCTCCATACGCCTTGGTTAGGCAGTAGATGAGATCCGCTGCATCAGCTTCCGGGTTGTCATCACGATAGTAGTGCACCATGTGGGACGCGGGGGGTCGTAGGCACTCGACGATGCGCTGTCGGCGGACCGCGTCCGTGCAGGTCCATTCAGGCAGTACCTGTTCGGTATGATCCAACCAGTCCTCTATCCCTACTTCCCCTTGGGGCGTGGGTTTCTCACCGGAGAAGGCCTTTAACTTCCTGTACTGGAGCGACTGGGTGGTATTGTGGATAGCGGCGGCTAGTGCGGGAAAAGAGGTGTCTCCCGGTAAGCTATCCCCAACGGCAGGGTGAGCGTCCAATCTTGATAGGCTAAGTCGGTTGAGGCCAGCCCGCAGGCCGGACGGGGTAGATGAGCCTAGGCTCAGGGCTGCGGGCCAGCGAGGGTGCAGGCCACGGTCAGGGGAGTGGTCTGGGCCTCCCGTCGCGGCGCCAACGGTGGGGGTATACTCCCTCCGGGGGGTGGAAGTGGCCAGGGGCACAGGGGTGTCCGCCTGGACTATGGGACAGCGCACCCCTGGGGCCTCGGGCAGCAGCAGTATACGGGGCAAAGCCTCGGGGCATATATCTTGTTCAGTGGCATACAAGATCCGGCGCCAGGTCTGGTCGCGGTCATAAAAATGGTCTTGTACTTGGGCATTGTCCAGGAGAGGGAGCTTTCGGACCTGCTCGGTCACTGTGCCTAACGAGATCATGGCGGGGACATGGCCCAGCGCGAAAACACGGTTCAAGGGAATCCCGCGCCGTTGGGCCCACTTGCGCACCTCGAGCGCCGAGGGCACCGACATGATGTGGGTTGGTTGCACAATAGAGACAAAAAAATGTGGGGGCACCCCAGGTCTAAGCTCTCAGCAGCGCCTCCAAATGTAGCCCTTTTTGTGAACGCCTGCAATAAGGAACTACAGTACTGTGGTGCATGTACCTGTGTCCTCAGGAGCTCTGAGCCTCCGCTATTTGGGAGCCTGGGGTCATACCTTTATTAATCGCGGTGCAGCGCCTCCACTTGCCCAGGATCCCCATGATAGAGATTATACCCTGAGCAAGAACATCACAACAGCATTATGCAACAGCAACCTTTTATATATCATGCATAAAGAACAAATGATCTACAGAATAAACATATAACATTACACACACACACCGTGGCTCGGCCACACCTTATTAGGGTTAATGTCCTGTACATAGGTGGCTCTGCCACTCTCCCTAGGAGTATGTCTTATAACCAGTATAGGTACGGTACCATAGGATTTGCACAGTGGGCCCAATTAGTTAGTGGGAGGCGGGATCAGCGCCTGGTGACCGGTGTAGGTGCACTTATAAACAATGATACCTTCCGGTCACTGCGATGACCATCACACTCCACGCAGGGTCCTAGCGTTGCTCCAGCCTTTCGCCGTCACTCCTTGCTGCAGCGCCGTCTGTATCCAATCCAAGATGGCGGCCGCAGCTCCGCAGCCAAATCACACTAATGGGAAATGTCCCTACCAACTAAGGCCGTCCTTATAAAACAGCACCCTACGATGACAGGGGAATACTCCTCGGGCCGGGGGGATACCTTTCACCTAAGCGGACGGGTCACTGACCCTCCGCTCGCGCACACGAGGTTCCGCCAACCTCCTCCTTCACCTCCCTCTCTGCTCTCACCCACCGCCCACACGCATCCGGTTCCTCTACACAGAGTCTCGCACCCGATTGGTTCTCAGCCTCAGCTGACTCTCTCGCAGTTCGGAGTTCAGAGTTCAAACCCCCAAAGTCTCCACAGATTGGTTACCCTTCGCGCGCTTCTCTCGCGCATGCGCAGCCCAACTTGTACACAGTGACCTTACTGACAGAATGACTAATATGGCGCTGCCTTTGTGATTGACAGCGCGGAACCTTTAGATCTATATATGCACATCCTTACACATACATACATGCTAAGCTTCAGCACACCTTAACTTCTATTCATTTCAATGGGACTTAGAACCTTTTAGTGAATTTGGGCCTCAGTGTGATCTGGAGTCAACCTGCTGACAAGATAAACACTCATAAGAGGAAAAATAAATAGTTAGCAGGCACATTGGAAGTCTTCATAAATAAAAACCGGTACCGATATAATATATATTTGACAGTGAAAGTTGATGATATATATTTTTTTCCCGTTGGAACAGTACCTTCACGTTTCATTTAAACTGTGATATGGAAAATGAGCATACTGTGCCGTATAATGATAACGATATGTATGCTTGTGCGGACTGAAATTCAATATTGCGCTGATAAAATATAGCCAAGTAGTGTATTCACTAAAGTGCTATATCCATGGTCACTGGTCCACAACTATTCCGTTGAAAGGCAGCTCAAGAGTAATAATGGCTATTACACTTAGTATGTGAGTATTTATCCACTTTTTCCTCTGTTGCTTTTTAGCAATAAAATACTCACACAATTAATCAACATGTGGGAGGAAACAGTGTCTTTTTCATTAACTCCGGAAGCAGATATCTCTTGACTGCTATAAAGAAAGGGGTGGAAAGTGTTGTACATTTTAGTATAGATTTTGTTGGCATTTATAATAACTTTTCGGGGACCAATGTAAGTGTACCTCATATGTAAAACTACAGTTAGTTTACAGAGCTTTTAACACAGTGCAGGTGTCTTTAGGTGTTCCCTATAGACTATAACAACCTACAACACATCTACACTTCCCTAGGACCGATGAGACTTACAGGAAAGGTGTCCACTTTAACTTTGGACAAAGGCATCAGATGGCTCAACTGGGGCAGGACTACATAATGTGAGTGAACAGTGGGTTTGGGATTGAGTAGGAAACTGCCTTAAAAATGTAGTCGTGATACTTTTTATTATAACCACAAACACTGTTTTATAGTCAACTAGCGGAACTACCCTACATTGAAGTTTAACACAAATGTGTAACCCCCTACATACCCCCCAAACCTGTCTAGACCCTGTCCTTGCAGCAACAAAAAATGCACAAGCAGCACACTGCCCAGGGTCCCTGATACACACACACACACCATACTCCTCGATAAAGCACTTTGTCGTGCGAAACGCGTAGGAGGCTTTTCACCTCCTTGTGATGATGTTTTTTTAGACAATAAATGTTCATATTTTTCTACCACCTGGCGTTGTTGCTACTAGCGGCCACCCCACCAAGGAATCTGGGTGGCTCTAGGAGTGGGTAAGATCTTTTGAAGGAATTATTACTACTCAGGATTTACTACAAACTTGGTGAGTTTTGGACTCTTATTATATTATCTCCAATGAGGTTGCAGCGAAGTGATAATATAATTTTTTGACTGTCACCTTCGGGAGAATTGAGAAGTATTATGCTTGTGTCACTGACTTAGTAGGGCCCTATACCCACTCAACATTAGAGTTGTACCTTTTATGATTCATTCATTGAAAAGGATTTACATCATATTCCGGAACTATTGGAGCACCCAATATTCTTATATCTTGAATAGACCCTGCTCTTGGCCTCCCTCACCCCCACCCTCCCAATAACAACCACCCTCTCTTTCCATGCTGCCCTGGGATACCTGTCTCCTCCACCGCCTCCTATCCGCCATCCACAGTTTCTGCAAGTCATTGCAGGCTATAAATCTGACACATGACATCATACTAGTGACATCATGATGAGTTGCAGACATTTTGTACAGCTGAACCTTTGTACAGGAACATACCTAAGCGCTATACATACATACCTACATACAAACCTATAGGCCAAACATATTGATATAGCTGGACGAACAAACAAACTGTCTGAATTATAGTATAGATAGCTGCCTACAGATATTGCTAATCTATTCGTCTATTTGTGCTCCTCCACCATCCTGTGCTAACCAGGACTGTTTCAGATAAACCAGTACCATCTGTAGCTTTAATGGAAGGGATTCTTTCGTGATTCACTTTAAAAACCACAAAATACACTTTTAATAATAGTACAATGAATTGCGTCTGTAAACCGTTAGCAGCAGAACCATTTCTTCCTGTTTTGAAACAGTCACCGATTTTTATATTCCCGTATAACAAGTAGAGTTGAAGTATTAATGTATAAAAGGAGAAGAAATAATAGTCCTTAAAAGGCTTCTTTAAAAACAATCAATTCAAAAATCAATCAATCATGATTGGATTATTAAGTGTTCTCTGGAGTTTAGTGCATTTTTAGTTCCGGGGTCCTCCCATGTCCCCTAGAATAGATACTGACTGGTTTAGTTACTGTGTTCTCGCTGGGTATTTAAACCGCCATCCAATAAGAAGCCAATAGTGTTAAGATGTACATGGGCACTCCAAATGCCAGATGGAGAACAAAAACATAAAAAGAGGATAAATCTTGGTGCGGGCTAGCCCATTCCTCTCCCCGTGTTCCAAACAGGGGGCTTGTAATAGTAGGAACAAAAAACTAGGGTGGAGGCACACAAGTACTGCTGCAAAAATGGCTGGGTTTTACTGCATAGTATTAGCAGAGCTACAGTTGCCCTTCGGGGCCGTGACATGTAAGTGAAGCTCTGCTGATACTATGCAGTAAATCCCAGCCATCTTTTGCAACAGTACTTGTGTGCCTCCATCCGACACTTCCGTTCATCCAATAAGAAGCCGCAACAGCTAATGTTGGCGGTAAATATCTTGGGAACAGAAGGGTAACCGGAGCTAAAACAAAAAAATAATAATACGATTAAGCTCTGGAGGATCCTCTGTTCCAATACTGTCAAACATTGACATTTTTTATTTAAGATTAAAACAAATGATCAGTCCCTCACTGACCGTGCATCTTTGGTTATAAACACAAAGTGGGTCTTCATTTCTTTTTTTTTTTCCCCCTATCTATTGTTTTTTCTCCCTCTCCCTCCTAAGGCTAAGGCCACGCTCCCAGAGTCAGCGCGCCCGCACTGCAGACAGGCGGTGCGCTGACCTACACAGACCGCGATATGCGGTCTGTAGGGAGCCGGAGCGGGAGGTGGGCGGGAGTGGGAGGTTTGACAGGGAGGGGGGGCGTGGCTTGAGCGGAGGGATCCGCTACTCTCCCCCCCCTCCCTCCACGGACTCGGGCTGGAGCTGCTGATGGTAAGCAACACACACACACAGGCACTCATATACACACACACACACACAGGCACTCATATATACACACACACACACAGACAGAGGCAGGCACTCACGCACTCATACACACACACACACAGACAGAGGCAGGCACTCACGCACTCAGGCACACACATACACAGACAGGCACACACGCACTCAGACACACACACAGACAGGCACGCTGCTTTCACTCCACACGCCTCCCCGCTCCCCGAAGCCTCTCCTCCCGAAGCCTCCCCTCCCCATTGGCTCACAGCCACACCACGTGACGCGTCAACGCTATGGATCACCATTTTCTTGTGTCCCATAGCGGCTGACGTGCCACAGCGTGTAGTGAGCTGTGCCGCCAGGGGGGACCGGGACCGGCTCGAGAGGATTCCCCTGCTGGTGGGGAACTCGCGTGTGGCCGCCCGTGCCAACGAGCGCAGCGGGACCGAGGCCTAAGTCTTTATACACTACAAATTGGGTAGACATTCAGCTGAAGGAACAGGAAAGAGGAAGTCACCTTTATACAAACCTATTTCCAATCAGATGCTTGTGTCTCCAGCTGGGAGAGATGCACGGTCACGAGAGACGCAAGAGATACATACATACAAAGTAATAGATTGCTACTTTATACCGTTTGTGGCCTTAGGCTGCGCTTATAGTGCCGGTGACGTCAGGCTGCGGTCGCTGGAAAAATCAAATTGAGATTACATCCAGCGATCGCGACCAAGCCGTCGCGCTTACTATAAGCACGCGTCGGTGGCAATGCATTTGTTTTGACGCGACGTTGCGTCGCCGTCACTATAAGCACAGCCCTAAGCAGCTCCTACTCTGCGAGGAGCTTACATAGCAATGTGCAGCAGGACCCACCAGCACTGAAGGAATTGAATTTGCATCCTGATGTCAGTCTAAAAAAAAAAATCATATGTCCATCATATCTTCTTCCCAGATATAAAATTTCAGCTTTCGAGTTGGGCACATAAAAAAAAGTTTATTCTCCTGAGTATTTCACAGATATAGGTATACAAATCAAGTTGTTACATGTGTTCTCAAAGATGGAAACCTGTAGTCCTTTTCTCTCTGCGGGAAACGTCACGCCCAGATAATTCTCCTGCTTCTTCCTGGTGTTCCTCTTCCTAACTGATTAACCCCCGACCTCTTTACTTCTGCAGATATCGCCAACAGTTGTCTTACAATCTGTTAATTTGCGGTCTCACGTGCCTGACCTGCATCTTCCATTTTGTCAATGCGCCAATGTGCACATAAAGAGAGAAACAGGGTTGTTTGTTTCTTTGACATCTTTTTCTAAATGTGTCAGTGTACATGTGTGTTCTTCAAATACGCAGGCTTATCCATGCTGTGGCATGATGCCGCCATGCTGAGAAAATTATGGAGTTGCAAATTTATTCCTGAACCTTTGCAGTGCTGGAGGTCTGCATTTAGCGATCAAATGAGAGAGCTAGGGGAGAGGGAGAGATGGTTTGGGAGAGAGAGAGAGCTGGTGAGGAGGGGGAGAAATGATGAGGGAGTGAGCTGGTGATGGTGATGGTGAGGAGGAGGGGGAGAAATGATGAATGAGAGAGCTGGGGATGGTAAGGAGGAGGGATAAAACAAATTGCAGTTAGTATTAATGGGGCCCTGAAAAATGTTTTGCCTTGTTTATATAAATTTACACATTTTACCATTCAATCAGAAGGAATACACTGTTAAATAATAATAATAATACTTATTTCTTGTTCAGAAAGATGCCGAAACTTCAGAAGATGATTTTCCAGTAGACAAAATCCATTTATTCCTACAAAGTTACTTACAAATGAAAGTTGATGGCAAACATGATACATGTGCTTCTGATGTTAGTTCATAGAACAAAGGACTCGTTATTCACGCACAGGCTGCTTAGATGGTACTTGCAGCGAGTGTGTCCTTGAAGACAGTCCAGGGGAAAGAGAAAGACTTGCTGATGCAACTGGTAGTTATAGATCACTAACTCTGCCACCTTTCTACCTTGTGGTGCTTTCGGACAAAGGAATTTCTCTAAACTGCTTGAGGGTCAGATTTCTTACCTGGCCTTGACTAAGCCAACACCCCAACATCTGCTATCCATCAGACCTCACTTTGGATCCAGTTCCCTTTGTTACATACAAATTAAAAATCCTACATCATATACTCAATACAATTGTCTTGATACAAGTTCTCATTCATACATTTTAATATAATAAATGGATTTCTGTCATACACAAAAGGTAAATTATGCTGAGTAATTTAAAAAAAATGAACAAAACAAAAATAGAAAAAAAAAAGGATTTTTACACTTAATAGCTCAAATGGATAAAAAGGTTATTATAAACAAAAAGTGACACAATGCTTAGAAGACAATTAGCCTTAAAGCTGCAGTTCAAGCTGCCGTTTTTATTTTTTCCCCATTCAATATGTGCATCAATACAATCTGCACACTGACAAGTGATTAGCTAAGTTGCCGATCGATCCATTCTCCTATAATTGATCGCTGAAGATTCGGCTCGGGGATTCTTTATATCACTGTTAGGGCTGCAGAAGATTACCCAAGATGCAAAGTTCTGTGTGGAAGATCATGTGACCAGGCAGTCACTAGATACAATTGGTGCACTGGTAGAGAGTGGGCAGGGCGCAAGAGCCTCTCTCAGAAGAGGAAGGGGATGTGACTTTGTAAATGGTTGCTATAAAAACAAAAATGCTTGCTACATTAGAAACATTAAAAACGTCTTTAAAAAGTATTATTATTATTTTAA
Organism: Ascaphus truei; assembly: GCF_040206685.1. Lineage (NCBI taxonomy): Eukaryota > Metazoa > Chordata > Amphibia > Anura > Ascaphidae > Ascaphus > Ascaphus truei. Next base: position 384,158,517 of record NC_134486.1, on the reverse strand, counting down.
ATGCTACAAGTTCTCATAGTACGGAACTGATTTATTTAAAAAATCAACAACAAAAAATACATGTAGGCTATTGCTTGAACTGCAGCTTTAACAACCTGCCTCAGTCTGGCCGTGAGTAATCAAATCACGATACTGGGTACCGTGCTAGAACTGGCGGTAACGGCCATTCAAAATCAATGGCAGTTACTGTCTGATCATGGGCGATTCCTCGTATCTCGCTCTGATTGCTCTCTGCCATTGTCAGATAACTCCCTTTGCTGTCCATTTTCCCGTGGTAGATCTTCATTTTACTAAAGCTTTACATATTTCCACTTTATTTTGTTCTTTACCTGATCCTTTACTATATTATAGTGTGTAGTGAGTGTGTGGCTATTTTCATGTTTATCAGCCTACAGTACACTGATATCTTGTGATAAAGTGGCACTAAATTATTATTTCTGAGATTGTTTATCCAGACAAGACTGAGAAAAGTGCACTTGGGCTTCAAACCAGCCAATTAACCCCTTCGGTGCTGTGGAAGCCAATTACCACATTGTATTGCAACGCAAAACATACACATGGTCTGAAGACCCCGTCTGAGACTGAAAATTTGTTTTGTGCGAAACAAAGCTTCGTTTTTTATATCCCCAAAATCAGATTGAGTCTGTATATTAAGCTACTGCATATACATACCATTTTGCATATATTAAGAGCACCATGTGGTAAGTTAAAGTGTGTGTGTACACACACACACACGTCTTGCACAACAGGTGTAAAGCTCCTTCTTATAAAATGTGTTCTTTTAATACAGCGGTGGCAAACTCTAGTCCTCAACCGCTACCAATAGGCCAGATTTTCAGAATATCCCTGCTTCAGCACAGGTGGCTCAGACAAAGGCTGGATTGAGCCGCCTGTGCTGAAGCAGGGATATCCTGAAAACCTGACCTGTTGGTTGCCATTGAGAACTGGAGTTGGCCACCCCTGTTTTAGTACAATGACACTGTGTATCCAATTTCATATTGCACATTGGTCTAGTTACCAAAAACTGTTGCATAAAAGAAAAATGAAGTTCCCCTTCACTGCCAACGCAGATTAAACCTGATATGATGCAGGTAAACTATATTGTAATGCGTTTGGTTGGCTGGCCAGAGGTCCAGTGCTTTGAAGTTGTTGGAAGGTAGGACGTTCTTCTTGGAAGTCTCCGTCTCTGGTGGACCTGCATCTCTGTGCCGAAAAGCTCTGGTGGATATTTGTCCGCTGCCCAGATTTTGAAATCCATTGTTCCTTGGTTAAATGTTCCTCTCATTCTTTGCCTATAACAGAACAAAATGGTTCACTTGTTTTATACACTCACATAGACACAGTGCTAGTCAGCAATAGGGCATAGGTGTTGGGGCAATAACAATTAATGACCGTTAACAAGTCACTTGAAAGGTAGTTATTTATTAATAGCCATCACCTCATTGCTAGTTAATGATACAGTCACGTGTTTGAGATTTTGGACCAATCAGTACAATTTAAATGAAGCATTTCAATAGCCTAGACTCATGGCTACTGTCACTCCTACTGTGACCAAGCACTGCCATCTACTCACTTATTCCCTTACCTGCTGTCTCTGTAAGTCTCCCATCATACCAGTTCGATTTAAACTAAGTTTATCCTGGAAGTATTAGTATATATTTCAAACTAAACCATAGAAAAGGAGGGCATTGTAATACAATACAGTAAGTGCAGTCATACTCATTTCCCAAATATCAGCAGTTCTTACATCTTAAAATATGCTCTGTTATCCATTATAGAATATTCTACTTTAGGTTTGCACCTTTCCTAGATGCAAACGGAAGATTTCTATTACAAAACAGAGGTACGTAAAATATATTAAACTTTTTTCTAGTTGGCTAATAATGATGTGTTGAGTGTGAATCCTACTTTCTACACCAACATCCAAAATTATTTGTTTGTTTTATTCTTACACCCCACCAGCATACAGTGTGTCACAGATATATATATACTAAAGGGATAAGAAGCACAGCCTGAGTAAAACAATATAGCGAGAGACTGTGCCACCGACTCTTACCTGGTCTTTTGTCTGATCTCACTTTCTATGTATCCAAAAGGAGCCGTCACCCACTTATTCCAATTCATAGTTCGACGACCCAATGGAACAGGTGGCAATTTTTGTAGATGGAGTTCACGGATTTCCTTGGCAGAATACAGTCTACCTTTGGAAAGAGGAGAGGTGCAAGCAATTCATATCTTAATGAAGCACCTCCATGAATACAATATTCCACTTCCACCTAAACTTTACAGTCACCCCATGGTGTATCATGGACACGTGCTCGTTTTCTAGCTGTAGATTTGAACAGACATCCAATAGGAAATTGCAACCTGTGACGTTGTGGCTTCCTATTGGCCCACGGGATTCGACGGCCATTTTGTTTTCCCTGGAGGGACATTTAACACTGGTAACTACACACAGATATTTCGGGAACCAGGGAGACGCTGGAGCTGAAAATAACACCTTTCAGCTCCAGAGAACAAGCACAACTTGGGAACAAAATAAGTCCTGGCGAATTGATGCTTTAAATGTGTCGATTTGTAATGAGCATTCCAATGGAGAGGGATATTCCCTCTATAAGAAGACCAACTATTGCTTCTTAGGAACAGGAAGGCCCCGCTTTTCGGCGCTCCGCTTTCCGGCACTTCACAATGTATACCTATGCCCATTACATTCGGCGCCACTTCCGTTTTTACGGCGCTTTTCAGCACCAGGCTCTCACTAAGCAACCTTTCTCGCACGCATCCGTACAGTAATGCATTCTCCCTGCCGTTTATCATTGAAGCAGAAGCAACCTTTTTCATGCGTGTGCATCAGTATTGTCCCTGTCATTTGTCGGCGCACAATTGGTCTTTCCCTTCCCTTCGGCCACCGTAGAACCGGATAACGTAGCGTGATGGCGGCCGATGTTAAAATATGTATTAAGGTAAGCAATGCACATCATTTTTGCATGAATCGCTAGGGCCCCGCTTTTCGGCGATTTCCGCTTTTCGGCGGGGGCCTGGAAGAGAACCCGCCATATTAGTGTGGCCCTGCTGTACCGTACATATGCCCTAAAGTACATAAAAGGCAGAAGATACAATACAAACTTATTTATACTATTAACAAGACAGTTTTCAAAAACTATATTAAACTACTTGTGCTCATTTTATAAAGGAATCGATCCCCATAATGTGGCCCCTTAAGAATATTATCGCTCTCAGATCATTTCAGTCCTGTATGTGACCGCACACTTACATGTGGCATTCCTAAATAATAATAATAATAATAATAATAATAGGGATGCAGGAGGCAATGTACTCAAAATAGTGAATTATCAGTACAAAATAGTTTGTTTTATGTTGTTCTTGACTCATAGGCAGAAGCATTACTTAACATAGAAGAAATAGCCCGGTCTAGGACATTTGGTCGCAGCCGTTTTGCCGCAATCAAATGCCGGTCTGCGCTTAGCTGCCAGTCACCCTGCTGCAGGGACATCGCTTCGCCGCCAAGGTAAGCTCCTATCCTTACCCAAAAAAAACAATGTTAGCCCCTAATACTAACGCTACCCCATACCCTAAAAACCTTAACCCCTTACCCTAATCCCCCACCTATAAAAACCTAACCCATTACCCTAATTCCCCACCATAAAAACCCTAACTCCTTACCCCCACTGTTAAATTAACCCTTAAATGAACTTATCTTGGCTGAGGGTCTGTCAGCGGCCCAACACCGGTGGAGACTTGGTCACGGCGCAATGGGAGCGACCAAATGTCGCATTACAGACATAGCAGACATTATTTTCTATCCCAAAAAAGTAAATCTATAAAATGCGACCGGTCATCTCGCTCTGGGATTCCACCAGACCTTAAGGTAGTGATACACAGGGCCTTCAGCCAGGCGCATGAAGACATTTCATTTTGGACTTTAGTGAATAGCGTTCTGGATGCCTGTCCTAGCTTTATTTGACGAGTAAGGCTGAGTCCATAGAGACTGAAGCCGCGCGGAGGCGCGCGGAGAGCGCCTTAGAGCACGCGCCGTCCGTGGGCGTGTCTGGGGGGCGGGCCAGTGACGTCACGGAGCTGGTTCTCCCTCATTGGGCGAACCGCTCACGTGACAGGCCCTGCGCTCCGGCGAGCTCAAAACCTAAAGATTTCTTAAGACACACGCTACCGCAGGCGTGCGGAAGCGTGCGCGAGCCCCTGTTAAAGCCGCTCTCATTGCGGCTGCAGGGGCTCAGTGCCGAGCAGCAGCGCGCCTAAGCGCTGACCATGCCCGAGGCCTTTCATGAGATATCTATGTACAGGTTGGGACATATGGCACTGGGGGTGGTGGCCTCACAACATACTGCATATTTTCAACAGCAATGTCCTAATATATCATGGCGGACGTGTCATGTTTGGAAACCACCGACAGATGCAGAGGTACCTGTCTCACACTGCAACGATAGTCTCTCCTCTTCAAACCTCTCCTGTATCTGCCGTAGAAGAGGATCAAGAAGAGGTGGAGTTGAGACCTATTCCAAAAAAAGAGATTGTTCAAAAGAAATTATGAAATATAAGTACCCCAAAACTGGAACAACCTACCGGAGACTCTCACATCCACCACCAGTTTAAGTTCTTTCAAAACCAAAGCTGTCTCACATTTTAATCTGGTCTGTAACTGTTTCATACGCCCATAATATATATTATCTCTAACTGTGCATGCAATGTCTTGCATATACAGTAATGTATATACTGTTCACTTATGTAACTGTATATGTAACCATGTATTATTTGTCATTTTAAATCTATGTCCAAGACATACTTGGAAACGAGAGGTAACTCTCAATGTATTACTTCCTGGTAAAACATTTTATAAATAAATAAAACAATGCAATGTCATCACAAATGCCGACCCTCAATGTTATATCAAGACCCAACATTCATGACCATTAACCCATATGGCATCCGTCCCATTGTCATGGCATCTTAATGTCGTGACATCACGTTGTCATGGCAACGCACGCTATTTGACATCGCAGAGCCATGCTGACTGGACCTTTCAGGGGGAGATGCCACCGGTAAGAGAAATAAATATAAAATAAAGAACTCTAAAACATTTATTGCAAAAAGTCTCCGGGTTAGCCTTCAATAAAAGGTGGTAACCCTGATCATAGCAAATTTTTAGATTACCGAACTGTGATGTATCCGGCTGTCTCTGTCCTCCCCTAACCGGTCCTATAGTCACTCCCCAAAACACATGGTGCAATAGGAACAAAAATGGAGCAACGGCCCTCAAAACAGTCCCGCAAAGTTAAAATGACACAATGCAAGTTTTTGGGGCAATGCTCCTGTTTGTGTCACTTGATACATATCCCCCTACATCTACAGTTTAGTTTACACACTGCATGCTGTGCCTGACCGGAACAAACCCTACCATCACCTTACAAAACCATCCAAAGGCACCCACCTCACGGATCCAATCGCCTCCACTGTCAGACCAATCACCATGCCACCGACAAGACTAAATCCAGAGACCTGACCCCAACCCCTGCCCACCAACCAACCAAGCTCTCAATGCACCCAACACATAGCCCGACCATAATGTTCCCACCCCGGCCAACCACAAAGACATCTTAACAATGACTATGCCTATCACATGAGATGTTCCGTATATAACCCCGCTATTGTACTGCGCCCTGGATACTGCACCGACACACTTTATTCGAGCAAATACCCAGTATGTACCTGGCAGATACCTGGAATGCGCCGCTCCTCACCTCTGACAAGCCCCGTTGCGTTTGCCTTCCCAGCCTGGGTTCATGCCTGGCTGATGGGCGGCTGATTTGTTAAATGATAATGATTAGGATTTAATAGGCTGCAATGCTTCGCGTGTCTACCAGATGGCATAAATTCATGAATTGTAATGCAGTATATATATATATATATACTGTGCAGTATTGCAGCCAGCGGGAATAAAATGCTTCAATCCCTGCCTGGAAAATAACCCAATGCACTCGGGCAGAAAACAGTCACAAACCTCAATACACCCGGGTATACCCGAATTCGTGGGACTAGCCGAGCTCGAATAAAGTGTGTCGCCAGTGTACATGTTATAAATAAGTAACGCATGCTTTTATTGGATGGCGTACATATGTAGAAGACATTATTACCCCAAACGCACAAAGTAACACGTGTTATCTCCTTAACCATTCTTTTCAATAGCACTGCTGGTAAATAATGTTAACACAATACTTTTCATTAATACAGTAGGTGCAACAACACCTGCTACACCTGGACATGGATTCTTAACTGTTTTTTATTTCTCATTAAAACAAATAAATGGCAATCTATATTAGAACATTACTTGCTTACTTTGTTCTTTTTATAGAGTTTTACAGTAATATCGATCATTTCCCTAGAACAATATTCTAAAGCAGGGGTGGCCAACGCCAGCCCTGAAGGGCCACCATCAGGTCAGGGTGGACAATCTAACTTATGAGGAGAGGCAAGCTAAATTAGATGCATTTACATTAGAAAAGAGGCGTCGAAGAGGGGATATGATAACTATATACAAATATATTCGGGGACAGTACAAGGAGCTTTCAAAAGAACTATTCATCCCACGGGCAGTACAAAGGACTCGGGGCCATCCCTTAAGGTTGAAGGAAAGGAAATTTCACCAGCAACAAAGGAAAGGGTTCTTTACAGTGAGGGCAGTTAAAATGTGGAATTCATTACCCATGGAGACTGTGATGGCAGATATAATAGATTTGTTCAAACAAAGGTTGGACATCTTTTTAGATAGGAAAGGTATACAGGGATATATCAAATAAGTATACATGGGAAGGATGTTGATCCAGGGAGTAATCCGATTGCCAATTCTGGGAGTCAAGAAGGAATTTATTTTTCCCCTTATGAGATATTATTGGATGATATGACACTGGGGGGGTTTTGTTTGCCTTCCTCTGGATCAATAAGTAAGTATATATATATAGGATAAAGTATCTGTTGTCTAAATTTAGCATAGGTTGTACTTGATGGACGCATTTTTCAACCTTATTTATGTAACCATGTTTTCAGGATATCCCTGACTGAGCCACCTGCACTGAAGCAGGGATATCCTGAAAACCAGTCCTGTTCTATATATCTAGCAGCCTTTATGCTGCATTGTATCTGTAAGTACTTGTTAAACCCTTGACTCCCAGAGGCCCGCAATGCGCCGCGGGACCCTTAGCGGTAAAGGCCGTCACCCAACGTCCATGTTACACGATAACCTATCTAGTTGGTTTTTCTTTTGCATACTGGTCAGAGTGACTTCTCACCTGCAGATATTGCTTGCCGAGCTGCAGAATAAAGGGGTTGTACTCGGAGACATCATAATCTCTTAGAAATGCCCTGCCCTGGAGGAAATAAAAATAATCATGAGACGCACAATACTGATCAACGCAACACAAACATGCAGAGGAGAGGCCTTTAGGGAAACCCTTTCGGTGCCAGAAGGGGCATACTGTACATAGCAATACAGTGCCGTGTGTAATGGTGCAGTTTTGTACTAAACATATAGTACGGAAAAGCCAATTACTCTACAAGATCTACTCTAACCTTTTCCATGAAGATCTCAAAATCAACACACTAACTTTTAGGGCTGATCACTGCCAGGGATAGACTATAGTTTCTATTTACTGACCCAGAAACACACCTTTCAAGGCCATTGAAGACAATTACACTAGTAACTTTTTTTTCTTTTTATAATACATTCTACAAGGGACTGCCCTTTTAAACCCAACAATACACCTTAACTGATGGGGATCGTTCCTGGTCTCAGCCTTCTTGTCTTTCCTCCGTTTTGGAAATATTAAATCCGGTAAGCCATGACAATTTTAGGACGAAACAGCGGGCAGAAGTAACATCGCTGTCGACGAACAAATGACGGGTACCTTTCTATTACAGTATTTCAAATACTGTGCGAGGAGAAGCCGGCGCCTCTTCTCTATGTCTTCACTGGATTGCCCGTCAACGTAGTTCGCTATAGTTTTCTGTAACGGTTCTGACACGTGTTCAGTCCACTGCTTGTGTTGCATCTCTTTCCTCCGTAGCTCCACGGTTTCTGTCTGCCTTAGATACTCATCAAGGCTCTGATTTGAAAAGAGTGAACAAAGCTAAGTACTGGGATGTCACAAAAACGAAATCTCTGAAATGTCATGGTGATGTCCCCCGCAAACACACGTGCGTTCCTTCCCAATACCGAAAGGAAATGTGAAGGACATTGGGGTGAGGTTTGGATGATCTTGAACACACAAGCGTGTAAGTTCTCATCCAGCCTTAGGCTAGGTCCCCAGTGGCCGCTGCGACGCACGCCACACACCGCAGCACAGCCCTCTATGGGGCAGGCCCCCTGTCGCCGTGTGTGTGGTCGCGCAAAAAGCGATGATGCGTCCGCTGGCAGGGAAAACAAGAATGTTGTCTTTCCTTGCTGCGACGCGATCACGTGGTGTGCGGGCAGCCAATGGCAGAGCAGATCGTGTGGACCAATAGGATTGCAGGTATTGTAGACCATCATGGCCGCACCCCCCCTGTCATGGCCACGACCCCCGTGCGTCCCATCGGTCCACAATAGATCGCAGCTTTCACCCGTGCACGCCGACAGACGCGCGTTCAGCAGTGACCACGGGGGTTGTAGCCTAAGCCACCTAATGTACATTCAGGCTTTGTGATCTGCAACGATCTTCCAAAATAGAACTGTAAAGCCCCAAAGTGTTTTATAGATCAAGTATATTAAATCTGCTTCTGGGGTGTTTTTTAACAACATTTTTAAATGTGAATTGGGGGTAAAGAGGGTGTTTTGTGGTGTTTTTTTAATTTATTTTTTTAAACAGTAGATACTTCTTATTTGTTTGCTCAATCTTTTTCTTTGTATGAGGTAAATAAAATGAATGCATTACAGAAACCCTGGGTCCGTCGTAAAAGATTCTCCAGATTAGCCTTGGTTGAAGATTTGAATGCACATTTCTCTCAAAATGGCGCCTAATATCAAGCATGCGTAAAACAAGTTACTAAGATATATAGATATATACAGGGGAGGATTGGGCCACCAGGAAACAGGACAAACGGCCGGTGGGTCCATGGGCTGGAGACGCCTTGGGGGGCTTGATGGCGGTTACAGAGGCCCTGCGCTGTTCCCCACAACAATTAAACAGATTGCCGGGGGAGAGCACGGGTCTTCCGTAACTAAGTGTCTCTTACCGGATTTCCTGCAGCGTCGCAGTCATGCCGACGCATTGCCACGACAACGTGATGTCACACGGCGATGTGTCGCCATGACAGCATGATGTCACATGCATCAGAGCACGCCGCGAGAGAAGACATATCTCCAATCCACCCCTGGGGAGATATATCTCACTCATATTAAGAAAAATAAAACAATAGAATAGGATATAAATCAGGTAAGTAAACAGAGTCTCAAATCTGCCCTGAGCAGTGTAATAGGCCAATGATCGTGTAGGAAAACGGTCAGACTCGATGTGTCAAATGGCTCTTATCTACCATGAAAAGGAGCACATGCAGCAAAACAGGTACAAAATAATTCATGTTTTGGGGGGTTCCTAAAGTTTTTATTCATTTACAATGGAGTACATTCCTTTTTTCTTCTCCGGGACCTTTGTACCAGGGTGCGGGCGGCCCAAGTACAAGAGCCCGATGTGCTTACCTGGCTGTAGTGATGTTCGGTGCACAGCACAGACTGCATTTTTGCATCCATGTCTTGACTTTCATTATCAACCAACAGCTTGAAACAAAAACGGAGAAACATGAGTTGAAACCGACACGCCTGTAATACGTAGATGTGTTCATAAGAATAAGGAAAGCCTTTCTCATCAGTTATAGGCTCCACTGGGGTTTTTTTTTTTAAATGCCCTTCAATGTGCACAATGCTGTATAAAAATTAGTGTCATTATTGCAGGGACCTGGAACATTTCCCCAATACAAAGCTAGAACCTTCAGGAGTGAGGGCAGATACAATAGTCACAATCAAGTGCTCTCCAGGAGCTGTCTACTCCCAGCTCATTATCACTAGGCCTTCTCAATCAGGCGATAATGGTGCAGATAAAGCACAGGAACAAAACTACCTTAGTTCACCAGAGAAAGTACTCCTCTGGATTCAACGACATGGTCAAGAGATCAAGGGGATAAATACATGAAATACAGGAATAAAATCAATTACATTTGACAGAGCAACATGGAGGGGATAGGTTCAGGACAATAGTAACGGAAAACTTATTGGGGACATACACACATTAATCATCAAATATAATAATAACTTTCATATAGCGCCTCTCTCCCAAAGCGCTTCACAATTACAGTATAGTGCACAGTACATAGGAATTCTACAGACAGTCGCTGCCCCGTAGAGCTCACACTCTGGTTCGGGTGTCTGAGGCACAGGAAGATAAAGTGACTTGGCCAAGGTCACAAGGCTAGGTCCCCAGGTACCCCTGCTTCAAACTCTGTCATTGCCTTTAATCACTGAGCCACATGCATCTCAGCATGTTTTAAAGGAGCAATTCATGCAATTTCCTACATCTGTGTATTTTAAAATAAATCAGTTCTGTAGTACAGTATTAAAGAATACTTACTACATTTTTTTTTTTACGCAACTCTTAATGCCATTTTAATGAGTTTTAACACACTGAGCATCCTTTGATTTCTATAGCAGGCTTTAGCCCCCCCCCTCCCCCTCCCCAGCTTGCATGATCTTTGTAACACTTTCCTGTTTGTGATCATTTGTTGCAAATGTTCCCAGCAGATTGAGCTGCAAATTGTAACAACAGATAATGTTACCTTACTTATATAAGGATACATTGTAGCTGCTGAGTTACACTGCCTGAAGGACTGATTGAAACTGAAAGGCAGCCATTTAGTGAACCCTTTGAAGCAGGATCGTTGCTGATCAATCACCGGAGAACTAAATCGATCGGCAGCTTATTAGAACGTATTTTTTTAAAGTGCCGTGGGGACTGCCTCTTTAAGGGTTACTGCAGGTTATTTAAAGCTGCAATCCCACATACTGCAGTACTGCAGTTGGCCAGTTCAATTTCTTGGTGGCCTCTGAATGGGAAATACTTGTCAATCAAGTGTTTTCTTTACCCTTATCCCACCCTGACCTTTGTATTGTATTGTATGTCTTTATTTATATAGCGCCATTAATGTACATAGCGCTTCACAGTAGTAATACACGGGGTAAACAAATAAATAACAGATAATATAAATAACAGGTCATGGGAATAAGTGCTTCAGACATAAGGAAGAGGAGTCCCTGCTCCAAGGAGCTTACAGTCTAATTGGTAGGTAGGAAGAACGTACAGAGACAGTAGGAGGGAGTTCTAGTAAGTGCGTCTGCAGGGGGCCAAGCTTTATGTATCATGTGTTCAGAATATCCACAGTGCTATTCATAGATCTTTAGGTTTTTATCAGAGAACCAATGGAATTAGGCCGTGCGTATAGTGCCTGCGACGGGCGACGTCACCCAAAAACAAATATATTGCCGCAGCCGCCGCGTGCACTTGCAGTAAGAGCGCCGGTGGCAATGCGACGTCGCGTTGCGAACTTTGGAAGCCGGGAATATTTGATTTTTCAAGTGCTGTCGCCTCATGTGACAGCCCCTGAACAAATCAAATGCCAGTACACCCGCGCCGCCGCCGCAAAGCGAAATATAACTTTCGCTAGCGGCAACGGGTGACATCACCCGTCCCGCTGCCGGTCGCGGGCACTATACGCGCGGCCTTAAGGAGAGTGGGGAGGAGACTCTGGCTGTAAAAGCATTTGCCGATCACACACAGGAAGCAGCCAGAGGGAATCAAACCCCCCCTAAGTCACACTTCAAAAAATAAAAGAAACATATAGGGGTCATATTTGGGTAACAAAAAAATATCAATTACCCAGAAGAGAGCCCTTAAAATGTCACTGGAATGAGTTCCCTTTGGTCCCAGTGATCTGGGGCGGTGTTTTGTGCTGGGGGCGGGTGGAACGCTAGTTACCTGGACATAAGGTTTATGTGCCAGCCAGTTATCAGTCTTTCTAAGGGATGTGGTAGAGGGGCTTCTGTACGTAGAACTTGATCTTGTTGTCTTCTGAGGCAGGAATAAGCAATCACGGTCCTGGGCAGACTTCCTGAATGTTACCTCCTAGAAAATAAAATACTTTATCAATCATAATGAAAAAGGAAAGGTCAAATGCTCAAGGGCTTTCTCAACTTAGTTCTAGGATGCGCGAAGCCTTCATCTGCACATGTTAAGAATTTCTTAAGCATGGGGTTCTCAACTCCAGTCCTCAAGGGTCACCAACAGGTCAGGTTTTCAGGATATCCCAGCTTCAGCACAGGTGGCTCAATCAGTGGCTCAGCAAGACACCACGTTGCATTATGCTGCATCTTGGTAGCCGCCTGTATCCTACTTACCTTCTGTATGTGTTTGCGCTTGTTTCTCCTTATTTGGTATGTCATTCTGTTTATGCTGCGAAATATGTTTGGTGCTTAAGGCCGAGCTCAGACTGGCTGCTACGGCCGTGCGCTTGCATACGTGCCTCCGCCGCGCGCTTGCATACGTGCCTCCGCCGCGCGCTTGCATACGTGCCTCCGCCGCGCGCTTGCATACGTGCCTCCGCCGCGCGCTTGCATACGTGCCTCCGCCGCGCGCTCCTGCAGTCCAACGATCTGTGCTCACACTGCAGGAGCTGAGTCACAGCATATTTTGGACGTGGTGGGGGCGTGACGAACACGTCACGGAGCTGATTCGCCTTTATTGGCTGAACCAGCTCACGTGACGCAACTGCAGCCCCAAATTTCAATTTGGGTTGTGGCAGCAACATGTTGCAGCGTCAACGCTGTAGTTTGCCGCCACAGGCAGTTTCTATTGTGACAACTGTCATCCGCTAGCCTCAAAGAGTGACGAACGTCCGCGCGCACGTCGCGTAGCACCCTGTCTGATCTGGGCCTTACAAGTAAAGGACAATAATATTAATATATATGACCTTCACTCGACCTTGGCCTTTTCACCAAGATAATTCATTCTATATACCCTTAAAAGAAAGACTATTCTCTCCCCCCCTCCCCCACAATCCCTTTCACACGTACTCCTCTGGGAGAAGGCATGTCCAGACATGACGCTGTGTTTAGTCTAAGAAACCAGAGCCATCTACAATTTGTCACCTCGGCTTCTCGTTTCAAAGACACGCACCTGAGAAGAAAGAGAAACCTCTCTCATGATTGCAGGGTAAAATAACCTGTTGAAACAGTCTTGGCACATTACACCAACGTGCAGGTTACATCTTTTGAGTCTCAAACTTGCAATGCTGCTAAGGACCAGAGGGTATTTTGGGCAGTGATACGTTTAGGGGAATAAGTCCTGGTTAAACAAAAATACAAACAAGAAACTTTTTTTTTTTTTTAGATAGAGATGCCCGTCGTACATTTTCTATGACAAGCATTTGAAAACTCACAGGCTGCGTCTTCATGTGAAGAGACCTGTGAGCTTTTGACAGGTTTGTACACATTATTACATCTATGAAGAACTGTCTTGTATCTCAGAACCTACAACACACTTGCAATTCAAAGTCATAATCGAGGCTGAGCAGTGAGTCCCATCTTGGATAGTTCCCAATAGGCGCCATTTTAATAACCCCTGAAATGATTACAGAAAGATTTCCTGAAAGCAGAAAACTAACGGGGTGGATTTGCAATAAAGGAGGAGATCAGGTTGAAAAACAGAAGTTAAGACAACTAGAAAATAAGTACACTTGCCATTTTCAAGTGATTTACCATTGTGTGACAAGCTTGGTTTAGTTTTAGACGTCTGAAGTTTTATTGGTCAGGCAGCTTCTGCCAGTTCAAACCCAAGTTATTTTTGAGGCATAGAAAAAAAAATTGACGGTGATAGCAAAAGGAGCAAATGTTGATTTCTTTTGATAGGTGTGTTAACGTGTCCCTAATAGAGGGGTCATATTCAAGCAGCAGTCCAAGCTGCTGGTTTGTTTTTTTGGTTTGTTTTTTTTCCCACCCTTTAGTATGAGCATCAATACAATCCACACAATAACTAATGAGCAAAGTTGCAGATCGATCCGTTCTCCTGTGATCGATCAGCAAAGATTCGGCTCGGCGGTTCACTAAATGGCCGTCAGTGCAGCAAAAGAGGACCAAAGAGGCAAAGTTCTGTGGGGAAGATCATGTTACCAGGCAGTCACTAGATACAATTGGTGCACTGCTTGAGAGATGTCAGTGCTCAAAAAGGGGTATGCCAGAGCCTGTCTCAGAAGAGGAAGGGGATGTGGCATTGTAAATGGTTGCTATAGAAACAAAAAATGCTTGTTACATAAAAAATGTAACTCAGTTGTTTTTTTAAAACAAAAAATGCTACAAGTATTTTCTCATAGTACAGAACTGATTTTTTTTTTTAAACATACACACACACACACGTTGGATATTGCTTGGTCTGTAGCTTTAAGGATGTTAGACCAGGGTGTATATTAAGTACATAGTAAACTTTAGAGGCCAGCTAACCATGGGCTTACCATGCCAAGCTTGTCACTACAATATTAATATGCTAAAATATTATTATAATTTTAATCAGTTTGTTTAGTTATGTTTATGGTTGGTGTTTTATTTGGGGCGTGTTCTATATTAACCCTTTTGGTGCCTCATAAACCGGCAATGCAATGATGGCCCTTATCACATCAAAGGTGGTATATCCATTTACTGCTAACAAATACACTAATACCCTAATACCCTGTGGTATAAAAGTATGCTATTTGGATACAGAGTTTGGGTGTTGAAGGAAATTGCTCTAGTGATAACTGCGGATGTCTTCCATTAATCACCAAACACGTGCATGCCAATCAAGTCAGCAGTTCACAACTACAATGCATATATACTCATTAGAACTGCAAAAATATGGGGCGGTATTTTTTTTCTAAACACCAGAAGCCAACAGGAAAGAAACAAGAAACACCTCAGGCACAACGCAGAGAAATGCATTTTTGACCCACTTGCCTTGGTGGGTTCTGGGTCGGGCAGCAGGTCTTTGGGAAGCTGCTTTGTCAGCACTGTGATGGTCCCGTTCCTCATCTTAGAATGGGCTGTTACTGCAACAAGAATTAGAATGTACAACAGCCTAGCAGGTAAATAATGGTTATAATAGTTAAATCCACCTAATATTAAATATTAAATTATTTACATTAAAATCAACGTGGGGTGAGGGAACCCATACCATTGGGCAAACTCTGGTAAAGTCGGGGGGTTTCTTTCGTGTGTATGTATGTATACATACAAAAAGATAGAATCCGCAGCACACTCAAAATGAAAAGTTGTTTAATCCACGATATACATTAGGCAATCACAGAAACTCTAGCAGAGCGACGTACGTTTCTGACCACAAGGTCTTTTCTCAAGCTCTTCGAGATGCTTTCAGACTAGTTAAGAACACACACACACACACACACACACACACACACACACACACACACACACACACACACACACACACACACACACACACACACACACACACACACAAACTTGTTATTAGAGAGGGTTGGGGTTCCTTACAATGCATCTGATCTCAGACGCGCTATTAGAGAGGGTTGGGGTTCCTTACAATGCATCTGATCACAGACGCGCTATTAGAGAGGGTTGGGGTTCCTTACAATGCATCTGATCACAGACGCGCTATTAGAGAGGGTTGGGGTGCCTTACAATGCATCTGATCTCAGACGCGCTATTAGAGAGGGTTGGGGTTCCTTACAATGCATCAGATCTCAGACGCGCTATTAGAGAGGGTTGGGGTTCCTTACAATGCATCTGATCTCAGACGCGCAATTAGAGAGGGTTGGGGTTCCTTACAATGCATCTGATCTCAGACGCGCTATTAGAGAGGGTTGGGGTTCCTTACAATGCATCTGATCTCAGACGCGCTATTAGAGAGGGTTGGGGTTCCTTACAATGCATCTGATCTCAGACGCGCTATTAGAGAGGGTTGGGGTTCCTTACAATGCATCTGATCTCAGACGCGCTATTAGAGAGGGTCGGGGTTCCTTACAATGCATCTGATCTCAGACGCGCTATTAGAGAGGGTTCACAATATAATTATCGGGTTCCTTAACCAAAAAGAGGTTGGAAACCACAGGTCTGTTACATTACATGAAGTGACGCCACATGACTGGGGTTTTCAGACTAGTTAGGATCTCCCTAACACACACACACACGCGCGCCTTTGTACTAAGCTTCGCAAAACAGCGGTTTTGACGCAGTGTCAAAGTGAGTTTCATTTTGCTTTGCCATGCAGAAATAGACAGATACTGTATTAACGGTATGTAAAAAAAAATTCTTTGCGCCACAAAAAAGGAGACAGTGCGCTAAAATCGCCCGCCAAGTTCAACTTGGCATAAAATCTAAAACGTCTGTCACTAATGTTAGCACAGAATTCAGTTGCTATGTATCAACCAGACATGTATTGCAGAACAGATATTTCATTATATAAGTTAACAAAATATATACTTAATTATAAGCATATCTGCTTAAAAGCATATCTGATTAAAAGCTTATAAGCATATCTGATTAAAAGCATATCTGCTTAAAAGCATGGCTAGCAGCCATGCTTTTAAGCAGATATGCTTTTAAGTATATATGTTTCAAGTATTTATGAAGTTTAAAAAGGAAGTTCAAAAAGAAGTGGAAAAGTGGACATCACCTACTGCTTCTGATTCCTGCTTTTGATCTACGTTGGAAAAGAGGATATCATCTATCCCAGACTGCACATCTCAACACTTAACTATTGCTGTGATGCCGCCTTTATTTTTTATATTTGCTGCAACCGCACTTATTTTCAAATTATGCACTTCCTTCCACCAGTCTCCTTATGTCTCTAACTCTATTCATATATCTCCATCTCTCCTTTCTTCCCCACTTCTCAGTTCACATGAACTCCTTTCTTACCTGCGTCCTCTGTCACCACACAGCTATACCTCCTGCACTAAAACACACCCCTACAAATCATCCTCACACATCCTCTTTCTATCCATGCTTCTCCTCCTTGCTTCTGGGGATATCTCTCCCAATCCTGGTCCCTGCCTTATTTCTACTTGCTCTCGTCCTCGCCTCCCACATACAACTTCTACTCCTTCTGGTGTTAACCCCTCCAACCTCATACCCATCCCATGCCACCCTCCCTCCTCTCTCCCTTTCTCCTGTGCCCTTTGGAATGCTCGCTCCCTCTCTAACAAGTTCCTCTCTGTGCATGACTTCTTTCTCTCTCACTCCCTGCTTCTCTTTGCTATAACTGAGACCTGGCTCACTCAGTCTGACTCTGCTCTGGAAGCTGCCCTCTCTTATGGTGGCCTTTCCTTCTCCCACACTCCGCGCCTTGATGGCAGGGGTGGAGGTGTGGGGCTCCTGCTCTCCTCTCTCTGCCGTTACCGAACTATTCCTATTCCCCCCTCTCTTGCCTTTCCCTCCTTTGAGGTTCACACTGTCCAGATCTTCTCTCCTCTCCCTGTTCATGTGGCGGTCATGTATCGCCCACCTACCTCTACTCATCCCCCTTCTGCCTTTCTCTCTCACTTTGAATCCTGGCTCTCTTTCTTCCTCTCCTCAGACTCCCCTGTTCTTCTCCTTGGGGACTTCAATTGCCACATTGATGACCCCTCTCTCCCTTGGGCTTCCCGCTTTCTTTCTCTAACCTCTTCTTTTGGCCTTCAACAGTGGACTGCAGCCAGCACCCACAAGGATGGCCACTACTTAGACCTGGTTTTCACTAAAAATTTCTCTCTCTCTGATTTCTCCATTTCCCCTTTTCCTCTCTCTGACCATCACCTCATCTCATTCTCTCTATCTCGCTTCTCAACTTCTCCACCTCCATCTACACCCCGGTTCTGCAGAAACCTGCGCTCTATTCACTTACCTGACTTTGAGTCCACGTTACACTCCTCCCTCTCCTCTCTCAGATCTGCTACAGACCCTGACAAACTGGTCAGGAACTACAACTCTGCCTTGTCCTCCTCTCTTGATCTACATGCCCCGCTTTCTCTCTGCCGCACTCGCCCTTTTAACCCTAGACCCTGGTTAAATTCCCACACGCGCATGCTGCGTTCCTCCACTCGTTCCTCTGAACGCCTCTGGAGGAAATCTCATACTCTCGCAGACTTCCTTCACTACAAATTTATGCTATCCTGTTTCAACTCTGCCCTCTCGCAAGCTAAACAAGCCTACTTTTCTTCACTAATCAACATGCACAAGTCTAACCCACGCCGACTGTTCTCTGTCTTTGATACTCTACTCAAACCACCCTCCGCTGCCTCTCCTTCCTCCATCTCCGCTCAGGACTTTGCTGACTATTTTAAGGAAAAGGTGGAATCCATACGTCAGAACATCCCCTCTGTTTCTTCCTCCCATCCTACACCTCTTCCTAACTCTCCTCCTGCCTTCCTTGACTCTTTTTCCACTGTCTCAGAGGAGGATGTGTCGCTGTTGATCGCCTCTTCTCCCTCTACCACTTGCCCTCTTGACCCCATTCCCTCCCATCTCCTAAAACCTCTTGCTCCTACTATAATCCCTACGCTCACGCACATTTTTAACTCCTCCCTCTGCTCTGGAACCTTTCCATCCTCCTTCAAACATGCAACAGTCATACCATTACTCAAAAACAGCAAGCTTGACCCTACCTGTCTTTCTAACTATCGGCCTGTCTCCCTCCTGCCTTTTGCCTCTAAACTCCTTGAACGTCTTGTATTCGCTCGCTTGCTCCATTTTCTCAACACCTATTCTCTCCTAGACCCTCTACAATCTGGCTTCCGTACTGCTCACTCCACGGAAACAGCCCTCACTAAAATAACTGACGACCTCCATGCTGCCAAAGACAGAGGTCATTACACTCTGCTCATATTACTCGACCTCTCTGCAGCATTTGACACCGTGGACCACCCTCTTCTCCTTCACATTCTCCATACTCTTGGCATTCGGAACAAAGCTCTATCCTGGATCTCATCCTACCTCTCCCATCGTACTTTCAGTGTCTCTTCTGCTAATACCTCCTCCTCCTCTATTGATCTCTCTGTGGGGGTACCCCAGGGCTCTGTCCTGGGACCTCTTCTCTTTTCTCTGTATACACTCTCTCTAGGTGACCTAATAACATCTTTTGGGTTTAATTATCACCTCTATGCTGACGACACACAAATATATTTCTCAACACCCGACCTTACACCTACTGTACAAACCAAAGTTTCTGAATGTCTCTCTGCTATATCATCCTGGATGGCCCTCCGCCGCCTTAAACTCAACATGGCTAAAACAGAGCTCCTCATACTTCCTCCCAAATCTGGCCCTACTACCTCCTTCCACATTACTGTTGGAACTACGATCATTCACCCAGTAGCCCAAGCACGCTGCCTTGGGGTCACACTCGACTCCTCTCTCACATTTGCCCCTCACATTCAAAACATTTCTAAAACCTGTCGCTTTTTCCTCCGCAATATAACAAAGATACGCCCTTTCCTCTGTTGCTCGACTGCTAAAACTCTGACTCAGGCCCTCATTCTCTCCCGTCTTGATTACTGTAACCTCCTGCTGTCCGGCCTTCCTGCCTCTCACCTGTCTCCCCTACAATCTATCCTTAACGCTGCTGCCAGAATCACTCTACTCTTTCCTAGATCTGTCTCAGCATCTCCCCTCATGAAATCCCTCTCCTGGCTTCCGATCAAATCCCGCATCTCACACTCCATTCTTCTCCTCACTTTTAAAGCTTTACACTCTTCTGCCCCTCCTTACATCTCAGCCCTAATTTCTCGTTATGCACCATCCAGACTCTTGCGTTCTTCTCAAGGATGTCTTCTTTCTACCCCCTTTGTATCTAAAGCCCTCTCCCGCCTTAAACCTTTTTCATTGACTGCCCCTCACCTCTGGAATGCCCTTCCCCTCAGTACCCGACTAGCACCCTCTCTATCCACCTTTAAGACCCACCTTAAGACACACTTGCTTAAAGAAGCATATGAATAGGACTGTGGCTATTCTGAACACATGGCACATAAAGCTTGGCCCCCTGCAGATGCACTTACCAGAACTCCCTCCTACTGTCTCTGTACGTTCTCCCTACCTACCAATTAGACTGTAAGCTCCTCGGAGCAGGGACTCCTCTTCCTTAATGTCTAAAGCACTTATTCCCACGATCTGTTATTTATATTATCTGTTATTTATTGGATTACCACATGTATTACTGCTGTGAAGCGCTATGTACATTAATGGCGCTATATAAATAAAGACATACAATACAATACAATACAAAATGTGTTATTTTCACAGCAAGGCTATTATACATATTACACCGATAACTGATATTTACTAATACTAGATATAAATAAAAAAAAATACAATTTAAATTAAATCAGAATAGGGTATCAATCAGGTATTGAACATGACGCAATGCGTTATTTCAAGCAACAAAAATGTGTTATATCTATGAAAGTCACATAGCGAACATAGATTGTAAGCTCTATGGGGCAGATATTTGCTTTATTGCACTTATTGTATTATAATTCCTTGTACTGTATCTTTTGTAAAGATACACACACACACTTTATGAATGTTTGTATTACATTTTAACGTCGAAATTGACGCACCCACAAAAGTTAACGATTTTAGTACATTCTCAAGTCCACTCACTACTCTACTATTTAAAACCGCTCCTCTTATACATTCATGAATATGGATTCAAATAGAAACCTTACAGCTGATCCTACTGACTCCCTGCAAAGAAAACAGTGTCAGAATAAATCCCATTATTCTCATGGGCTCCTGCTGCTGAGTGAGTGAAAATAATATCTTTATCTCTTTACATATGTCCCTGTTCTCTTCTTTTGAATCATACTTAGAGTGTAAGCTCTTGGGGGCCGGTTCTCTTTATCTTGTCATTTAGCTGTTGCACTTATCCCCATTGTTTGCAATGCATTTACTTTGTGGTAAAGCGCTGCGTACATTGTTGATGCTATATACCAATATATATATAAATAAAATTATACTTGCATACCTTTGCAGACAGCAGGTTTTCTGCCTCCTCCCTACAGCAGGGAGAGAGAGAAAAAAAAAATAGTTCCTGTCAGTCTCATCACTCCCTTTTCTGAATGCAGCAGCACCCTGTCTGTGTGTCCTTCCGCCGGTTGTGCTGCTCTCTCCTGCTGCCCCTATGACTTATTAAAGCAGCAGTTCAAGCAATATCCTCAGTGTGTGTGTTATGTTTAATAGATCAGTTCTGTACTATGAGAAATACTTGTAGCATAAAAAAAAAAAAGAAAGAATGTTTTAAAGACATTTTTAATGTTTCTAATGTAGGAAGCATTTCCAAAGTGACAGCCCCCCTCCCCTTCTGATAGGCTCTGGCTCTTGAGCCCCGGCCTCTCTCTAGCAGTGCACCAACTGTATCGAGTAACTGCCCAGTCACTCATATTCCAGGGCTTCATTGCCCAGAATGCTGTGCAAGAACTGAATTAAATAACCCCCTACTCAGCGATCGATTACAGGAGAACGGATCGATCTGCAGCTCAGCTAATCACCTGTCAGTGTGCAGATTGTATTGATGCACATAGTGAATGGGAAATATATATATTTTTTAAACGGCAGCTTTAACTCCCTTTTCCTGCCGAGTCTGATCCAGAGAATACACTCTGTTACATGTCCCATGTGGAAGAAGTGCAGGACACCCCCAACTCTACCTCCCGAGCGGGGGGTTACTTTCCATTGTCGTAAAATTATAATCTAATCAAATGCCCGCATAGATCTCCATGGGGTCACTCGCACGTCCTGCAAAGATTATTCCCCCCCCCCCTCCATTGAATTAAAAGGATTGGACCTCTTACAAAGCCAACAAGCACCTGCTTAACCCTATCGCTGCCAGAGGGGACAGTAACGCATTGCAGAGCACACCCACGTTAGGCTGCGGTTATAGTGCCGGCGACAGCGACGCTGACGTCAGGCTACGGTCGCTGGAAAAATCAAATTGAAGTGACTTCCAGCGATCGCTGCCAATTCATCGCTCCGTCACGCCGCTCCTACTATAAGCGCAGGCGACGGCGTCAATACATTTGTTTTGAAGCGACGTCGCTCGAAAACAAATGCATTGTCGCCGTCGCAAGCACTTATAGTAGGAGCGGCACGAATTTTTGAAGCCGGTCAAATTTGATTTTTCAGGGGCTGTCACCACATGTGACAGCCTCTGAACCAATCAATCAAAGACCTGGTCGCCGGAAAGCAAATTACAACTTTTGCTAGCGGCGACGGGTGACGTCACTATAAGCTTGGCCTTACTCTTAGTAAAAGCCAGAATATAACTCTTTATCAAACATCAGTTGCCCCACTGCATTCATCAGGCTCGCCATCTTACATACTATAAGCCCCCCCGACCTTTTACAACCCTTTAGCCTTCCCCGTGATACTGTAGTATTAGACAAACACGGCACTGCAGGAGCTGGGTGACCATCGCATTGATCCCTTGATTCCCTATTCTGTTTGCTGCACGGTTGCAAGCAACCGCACAAAAGAAAGTTGCAATGCACCTGTAGGGGTTGGGTTACCTTTCCACCAGCATGCATTGGTGTCATATATATAATAGCACCAGCTCATATAAACAGGACTTATGATGGTTTTCTGGTTGTATCCCAAAGGTAAATGGGGTCACAGTGCTGTGATGGGTGTGATTATGATCTATACATAACAGCTACAATAGCTTCTTATACAGTAAGCCCTCAGGAGTTGGGTTACCATCAGGTAATATAATCTTGAGGCGCTACATGACCCCCTCAGGAAGATATTAATATAACAACCCAACTCCCTGGGTGCCTCACATCACTGGGAGATCACTAACTGCTGCTGCTGCTGCTTGACAAGCTCATTATTAATCAGTGGGGGAGTATCCCTGCGTATCCCTCCGCCGCCCTAGGTGAAGCGACATGTTGTTACCACGGCAATGCATTGTTTAGTGTTGACATGCTGCCGTAGTGGAGGCTGGTTGACGGACGGCGGCAGCTAACCAATCAAACGCGCAGAAATCAGGAAGGGGGCTTGGATCAGGGAGGCTGGACAGCCAATAGGATGATGAAATGGAATAGCCCCGCCCCTTCCCTGCTGCTCACCACTGTGCATGTGGCTGTATGGGCCATTGATGCACAGAGCAGGGGAAGGAGAGGTGAGGCTATAACTGTGATCCTCTAACGTTCACCTGCTGTATATATGAACCAATGCAAAAGGTTTGTTAGCTGTTCAACATCATGCAACTATCACTTGATACATTTCTACATGTAACATTGGGTTGGTGATTAGAATGTAAATTACCTTTGTTAATATTGTTGTAAAAAAACCCATCTGTTCTGGGGGAAAAAAAGTCAATTCCATCACAGCTAATTAAATACTCCCAACTGGAAGCAATATGATCGTTATTTCTTTGATAAATACTGTGTTCCAGTTTTTGCAGCTGGGAGGCATTTAAGCATCACTCAATAATAGCTCACACTATATTTAAAAATAGTCATGCAGATTGGTGTGTAAGTATATGATCTCTCTCTCTGTCTGTGTCTCTGTCTGTGTCTCTGTCTGTCTGTCTCTGTCTGTCTCTGTCTGTCTCTGTCTGTCTCTCTCTGTCTCTCTCTGTCTCTCTCTGTCTCTCTCTGTCTGTCTCTGTCTGTCTCTCTGTCTGTCTCTCTCTCTCGTGCAAAAGTGGAGCAAAGAAATTCCACTTGTCCATAGCACAAACCCTTGTATTGTTTAACAAATTCCTGGCTGATCCCTTTAGTGCTGTCAAATAATGCCCTTATGCATATGTAGCCCTTTTTGTGAACCGGCCGACCCACCCAATCTCACATTGGCCCCTCGTGGTCTAACCGGTCCCTTCCCCTGCGACACACCTGCTCTAAGGGACTACTGGTACTGCATAACCTGTGTGGCTCCAGGAGATCTGAGCCTCCGCTAGCTGGGAGCCTGGGGAAAAACCCTTACCCTTACTTGGTGCAGCGCCTCCACTTACCCAGGATCCCCCGTTAGGAAAGATAGCCCTGAGTAAGAAATACCATAACACACGTAGATAAAACAATACTAACACTTTACTTAAGAACACATATCACACATTACATAACATAACATACCAGATGCTCTACCCGCATCTCCTCAACCCAAGGTCTGGTGTTCCCCACCCAGTGTCCTGTGATCACCCCACACCCAATGTCTCGTAACTCCTACGGAGGTCGTGGGTGACTGCGCAGTCACTATATTAAGCTAGGGCCCAGTTGGTGCACATATATTACTTCAGAGATACCTTCCGAGCACTCCGATGCTCGGGACCGCAACCACTTCTCAAAGGGTCAGACGTCCGTCTGATCCTTATTCCAGGTACTCTGCCGGGGGACCCCAACGAGGGTCCCACCGCTCCACGGGAACTGCAACCGGATCACGGCAACACCAACCGCGTGGGAACAGCAACCGCCTTCCTATCAATACCTACTACTAGAGTGACAGCAACCCTAACCTAGGGCCTGTCCCTGAAGAACCCGCAACCTGGGATGGCTTGGGGAAAACTCCTAGGGCCTGTGGACAATAACCGCCCCCCCTTCCCCTAGCTACCCAGTCTCAACTGTAACTGCTAATCCTAGCAGCCTAACACACCTGCAGCCAACATTCAGCTTACACTGTCAGCCTGCAGGGATTCACACCGTGCACGCACGCTGCACGCACTGCGCACAGCACATGCAGCGACACACACCCAGACAGCTGCAATCACACACAGCCACCTGGATCCCGCAGCAATCCCACTGCTAGCACACTGTGCCTCTTTGACAGTGCCCACAGCACTATCCACTGTGGCACTGCCAAACTGCACCTTCCACACGTAAGGGTCACCTCCCTAGCTATGGCCGTCCCTCTTCAGTTACCCCCTGCCCTTCCCGGGAATTGGGGCCTGCCTGGGGATCTAGGGAGAACCCTTACCTGATGCAGGAGCCACGCGCTCCCTGCACCCTTCCTACTCCTTCCTCTGCTCTGCCTGACTGTCTGTTGCAAAGCCCGGGAAATGTATCTCTTTTCCCGGGCTGAGCTTCCTTCAGCCCTATTGGCCACTAGGGAGCACCTGACCTCTGCCTCCCTAAGCCTCCTGGGAATTGTAGTTCCCAGGGGCTGCCTAATGCATTGGGGCCGCGTGCGCGCTTCCCTTGCGCATGCGCGAACCCCTAATGGCCGCCTCACTCTCCCTCCACACTTCCCTACTCTCGCGCGACCTCTCCCTATCCCTGGAGTCCTATCGCGCGCTTCCGCCCTACTGCGCATGCGCGAGCTAACGCGCAATGGCGGCGCACTCTCTGCAAGCCGCCCAGCCGGTGGCAACGCGACCGCGGCCCCAGCGACAGCCCGATCGCGTCCCCGGCAACCAGCCCGCACCGCCATGCCCCGCGCTGCTCCCTGCTCTGGCCCCCACCCTCGCGAAGTGCCGGCGGGTCCGTCGCAGCCTCCGGCGGCACCCGCTACCGCACGGCACTCGCGGAGGGGGGCCAGAAAGTGAAAATATACCTCGGGGCTACATTCTCCCCGTCGCAGAATCCCAACGCCCTCGCTTGGGTAGCAACCACACAGAGATTTATATAATGAAAAATACATGGCATAATTCACATCACATGTAGCATGCATTTCATCATCAATACTCATATGGATACCCGAGGCCAGCTGAGTCTCAGAGTGGAGTGCCCCTAACAGATTGGGTGAGGGTATCCCTCCTTGACTCCTGTGAGTCTTTTGGAACTCTAGACCTGCCCCTTGCAAAAACCCACCTTCTCCCTCTCGTAGAAATAAATGTACGGGGTCCTGGGTGTTGACCCTTTCCGGACCCTCCGGTCTCGTCTCACGGGAGACAGAGAGGCTCAGTCTCTTGCCTCGATCCACCACATGGCGAACATAGCGCTCCATCGCGCACCTGGGAGAGGCCACAACTACCAGAGCGGTCTCAACAGAGTCTTTGTCCGCTCCAACAATCCCTTTAACGGTGACTTCGTCCGCGGACGGCACCACTTCTTCGGGTAGGCCCGTTTGGAGACTCCTCTCACAGGAGTATGTGTCGCTCCGGTCCGCTACACCGGATACCTTGATGAGGTCGAGTTCATTCCACGATCTGCAGAGATCTTCTGGGGGAGACACCTCCACCAGGACGCGATGACGGGGTGAGCCCATCGCCCGGGTGACTCTACCTCTGGAGTCACCAGGCTCCACGATCACCGGGGAGCTCACACCCGACACCCCTGGGGCAGTCAACTTACCCCGGTCGATATTGGCAGGTACTGATCCCACGCCTGGGACTGCTGGTACCTCGGTGGTAGGCCGGACTGGCAGTTGCAGGGCACACGGGCCCACATCATGGTCTGGATCAGTGGAGGTGGTTGCCTCGGTGACCTCACTGGAGTGGTCCGCCGGCAGGCGCATCACCACGCTCGGTTGGTCGCTGGACTCATCACACAAGGGCGGGGGTATAAACACCTTACCCTGGCCTTCCGGAATCTGTGGTTCTGGTCTCGGTGGTTCCTGCTCGGGAACCGGGTCTGGAACCGACATCTGGGGTTCCGACATCTGGAGCTCCGCCTTCAGCGGCTCCGGCTCAGCATCTAGAAAGTCCATTGGGGCACACGGCCCCTCCACCACCTCCATCGCTGAAGTGGACAAATCAGTAGCGGCTTCACCCACCTCGGTAGCACCATCAGGCGCCGCTTTCTCCGCAGGTTCCGCCATCAGAGGTTCTGGCTCTTCCATTGGCACGTCCTCTTTGAGAGGGTCTGCAACAGTGGTCTGGACACACGGGTCCCCGGAGGCCTCTGGAATCAAAACAAACTGAGGACAAGTATCAATTACTTCAGGAGCGAGGTCCGGCTCCTCCTCTTCTTCATCGGCTGGTTCCGCCGCCTGGGGCAGGATAGGCTGTAGGAACCCTGCCCCGCAACAATCACATGGAGGCCCCCACTCCAGTGCCTCCCTAGGACAGTCACAATTTGTCATAAAACACTGGATGCTCAGTTCTCCATCCAACTCGATGTTCTTGAAGTCGAGCGGTAACTGCGACAGGGCTGCTCCCGAGGCACAGGCTTTTTGCAGGCAGGGACACGCTAGCACAACTTCATCTATTCCTGGCGCTCGCCAGGACACATACACATTGCGGTGTAACCCCTGGCAGTCTATTTCTTCCTCAGGGGAAGGACACTCCATTTCTACAACAGTGTCCCCTCCCACTGGCCGTTCGGTAGGCTGCGGCAGTTTGGGTTGCAGGGTTGGTACCCTGCAGTAGCCACATATACGCCCCCAAGCCAACTTACAAGACGAGCAGTCACCTTGGTTACAAAAACAGTCTAGGTACCCCTCCTCGTTCACGTCTTCCAATCGCATTTTTACCATGCACGCCAAAGTTTTAAGGTCCATACTACCCCAGATGCTCAAGAATTGTATCGTACATGGACACAACAAAAAGGATACGCTCCCAGCCCTGGTCTGCCAGGATCCATACGACGGCGAGCAATTTTCTCTGTGTCCAGTACTCTCTTTCAGGGAGTGGTGCGAGCTCTGTACTGAGTCACTCACAGTGTGGGGGCGGGGCTCGGGTTTTCCCGCCAGTCCTGGATGACTGTTGGCAACATTTTCCCGCGCGGCCGGGACCTTAGCACGTGGCTTCCTCCGCCTTGAGGGCTTCCCCATGGCGGAACAAAAATAGGACACAAATTTAGAAAAACATGTACAGGGCACCCCAGGTCTGATAGATCTCAGCAGCGCCTCCAAATGTAGCCCTTTTTGTGAACCGGCCGACCCACCCAATCTCACATTGGCCCCTCGTGGTCTAACCGGTCCCTTCCCCTGCGACACACCTGCTCTAAGGGACTACTGGTACTGCATAACCTGTGTGGCTCCAGGAGATCTGAGCCTCCGCTAGCTGGGAGCCTGGGGAAAAACCCTTACCCTTACTTGGTGCAGCGCCTCCACTTACCCAGGATCCCCCGTTAGGAAAGATAGCCCTGAGTAAGAAATACCATAACACACGTAGATAAAACAATACTAACACTTTACTTAAGAACACATATCACACATTACATAACATAACATACCAGATGCTCTACCCGCATCTCCTCAACCCAAGGTCTGGTGTTCCCCACCCAGTGTCCTGTGATCACCCCACACCCAATGTCTCGTAACTCCTACGGAGGTCGTGGGTGACTGCGCAGTCACTATATTAAGCTAGGGCCCAGTTGGTGCACATATATTACTTCAGAGATACCTTCCGAGCACTCCGATGCTCGGGACCGCAACCACTTCTCAAAGGGTCAGACGTCCGTCTGATCCTTATTCCAGGTACTCTGCCGGGGGACCCCAACGAGGGTCCCACCGCTCCACGGGAACTGCAACCGGATCACGGCAACACCAACCGCGTGGGAACAGCAACCGCCTTCCTATCAATACCTACTACTAGAGTGACAGCAACCCTAACCTAGGGCCTGTCCCTGAAGAACCCGCAACCTGGGATGGCTTGGGGAAAACTCCTAGGGCCTGTGGACAATAACCGCCCCCCCTTCCCCTAGCTACCCAGTCTCAACTGTAACTGCTAATCCTAGCAGCCTAACACACCTGCAGCCAACATTCAGCTTACACTGTCAGCCTGCAGGGATTCACACCGTGCACGCACGCTGCACGCACTGCGCACAGCACATGCAGCGACACACACCCAGACAGCTGCAATCACACACAGCCACCTGGATCCCGCAGCAATCCCACTGCTAGCACACTGTGCCTCTTTGACAGTGCCCACAGCACTATCCACTGTGGCACTGCCAAACTGCACCTTCCACACGTAAGGGTCACCTCCCTAGCTATGGCCGTCCCTCTTCAGTTACCCCCTGCCCTTCCCGGGAATTGGGGCCTGCCTGGGGATCTAGGGAGAACCCTTACCTGATGCAGGAGCCACGCGCTCCCTGCACCCTTCCTACTCCTTCCTCTGCTCTGCCTGACTGTCTGTTGCAAAGCCCGGGAAATGTATCTCTTTTCCCGGGCTGAGCTTCCTTCAGCCCTATTGGCCACTAGGGAGCACCTGACCTCTGCCTCCCTAAGCCTCCTGGGAATTGTAGTTCCCAGGGGCTGCCTAATGCATTGGGGCCGCGTGCGCGCTTCCCTTGCGCATGCGCGAACCCCTAATGGCCGCCTCACTCTCCCTCCACACTTCCCTACTCTCGCGCGACCTCTCCCTATCCCTGGAGTCCTATCGCGCGCTTCCGCCCTACTGCGCATGCGCGAGCTAACGCGCAATGGCGGCGCACTCTCTGCAAGCCGCCCAGCCGGTGGCAACGCGACCGCGGCCCCAGCGACAGCCCGATCGCGTCCCCGGCAACCAGCCCGCACCGCCATGCCCCGCGCTGCTCCCTGCTCTGGCCCCCACCCTCGCGAAGTGCCGGCGGGTCCGTCGCAGCCTCCGGCGGCACCCGCTACCGCACGGCACTCGCGGAGGGGGGCCAGAAAGTGAAAATATACCTCGGGGCTACATTCTCCCCGTCGCAGAATCCCAACGCCCTCGCTTGGGTAGCAACCACACAGAGATTTATATAATGAAAAATACATGGCATAATTCACATCACATGTAGCATGCATTTCATCATCAATACTCATATGGATACCCGAGGCCAGCTGAGTCTCAGAGTGGAGTGCCCCTAACAGATTGGGTGAGGGTATCCCTCCTTGACTCCTGTGAGTCTTTTGGAACTCTAGACCTGCCCCTTGCAAAAACCCACCTTCTCCCTCTCGTAGAAATAAATGTACGGGGTCCTGGGTGTTGACCCTTTCCGGACCCTCCGGTCTCGTCTCACGGGAGACAGAGAGGCTCAGTCTCTTGCCTCGATCCACCACATGGCGAACATAGCGCTCCATCGCGCACCTGGGAGAGGCCACAACTACCAGAGCGGTCTCAACAGAGTCTTTGTCCGCTCCAACAATCCCTTTAACGGTGACTTCGTCCGCGGACGGCACCACTTCTTCGGGTAGGCCCGTTTGGAGACTCCTCTCACAGGAGTATGTGTCGCTCCGGTCCGCTACACCGGATACCTTGATGAGGTCGAGTTCATTCCACGATCTGCAGAGATCTTCTGGGGGAGACACCTCCACCAGGACGCGATGACGGGGTGAGCCCATCGCCCGGGTGACTCTACCTCTGGAGTCACCAGGCTCCACGATCACCGGGGAGCTCACACCCGACACCCCTGGGGCAGTCAACTTACCCCGGTCGATATTGGCAGGTACTGATCCCACGCCTGGGACCGCTGGTACCTCGGTGGTAGGCCGGACTGGCAGTTGCAGGGCACACGGGCCCACATCATGGTCTGGATCAGTGGAGGTGGTTGCCTCGGTGACCTCACTGGAGTGGTCCGCCGGCAGGCGCATCACCACGCTCGGTTGGTCGCTGGACTCATCACACAAGGGCGGGGGTATAAACACCTTACCCTGGCCTTCCGGAATCTGTGGTTCTGGTCTCGGTGGTTCCTGCTCGGGAACCGGGTCTGGAACCGACATCTGGGGTTCCGACATCTGGAGCTCCGCCTTCAGCGGCTCCGGCTCAGCATCTAGAAAGTCCATTGGGGCACACGGCCCCTCCACCACCTCCATCGCTGAAGTGGACAAATCAGTAGCGGCTTCACCCACCTCGGTAGCACCATCAGGCGCCGCTTTCTCCGCAGGTTCCGCCATCAGAGGTTCTGGCTCTTCCATTGGCACGTCCTCTTTGAGAGGGTCTGCAACAGTGGTCTGGACACACGGGTCCCCGGAGGCCTCTGGAATCAAAACAAACTGAGGACAAGTATCAATTACTTCAGGAGCGAGGTCCGGCTCCTCCTCTTCTTCATCGGCTGGTTCCGCCGCCTGGGGCAGGATAGGCTGTAGGAACCCTGCCCCGCAACAATCACATGGAGGCCCCCACTCCAGTGCCTCCCTAGGACAGTCACAATTTGTCATAAAACACTGGATGCTCAGTTCTCCATCCAACTCGATGTTCTTGAAGTCGAGCGGTAACTGCGACAGGGCTGCTCCCGAGGCACAGGCTTTTTGCAGGCAGGGACACGCTAGCACAACTTCATCTATTCCTGGCGCTCGCCAGGACACATACACATTGCGGTGTAACCCCTGGCAGTCTATTTCTTCCTCAGGGGAAGGACACTCCATTTCTACAACAGTGTCCCCTCCCACTGGCCGTTCGGTAGGCTGCGGCAGTTTGGGTTGCAGGGTTGGTACCCTGCAGTAGCCACATATACGCCCCCAAGCCAACTTACAAGACGAGCAGTCACCTTGGTTACAAAAACAGTCTAGGTACCCCTCCTCGTTCACGTCTTCCAATCGCATTTTTACCATGCACGCCAAAGTTTTAAGGTCCATACTACCCCAGATGCTCAAGAATTGTATCGTACATGGACACAACAAAAAGGATACGCTCCCAGCCCTGGTCTGCCAGGATCCATACGACGGCGAGCAATTTTCTCTGTGTCCAGTACTCTCTTTCAGGGAGTGGTGCGAGCTCTGTACTGAGTCACTCACAGTGTGGGGGCGGGGCTCGGGTTTTCCCGCCAGTCCTGGATGACTGTTGGCAACATTTTCCCGCGCGGCCGGGACCTTAGCACGTGGCTTCCTCCGCCTTGAGGGCTTCCCCATGGCGGAACAAAAATAGGACACAAATTTAGAAAAACATGTACAGGGCACCCCAGGTCTGATAGATCTCAGCAGCGCCTCCAAATGTAGCCCTTTTTGTGAACCGGCCGACCCACCCAATCTCACATTGGCCCCTCGTGGTCTAACCGGTCCCTTCCCCTGCGACACACCTGCTCTAAGGGACTACTGGTACTGCATAACCTGTGTGGCTCCAGGAGATCTGAGCCTCCGCTAGCTGGGAGCCTGGGGAAAAACCCTTACCCTTACTTGGTGCAGCGCCTCCACTTACCCAGGATCCCCCGTTAGGAAAGATAGCCCTGAGTAAGAAATACCATAACACACGTAGATAAAACAATACTAACACTTTACTTAAGAACACATATCACACATTACATAACATAACATACCAGATGCTCTACCCGCATCTCCTCAACCCAAGGTCTGGTGTTCCCCACCCAGTGTCCTGTGATCACCCCACACCCAATGTCTCGTAACTCCTACGGAGGTCGTGGGTGACTGCGCAGTCACTATATTAAGCTAGGGCCCAGTTGGTGCACATATATTACTTCAGAGATACCTTCCGAGCACTCCGATGCTCGGGACCGCAACCACTTCTCAAAGGGTCAGACGTCCGTCTGATCCTTATTCCAGGTACTCTGCCGGGGGACCCCAACGAGGGTCCCACCGCTCCACGGGAACTGCAACCGGATCACGGCAACACCAACCGCGTGGGAACAGCAACCGCCTTCCTATCAATACCTACTACTAGAGTGACAGCAACCCTAACCTAGGGCCTGTCCCTGAAGAACCCGCAACCTGGGATGGCTTGGGGAAAACTCCTAGGGCCTGTGGACAATAACCGCCCCCCCTTCCCCTAGCTACCCAGTCTCAACTGTAACTGCTAATCCTAGCAGCCTAACACACCTGCAGCCAACATTCAGCTTACACTGTCAGCCTGCAGGGATTCACACCGTGCACGCACGCTGCACGCACTGCGCACAGCACATGCAGCGACACACACCCAGACAGCTGCAATCACACACAGCCACCTGGATCCCGCAGCAATCCCACTGCTAGCACACTGTGCCTCTTTGACAGTGCCCACAGCACTATCCACTGTGGCACTGCCAAACTGCACCTTCCACACGTAAGGGTCACCTCCCTAGCTATGGCCGTCCCTCTTCAGTTACCCCCTGCCCTTCCCGGGAATTGGGGCCTGCCTGGGGATCTAGGGAGAACCCTTACCTGATGCAGGAGCCACGCGCTCCCTGCACCCTTCCTACTCCTTCCTCTGCTCTGCCTGACTGTCTGTTGCAAAGCCCGGGAAATGTATCTCTTTTCCCGGGCTGAGCTTCCTTCAGCCCTATTGGCCACTAGGGAGCACCTGACCTCTGCCTCCCTAAGCCTCCTGGGAATTGTAGTTCCCAGGGGCTGCCTAATGCATTGGGGCCGCGTGCGCGCTTCCCTTGCGCATGCGCGAACCCCTAATGGCCGCCTCACTCTCCCTCCACACTTCCCTACTCTCGCGCGACCTCTCCCTATCCCTGGAGTCCTATCGCGCGCTTCCGCCCTACTGCGCATGCGCGAGCTAACGCGCAATGGCGGCGCACTCTCTGCAAGCCGCCCAGCCGGTGGCAACGCGACCGCGGCCCCAGCGACAGCCCGATCGCGTCCCCGGCAACCAGCCCGCACCGCCATGCCCCGCGCTGCTCCCTGCTCTGGCCCCCACCCTCGCGAAGTGCCGGCGGGTCCGTCGCAGCCTCCGGCGGCACCCGCTACCGCACGGCACTCGCGGAGGGGGGCCAGAAAGTGAAAATATACCTCGGGGCTACATTCTCCCCGTCGCAGAATCCCAACGCCCTCGCTTGGGTAGCAACCACACAGAGATTTATATAATGAAAAATACATGGCATAATTCACATCACATGTAGCATGCATTTCATCATCAATACTCATATGGATACCCGAGGCCAGCTGAGTCTCAGAGTGGAGTGCCCCTAACAGATTGGGTGAGGGTATCCCTCCTTGACTCCTGTGAGTCTTTTGGAACTCTAGACCTGCCCCTTGCAAAAACCCACCTTCTCCCTCTCGTAGAAATAAATGTACGGGGTCCTGGGTGTTGACCCTTTCCGGACCCTCCGGTCTCGTCTCACGGGAGACAGAGAGGCTCAGTCTCTTGCCTCGATCCACCACATGGCGAACATAGCGCTCCATCGCGCACCTGGGAGAGGCCACAACTACCAGAGCGGTCTCAACAGAGTCTTTGTCCGCTCCAACAATCCCTTTAACGGTGACTTCGTCCGCGGACGGCACCACTTCTTCGGGTAGGCCCGTTTGGAGACTCCTCTCACAGGAGTATGTGTCGCTCCGGTCCGCTACACCGGATACCTTGATGAGGTCGAGTTCATTCCACGATCTGCAGAGATCTTCTGGGGGAGACACCTCCACCAGGACGCGATGACGGGGTGAGCCCATCGCCCGGGTGACTCTACCTCTGGAGTCACCAGGCTCCACGATCACCGGGGAGCTCACACCCGACACCCCTGGGGCAGTCAACTTACCCCGGTCGATATTGGCAGGTACTGATCCCACGCCTGGGACCGCTGGTACCTCGGTGGTAGGCCGGACTGGCAGTTGCAGGGCACACGGGCCCACATCATGGTCTGGATCAGTGGAGGTGGTTGCCTCGGTGACCTCACTGGAGTGGTCCGCCGGCAGGCGCATCACCACGCTCGGTTGGTCGCTGGACTCATCACACAAGGGCGGGGGTATAAACACCTTACCCTGGCCTTCCGGAATCTGTGGTTCTGGTCTCGGTGGTTCCTGCTCGGGAACCGGGTCTGGAACCGACATCTGGGGTTCCGACATCTGGAGCTCCGCCTTCAGCGGCTCCGGCTCAGCATCTAGAAAGTCCATTGGGGCACACGGCCCCTCCACCACCTCCATCGCTGAAGTGGACAAATCAGTAGCGGCTTCACCCACCTCGGTAGCACCATCAGGCGCCGCTTTCTCCGCAGGTTCCGCCATCAGAGGTTCTGGCTCTTCCATTGGCACGTCCTCTTTGAGAGGGTCTGCAACAGTGGTCTGGACACACGGGTCCCCGGAGGCCTCTGGAATCAAAACAAACTGAGGACAAGTATCAATTACTTCAGGAGCGAGGTCCGGCTCCTCCTCTTCTTCATCGGCTGGTTCCGCCGCCTGGGGCAGGATAGGCTGTAGGAACCCTGCCCCGCAACAATCACATGGAGGCCCCCACTCCAGTGCCTCCCTAGGACAGTCACAATTTGTCATAAAACACTGGATGCTCAGTTCTCCATCCAACTCGATGTTCTTGAAGTCGAGCGGTAACTGCGACAGGGCTGCTCCCGAGGCACAGGCTTTTTGCAGGCAGGGACACGCTAGCACAACTTCATCTATTCCTGGCGCTCGCCAGGACACATACACATTGCGGTGTAACCCCTGGCAGTCTATTTCTTCCTCAGGGGAAGGACACTCCATTTCTACAACAGTGTCCCCTCCCACTGGCCGTTCGGTAGGCTGCGGCAGTTTGGGTTGCAGGGTTGGTACCCTGCAGTAGCCACATATACGCCCCCAAGCCAACTTACAAGACGAGCAGTCACCTTGGTTACAAAAACAGTCTAGGTACCCCTCCTCGTTCACGTCTTCCAATCGCATTTTTACCATGTACGCCAAAGTTTTAAGGTCCATACTACCCCAGATGCTCAAGAATTGTATCGTACATGGACACAACAAAAAGGATACGCTCCCAGCCCTGGTCTGCCAGGATCCATACGACGGCGAGCAATTTTCTCTGTGTCCAGTACTCTCTTTCAGGGAGTGGTGCGAGCTCTGTACTGAGTCACTCACAGTGTGGGGGCGGGGCTCGGGTTTTCCCGCCAGTCCTGGATGACTGTTGGCAACATTTTCCCGCGCGGCCGGGACCTTAGCACGTGGCTTCCTCCGCCTTGAGGGCTTCCCCATGGCGGAACAAAAATAGGACACAAATTTAGAAAAACATGTACAGGGCACCCCAGGTCTGATAGATCTCAGCAGCGCCTCCAAATGTAGCCCTTTTTGTGAACCGGCCGACCCACCCAATCTCACATTGGCCCCTCGTGGTCTAACCGGTCCCTTCCCCTGCGACACACCTGCTCTAAGGGACTACTGGTACTGCATAACCTGTGTGGCTCCAGGAGATCTGAGCCTCCGCTAGCTGGGAGCCTGGGGAAAAACCCTTACCCTTACTTGGTGCAGCGCCTCCACTTACCCAGGATCCCCCGTTAGGAAAGATAGCCCTGAGTAAGAAATACCATAACACACGTAGATAAAACAATACTAACACTTTACTTAAGAACACATATCACACATTACATAACATAACATACCAGATGCTCTACCCGCATCTCCTCAACCCAAGGTCTGGTGTTCCCCACCCAGTGTCCTGTGATCACCCCACACCCAATGTCTCGTAACTCCTACGGAGGTCGTGGGTGACTGCGCAGTCACTATATTAAGCTAGGGCCCAGTTGGTGCACATATATTACTTCAGAGATACCTTCCGAGCACTCCGATGCTCGGGACCGCAACCACTTCTCAAAGGGTCAGACGTCCGTCTGATCCTTATTCCAGGTACTCTGCCGGGGGACCCCAACGAGGGTCCCACCGCTCCACGGGAACTGCAACCGGATCACGGCAACACCAACCGCGTGGGAACAGCAACCGCCTTCCTATCAATACCTACTACTAGAGTGACAGCAACCCTAACCTAGGGCCTGTCCCTGAAGAACCCGCAACCTGGGATGGCTTGGGGAAAACTCCTAGGGCCTGTGGACAATAACCGCCCCCCCTTCCCCTAGCTACCCAGTCTCAACTGTAACTGCTAATCCTAGCAGCCTAACACACCTGCAGCCAACATTCAGCTTACACTGTCAGCCTGCAGGGATTCACACCGTGCACGCACGCTGCACGCACTGCGCACAGCACATGCAGCGACACACACCCAGACAGCTGCAATCACACACAGCCACCTGGATCCCGCAGCAATCCCACTGCTAGCACACTGTGCCTCTTTGACAGTGCCCACAGCACTATCCACTGTGGCACTGCCAAACTGCACCTTCCACACGTAAGGGTCACCTCCCTAGCTATGGCCGTCCCTCTTCAGTTACCCCCTGCCCTTCCCGGGAATTGGGGCCTGCCTGGGGATCTAGGGAGAACCCTTACCTGATGCAGGAGCCACGCGCTCCCTGCACCCTTCCTACTCCTTCCTCTGCTCTGCCTGACTGTCTGTTGCAAAGCCCGGGAAATGTATCTCTTTTCCCGGGCTGAGCTTCCTTCAGCCCTATTGGCCACTAGGGAGCACCTGACCTCTGCCTCCCTAAGCCTCCTGGGAATTGTAGTTCCCAGGGGCTGCCTAATGCATTGGGGCCGCGTGCGCGCTTCCCTTGCGCATGCGCGAACCCCTAATGGCCGCCTCACTCTCCCTCCACACTTCCCTACTCTCGCGCGACCTCTCCCTATCCCTGGAGTCCTATCGCGCGCTTCCGCCCTACTGCGCATGCGCGAGCTAACGCGCAATGGCGGCGCACTCTCTGCAAGCCGCCCAGCCGGTGGCAACGCGACCGCGGCCCCAGCGACAGCCCGATCGCGTCCCCGGCAACCAGCCCGCACCGCCATGCCCCGCGCTGCTCCCTGCTCTGGCCCCCACCCTCGCGAAGTGCCGGCGGGTCCGTCGCAGCCTCCGGCGGCACCCGCTACCGCACGGCACTCGCGGAGGGGGGCCAGAAAGTGAAAATATACCTCGGGGCTACATTCTCCCCGTCGCAGAATCCCAACGCCCTCGCTTGGGTAGCAACCACACAGAGATTTATATAATGAAAAATACATGGCATAATTCACATCACATGTAGCATGCATTTCATCATCAATACTCATATGGATACCCGAGGCCAGCTGAGTCTCAGAGTGGAGTGCCCCTTACAGATTGGGTGAGGGTATCCCTCCTTGACTCCTGTGAGTCTTTTGGAACTCTAGACCTGCCCCTTGCAAAAACCCACCTTCTCCCTCTCGTAGAAATAAATGTACGGGGTCCTGGGTGTTGACCCTTTCCGGACCCTCCGGTCTCGTCTCACGGGAGACAGAGAGGCTCAGTCTCTTGCCTCGATCCACCACATGGCGAACATAGCGCTCCATCGCGCACCTGGGAGAGGCCACAACTACCAGAGCGGTCTCAACAGAGTCTTTGTCCGCTCCAACAATCCCTTTAACGGTGACTTCGTCCGCGGACGGCACCACTTCTTCGGGTAGGCCCGTTTGGAGACTCCTCTCACAGGAGTATGTGTCGCTCCGGTCCGCTACACCGGATACCTTGATGAGGTCGAGTTCATTCCACGATCTGCAGAGATCTTCTGGGGGAGACACCTCCACCAGGACGCGATGACGGGGTGAGCCCATCGCCCGGGTGACTCTACCTCTGGAGTCACCAGGCTCCACGATCACCGGGGAGCTCACACCCGACACCCCTGGGGCAGTCAACTTACCCCGGTCGATATTGGCAGGTACTGATCCCACGCCTGGGACTGCTGGTACCTCGGTGGTAGGCCGGACTGGCAGTTGCAGGGCACACGGGCCCACATCATGGTCTGGATCAGTGGAGGTGGTTGCCTCGGTGACCTCACTGGAGTGGTCCGCCGGCAGGCGCATCACCACGCTCGGTTGGTCGCTGGACTCATCACACAAGGGCGGGGGTATAAACACCTTACCCTGGCCTTCCGGAATCTGTGGTTCTGGTCTCGGTGGTTCCTGCTCGGGAACCGGGTCTGGAACCGACATCTGGGGTTCCGACATCTGGAGCTCCGCCTTCAGCGGCTCCGGCTCAGCATCTAGAAAGTCCATTGGGGCACACGGCCCCTCCACCACCTCCATCGCTGAAGTGGACAAATCAGTAGCGGCTTCACCCACCTCGGTAGCACCATCAGGCGCCGCTTTCTCCGCAGGTTCCGCCATCAGAGGTTCTGGCTCTTCCATTGGCACGTCCTCTTTGAGAGGGTCTGCAACAGTGGTCTGGACACACGGGTCCCCGGAGGCCTCTGGAATCAAAACAAACTGAGGACAAGTATCAATTACTTCAGGAGCGAGGTCCGGCTCCTCCTCTTCTTCATCGGCTGGTTCCGCCGCCTGGGGCAGGATAGGCTGTAGGAACCCTGCCCCGCAACAATCACATGGAGGCCCCCACTCCAGTGCCTCCCTAGGACAGTCACAATTTGTCATAAAACACTGGATGCTCAGTTCTCCATCCAACTCGATGTTCTTGAAGTCGAGCGGTAACTGCGACAGGGCTGCTCCCGAGGCACAGGCTTTTTGCAGGCAGGGACACGCTAGCACAACTTCATCTATTCCTGGCGCTCGCCAGGACACATACACATTGCGGTGTAACCCCTGGCAGTCTATTTCTTCCTCAGGGGAAGGACACTCCATTTCTACAACAGTGTCCCCTCCCACTGGCCGTTCGGTAGGCTGCGGCAGTTTGGGTTGCAGGGTTGGTACCCTGCAGTAGCCACATATACGCCCCCAAGCCAACTTACAAGACGAGCAGTCACCTTGGTTACAAAAACAGTCTAGGTACCCCTCCTCGTTCACGTCTTCCAATCGCATTTTTACCATGTACGCCAAAGTTTTAAGGTCCATACTACCCCAGATGCTCAAGAATTGTATCGTACATGGACACAACAAAAAGGATACGCTCCCAGCCCTGGTCTGCCAGGATCCATACGACGGCGAGCAATTTTCTCTGTGTCCAGTACTCTCTTTCAGGGAGTGGTGCGAGCTCTGTACTGAGTCACTCACAGTGTGGGGGCGGGGCTCGGGTTTTCCCGCCAGTCCTGGATGACTGTTGGCAACATTTTCCCGCGCGGCCGGGACCTTAGCACGTGGCTTCCTCCGCCTTGAGGGCTTCCCCATGGCGGAACAAAAATAGGACACAAATTTAGAAAAACATGTACAGGGCACCCCAGGTCTGATAGATCTCAGCAGCGCCTCCAAATGTAGCCCTTTTTGTGAACCGGCCGACCCACCCAATCTCACATTGGCCCCTCGTGGTCTAACCGGTCCCTTCCCCTGCGACACACCTGCTCTAAGGGACTACTGGTACTGCATAACCTGTGTGGCTCCAGGAGATCTGAGCCTCCGCTAGCTGGGAGCCTGGGGAAAAACCCTTACCCTTACTTGGTGCAGCGCCTCCACTTACCCAGGATCCCCCGTTAGGAAAGATAGCCCTGAGTAAGAAATACCATAACACACGTAGATAAAACAATACTAACACTTTACTTAAGAACACATATCACACATTACATAACATAACATACCAGATGCTCTACCCGCATCTCCTCAACCCAAGGTCTGGTGTTCCCCACCCAGTGTCCTGTGATCACCCCACACCCAATGTCTCGTAACTCCTACGGAGGTCGTGGGTGACTGCGCAGTCACTATATTAAGCTAGGGCCCAGTTGGTGCACATATATTACTTCAGAGATACCTTCCGAGCACTCCGATGCTCGGGACCGCAACCACTTCTCAAAGGGTCAGACGTCCGTCTGATCCTTATTCCAGGTACTCTGCCGGGGGACCCCAACGAGGGTCCCACCGCTCCACGGGAACTGCAACCGGATCACGGCAACACCAACCGCGTGGGAACAGCAACCGCCTTCCTATCAATACCTACAACTAGAGTGACAGCAACCCTAACCTAGGGCCTGTCCCTGAAGAACCCGCAACCTGGGATGGCTTGGGGAAAACTCCTAGGGCCTGTGGACAATAACCGCCCCCCCTTCCCCTAGCTACCCAGTCTCAACTGTAACTGCTAATCCTAGCAGCCTAACACACCTGCAGCCAACATTCAGCTTACACTGTCAGCCTGCAGGGATTCACACCGTGCACGCACGCTGCACGCACTGCGCACAGCACATGCAGCGACACACACCCAGACAGCTGCAATCACACACAGCCACCTGGATCCCGCAGCAATCCCACTGCTAGCACACTGTGCCTCTTTGACAGTGCCCACAGCACTATCCACTGTGGCACTGCCAAACTGCACCTTCCACACGTAAGGGTCACCTCCCTAGCTATGGCCGTCCCTCTTCAGTTACCCCCTGCCCTTCCCGGGAATTGGGGCCTGCCTGGGGATCTAGGGAGAACCCTTACCTGATGCAGGAGCCACGCGCTCCCTGCACCCTTCCTACTCCTTCCTCTGCTCTGCCTGACTGTCTGTTGCAAAGCCCGGGAAATGTATCTCTTTTCCCGGGCTGAGCTTCCTTCAGCCCTATTGGCCACTAGGGAGCACCTGACCTCTGCCTCCCTAAGCCTCCTGGGAATTGTAGTTCCCAGGGGCTGCCTAATGCATTGGGGCCGCGTGCGCGCTTCCCTTGCGCATGCGCGAACCCCTAATGGCCGCCTCACTCTCCCTCCACACTTCCCTACTCTCGCGCGACCTCTCCCTATCCCTGGAGTCCTATCGCGCGCTTCCGCCCTACTGCGCATGCGCGAGCTAACGCGCAATGGCGGCGCACTCTCTGCAAGCCGCCCAGCCGGTGGCAACGCGACCGCGGCCCCAGCGACAGCCCGATCGCGTCCCCGGCAACCAGCCCGCACCGCCATGCCCCGCGCTGCTCCCTGCTCTGGCCCCCACCCTCGCGAAGTGCCGGCGGGTCCGTCGCAGCCTCCGGCGGCACCCGCTACCGCACGGCACTCGCGGAGGGGGGCCAGAAAGTGAAAATATACCTCGGGGCTACACATATATATATATATATATATATATATATATATATATATATATATATATCAACAAATGATATATATCTATATGTAGCCCCGGTCCCCTTGGGCTCCCAGAGACCCCCCCTCCTTGCCTTGGTCGCGGGTGCCGCCGAAGTCAGCGACAGACCCGCTGGCTGTCCGCAATGGTGGGGGCCAGAGCAGAGAGCGCTCCGATGTTCGGGAGGCTCCGCGGCGCATCCGGTTAGCGGGGGCCGCCATTTTAAGGTGTGCATGCGCAGAAGGCAGGCAGCCAAGAAAGGGCTTTGCGCATGAGTGCCATAGAGAGCGACGGCCATTACAGGTTCACACAGGCGCAGATAGAGCACGCGGCCCCAATGTTAAAGAGGTCCTGGGTGGACTACAATTCCCAGCAGCCTCTGGGGACTGCACTTTCACCCAGATCACATGCTGCATTCCAGCCACTAAGGCCTCGTTCAGGGTGCAGGCTTCGGAGGGAGGGCGTGCTGACGTGCGAGCTGCCGTGGGACACAAAGTATTCATATTGAATACTGGTTGTCAGGGTAGCAGCTGCACTGTCTCCGAAGCCAGGAGTTGACGCTGGCTACAGTTTCAATAAACGAAAAAATCGTTTTTTGAAGCTGCAGCAGCGTCACTGGGACCTCGGCAGCCAATGAAATCATTCTTGAGAATGATTTCATGACTGCAACTTGGATCCCTAAGCTGCCGTCTGTAGCCCCGCCCCCTCCCCGCCTCCTCAACTCCTGAAAACGTCTGCTGGGGATGAACACACATCGCCCAGCAGACTGCCTGCCTCCCTCCCTCCCGAACGCCCTCCCTCCGGCACCCTGAACGAGGCCTAAGGCCCGGGCCATAGAGGGGTGAGGCGATCCGAACCACGCTGAGGCTCGCCTGCTGAAATCTGGGCGATTTCATGCCCATACAGGCGAGCCAGCAGGCGTGATCGGAGCCGGGGGGAGGTGGTTGGAGGCGGGGCAGTGACGTCGCTGGGCCAATCGCCCGCGACGCACTGACGTCGACGTCACGGCGCCGTGACGTCGACACTGCTGTGCTGTGATTGGAGGTTTTCAGCCGACAGCGCGCTGAAAAACAGCTTGGCGCTCGGCTGAAACCTCCATCTCGTCAGCACGCCTGCGGACACTCGCGTGAGCCCCCTCTCAAGGCATCCTCATTGAGGATGCAGGGGCTCAGCGCGGAGCGTCCGCACGCCTCAGCACGGCCTGTCCTTCTATGGACTCGGCCTAAGACTTACAGATTCTCTGCAGCAGGGAATTGGATACATTGTTGTGTGCAGACAGGAAGAATCAGTGAGAGCTGGGAGCAGGTTGAAGAAGGGTGTGTGTAGGGAGCAGTAGCCCCTGCATACTAGGCCAGGTTACCCCCCTAGGCCCCAGACAGGCCTTGAGCCATACCATAGATTGTGGTTGCGACAGGGACAGACCCTACGTAGGTGCTCTGCCCCTTTAGTTATTTGTTAAGTTCAGGGACACAGCTGCAGTGCTGCGAGCCCATGACAATTGTGTCTGGACGCAGACATCACTCAAGATAGAGACTATCTTCCTGGAGGGATTCTCTGGCGGGACGCCACCCTACGCATTAAGAGCGGAAGCATCGTGGATCACGCTTTCGGATCCATCAGCCAAGGACACACTATTAGTGGGCAGCGCTGTTCCCCACTTGGGTGGGGTTGTGGGACTTTTGAGACACTTGGGTGGATGGTGGTTGGGTTGAGGCCCCGTGAGGCCGGTTACAGGGTGACATATTGTGATGCTATTAATGTTATATGGTTATTGTTATAAGGTTATTGTGCATATAGTAAACTGTTTTATCCATACTCTGGTGTAAGTACTTACTGTATGTGGTTCCTGTGTAAGGGGTTATTCTACACACGAATCCCTGCACAGGTGGAGGCGCTGTAAGCAGTACATTCCAGAATACACCCCAGGCTTCCAGTGGCGGAGGTTCAGGCCTCCTGTGAGCCTATCCGGTATTGCACCACACCTGGTAACATATGTAGATTTCCCCACATGGTCCCTATCTGTGATGGGGGGGGGGGGGAATGTGTGTGTATATATATATATATATATATATATATATATATATATATATATGTGTGTGTGTGTGTGTGTAACCATGCTGTAAAATGGCTACAGTCATCTCTCCTGCTGACAGTAAGGCCTGGTAAGTTATGGGCATGCCAGCAGTAATTATGGAGGTTTGCCCTCACACCCTGGTGAGGTGCCCTATGTATGGATGGGAGTGGTCACATGCTCTGAATCCATGATTAGTGATGTCAGAGTTGTGCCAGCCCCCAGAGGATACATAAGGCACAGCACTGCTCAAAAGTTAGTTGTTGCTAAGCTGTTGGAAGGTTATGTAAGAGGTTATGAGACAAGGAGCAAGTCTGAGTGCAGGCTTGGGAGGAGACAGCTTATAAGACTGTGACCAGGGACCTGGCACAGGGACTATCTCCCTAAGGGGAGATAGGGAATCCACCAATTTGGGGAAAGGACACCTTTCAAAGGGAAGTGCGGTAAACATGAGAGGCTAAGTACACCCACTGTGAGGGGCAGCTGGCCCGCCGCAAGTCAATAAAGATGATCCTGTTAAACCATACCCTCGTGTGTAAGTGTGGAGTGATTACACAGAGGAGTGCACCACAGAGGAGTTCCTCACCAGGACCATCCACAAGCGGACGCTGGGATCCTGATGAGGTGGAGG
Source organism: Ascaphus truei (assembly GCF_040206685.1). Lineage (NCBI taxonomy): Eukaryota > Metazoa > Chordata > Amphibia > Anura > Ascaphidae > Ascaphus > Ascaphus truei. Next base: position 384,114,293 of record NC_134486.1, on the reverse strand, counting down.
CGCTGCACTGGATATAGGTAGGACTCATGCACACTACCTCAGCTGCCTGTCTGGGTTGGCAATCCCCACACACCATCATGCGGGAGACTCAGGAGTCCTGTTGCCAACAGGTGCACCACCAGACACTACACAGTAATGGGGGCTGGTTAAACCACAGGGGCCAATATGAGATTGGGTGGGTCAGGCCAGGCCAGAAAACCCGTTACATTTGGAGGCGCTGCTGAGATAAACCTGTCAACAGGACAGGCTTTTGCTAGTTCACTTGGAAACAGGGAGAGTGTCTGCTGCCACTTTGTGCTGCGTTGGGACGGACTTAGGGGTAGTCAGGGGGCTGATGGAGTTTGTCAGTTCGCAGGGACGACCTAGGGGCCTGAAAAGAGTTGGGGGTTTGGAGCCGTGCTATAGCTGTCCTAGTCACCTTGAGGCAGTGCTAGTTGGTAGGATGCCTAAAGGGATAGCCTGTTAACGTGGTAAGGAATTCTGGAGAGGGTCTGCGCTAGGCTAGCCAACAGTAGGTAGACGCCCAAGTACTGCATGGAAGAGCCAGAGTACTCTAGCCCATTCCAGACCACTTACCGAAGGGAGCACAGACTGGGAGGAAGGAGATACAGCAGACACAGATAGAGTGAGTCTAGCCTGAGGTAGTGCAAACACGAGTCCAGCCTACATTAGGTACACAAGGTGGTGCATCAAGGTAATATTTATTGTACTGGTGTGGTAGCTGCCCCGCAGAGAGGAGCTCCATGTACAATAATTCTAAGTACAGTGAAAGAATGGCGACCGCAAGAATGGAGGATCCGCGCGGTGCGGAAGGTCCAAGATGGCGGACGGAGGATAAAAAAGAGAGCGCACATGATGTGTGTGCGGGTGAAGAGCATGCTAAGGAAATGACTTTCACGAGCCTGCTGTGGAGTGGTGCTAAGGCTGTAGCCGCACCGTTTTGGTCCTGCCTAGGACCGCAGGGTTCTACCCTGGAGGACAGTGTTGAAGACATTGTTGTAATGTGTGGTGAAAAAGAAGGATCTGCTTGCCAGCCGGTGAGCGCTATACAAAGAGCTACCTCGGTAGCTGAAGTGATTGGACATGCAAACCAAGATGGCGGCTCCCGCTTCCCAGGGAGACCGCGTGGGCTAGCTGCAGAGAATTCTGCAGTTGCAAAAGTTGCAGACAGTTGGCCGGGATTGGCGCCAAAGAAAGAACCCCACCCTGTTGGGGATAAGGGCGCGAAAGCTGTAGCCGCGCCCTCCAGGATTGTGAAAGGTGCGGCCTCAATTAAAGGACATTCTATCGAGCTGTGGGACCCGCCCATAATTGCTACTAGTGGGGGTGGTTTCCAGCTGTGTCAGATGAGGGTGGAGCTGGTCAAGGGAGTGGCCGGCAACTCAACCCCTGCTTGTCAGTCGCGCGGAGCCAGCTTACAGGACAGACCGTTGCTGCAAGTGACTCCTACAAAGACAATGGCCTGTCCACAAGAAGCGACTGCCATGGTATCCACTCAACCCTATTCAATACCAGGAGGCGTACTGGTGATTAGGGTGGCGGGCACCGAGACTGTGGTGGGCCTCTGCCTACAATGCAGGCTACCCGGTGGTACCGTGGGTACGGCGGCGCGCTGTCCGCAATGTGGCACCCAGTACCTGTGGCCTATGCCTACATTTGTGCCCATTCCGACTATCGAACCCGCGGGGGATACGGCTAGGCTGTCTGCCGGGTCCCCCGGTGCACTGTGGAAAGAAGGTGCAGAGCCCGGAGAATGGGGATCGGGGCCGGTTGTTAAGGCCGAGCCCGAGGAGAAAGGAGTGATCGGTCAGCGTACCGACCGAGAGGCAAAAAGGCGGTCGCCACGAATGGTGACCCCGAGCAGAATGGAGGCGGATTCCTCCGATGAGGAACCCAGAGTGCCGTCCAGTGCAGTGATCCGGCCTGTGGCAGTATCCTGTGGAGAAAACGGGAGGAGGTTGCCACTTACCGGGAGTGTCGGTGAGAAGAGTCGGGTGTCGCCAGTGGAGCGGAAAACAGAGAGACGAAGCCCTTCCATTCCTGGGACCGGCGGGTCCAGCGGTGACGGGCGATCCACGCCCACCCTGCGGAGCGGTAAGAGCAGCCCTTGTACTTACCAGGATCCGGTGACGGCATCCGTGGAGGAGAGGCGGTGTCAGGCCCAGGCAGCGCTGGGGAAGGCAGCGGAACTTCCGGACGTTGTCGTGGAGGAAGAGATCCCGCATGGGGATCCATCGCAAGATGGCGGAGTATCCGGTTCCGGTGATGACGTCACTTCCGGCGGAGGTAGCGGAATGACCGGAGAGAGGACCACAACGCCTCGGCGATCGGGCAGTGCTTCCCGATCACCTGTGACAACAAAGAGCTGGCAGGCTGCGAGGAGAGCCGAGAAGAGTGAGGCTCAGCCAGCGGAGAGTCCTCGCAGTGATCCGGGACAATCCAAGGGTAGAGAGCAGGTCGGAACCCCGCGGATACCATTTGCCCGTCCTTATGCCCAAACCCATGCCCTAGATAAAGCCCCTGTCCCGTTCATCTTTTCCCGTGGGTCCACGTCCAGCTTGGGGATGTCGGGAGGGTCCCAGGGAACCTGTGAGGAACGGATTGGGGAGAGACTGGCGAGTTATACGTCCGACGATGGGTCGGTGGGAGGAGGCTACTCGGGGGAGGCATCTACGTCCAGTTGGAGCCCTAGGGTGGCTATAGTAAAGTTAGAGGAAAGGCCCAGGCGAGTGGGGTGGCCTAAGTCCCGATCTACTGGGACATCAGGAGTGTCTTCCTGAGGGGACACGGAGGAGGGAGATTCCTTAGAATCAGAGCCCGAGAAGGTTAGGGAGACCCGGTGGTGGGCCCCATTATTCGAGGGTTATGTGGGGTGGATGGACCGCACCCGGTTCCTTCTACAAAGGGAGGATGTAGTAGACTACTGGTGGGCTAAAGGGGAATTTACACCGGAGAAACACCAAAAGGAGATGCAGGAGCGGTGGTTCCAAATCTGCTATGGCAGTATCAAGCCCAAGGGTCCCAGTATACTGACAGACCCCGTAGACCCAGACGAGCCCCTATCATGGGTGTTGCCAGGGAAGGCAGGGAATGCAAACTTAACAAGGTGTAGCCGGGCTGAGAGGGCTATTACCGCCAAATACAAATATTCCCATGGCTTGGAATATCCCTACGTTCCAGAACCCCTCATGCAGGAGATTGAGGACAATAGGGACAGATGGTTGCGAGAGACCATAGAGGAATATATGGTCAATAAGGGAGGTGCCATTAAGGGCAGCAGAGCTGAGGAGAGGATAGCGCACCTTATGCGGGTGTGGAGTATAGGCAGGAATGTCTATAAACACAAAGTGGTGTATCGACCTGAAAGGGGGTTGCCACGCGATTATAGTGTAACCGTCCTGGACATGGGGGGTAGGGAAGTCAAGAAACCTGATCCTCGCCACTATTATTAGGGGGGAACAGGATTGCTGTTGCGTAAGCTAGTGGCTGCTGGTCAGGGCTTGCTTGGCGCAAAATATTGTGAAATCTGTCAATGTTGTGGCTAATTATGTGTGTCATTCATTTTACAGTGCTTCCTGAAGAAAGGTACTTCTAATTTAGGTCCCAGCCGGGGACGGTGGGATTCACCAGGGGGAGAATGTAACCATGCTGTAAAATGGCTACAGTCATCTCTCCTGCTGACAGTAAGGCCTGGTAAGTTATGGGCATGCCAGCAGTAATTATGGAGGTTTGCCCTCACACCCTGGTGAGGTGCCCTATGTATGGATGGGAGTGGTCACATGCTCTGAATCCATGATTAGTGATGTCAGAGTTGTGCCAGCCCCCAGAGGATACATAAGGCACAGCACTGCTCAAAAGTTAGTTGTTGCTAAGCTGTTGGAAGGTTATGTAAGAGGTTATGAGACAAGGAGCAAGTCTGAGTGCAGGCTTGGGAGGAGACAGCTTATAAGACTGTGACCAGGGACCTGGCACAGGGACTATCTCCCTAAGGGGAGATAGGGAATCCACCAATTTGGGGAAAGGACACCTTTCAAAGGGAAGTGCGGTGAACATGAGAGGCTAAGTACACCCACTGTGAGGGGCAGCTGGCCCGCCGCAAGTCAATAAAGATGATCCTGTTAAACCATACCCTCGTGTGTAAGTGTGGAGTGATAACACAGAGGAGTGCACCACAGAGGAGTTCCTCACCAGGACCATCCACAAGCGGACGCTGGGATCCTGATGAGGTGGAGGCGCTGCACTGGATATAGGTAGGACTCATGCACACTACCTCAGCTGCCTGTCTGGGTTGGCAATCCCCACACACCATCATGCGGGAGACTCAGGAGTCCTGTTGCCAACAGGTGCACCACCAGACACTACACAGTAATGGGGGCTGGTTAGACCACAGGGGCCAATATGAGATTGGGTGGGTCAGGCCAGGCCAGAAAACCCGTTACATATGTATGTACTAATTGTCTGTTTGTATGAATATTGATGTAACAATCTACAGAGCACATTACATAGTGATGCTCAACTCCAGTCCTCAAGACCCCTCAACAGATCAGGTTTAAGGATATCCCTAGTTCAGCACAGTTTGTTCAATCAGCGGCTCAGTCTTTGACTCAGCCACTGATTGAGCCACCTGTGCTGAAGCTGGGATATCCTAAAAACCTGACCTGTTGGGGAGTCTTGAGGACTGGATTTGATTGGCCTCGCTGAGTGCTCTTTAAATAATGCACATTTACTCCAACTCTGTAAGACTCCCAACATACCACATACCAAAACCTCTTTGGGGCAAGCTCTCCTTTTGCCTTATTCCAATTGTTTTTAAGGCATTTACCGTATTTTGTAGTTTTGGAAAGTGCTACGTGCGCTATATATATATATCTATATCTCTGTAGCCCTTTTTCTGACACTCTAAAGAGACTACGGGTAACTGTACGCACCTGCGGCTCCAGGAGGTCTGAGCCTCCGCTAGCTGGGAGCCTGGGGTAACACTTATTAGCGCAGCGCCTCCACTTACCCAGGATCCCCATGATGTGAGATTCCCCTGGGCAAGAAACATATACACACACATGTGATGCAACCAACTTTACTGTAACGCAACAGTACCTTAACACTTTATCATATTAACTCACACCCAGCATATAACCCAACACATAACCTATAACGCAATAACCTTAACTCAGTTAAATGATAATGTCCTTATAACGTGAGTGGCTCGGCCACGCTCTTAATGAGTATTGTCCTGTACAGTAGTGGCTCAGCTACGCTCTTAATGAGTATGTCCTTGTCCCGTCACCGCGTGCCCCACACACCGTGTCCTTACACTAATAGAAAGGAGTGCTCCGTGTATTGGGCCTTTGGCCACTCACTAGTGTCCCCAAAGAGTTACGCCTAAGGCAGGATCAGCGCCTGTTGACCGGTGTTGGTGCACACGGCGGTGACCGGTAACAACTTCGCAAAGGGTCAGACGAATCCTTGCTTGTCTTTGATGTCTGCAGTGCAGCTGTCTGGTCCCAAGCAGCTCACCAGCAAACCTGCTCCGCACGCTTGTCCCTAACTGTCTACACAGTAAGGTGACTGATCGCTACCACTGAGGGCGTCCCCGCAGCACAGCAACCTACTGTAACTCAGGGGTTCTCCTAAAGGCCTGCGGGGTAAAGCTAGCCTATGCAGGCAGGTCACGGAACCCCTGCACTCATACACCCTCCCCCTTTACCTTCCGGATCCCCTCTGACTAGCGTGGTCTCTCCCCCACGCTTTCCTTTCCTCCTCTCGTAATCCTGGCCTTCTCATTGGCTCATCACATCATGTGACCACTCTAGAGCTCATGGGAGTTGTAATTCCTCAACGGAGCCTTTCTCTTACAGGCCCGTCGTTCGCGCGCTTCCATCTGCGCATGCGCGACCTTCCCACTCTCAGTGCCCTCTGCAAGGTTGCGCAACAACATGGCGGCGCCCTGTACTAACGTGCCGCCGCGGAACCTGCCACACTCCCACCGAGCGCACATAAGAGGTTCCTACCACATCCCTACATATCATTATTCATACATTGGGATAACTATATGTAAAACATGTCATATATATATTTTGTATAGTAGCTGAGAACTTTTTATTTTAGCAGGCTTGCATCACCATCAGTATTCTCTAATTATAAGTATAGTGTTTGTGCTTGTTCTTGCCTTATACTGTAGGTCAGTGTTTTTTAACCTTTTTTTTTTTTTTTTTTTAAAGAAATCCTATAATTATATTGTAAAATTCTGCGGAATCCCAACCCCCTCTAATAGCGCGTCTGAGATCAGATGCATTGTAAGGTAACCCCAACCCTCTCTAATAGCGCGTCTGAGATCAGATGCATTGTAAGGTAACCCCAACCCTCTCTAATAGCGCGTCTGAAATCAGATGCATTGTAAGGAACCCCAACCCTCTCTAATAGCGCGTCTGAAATCAGATGCATTGTAAGGAACCCCAACCCTCTCTAATAGCGCGTCTGAGATCAGATGCATTGTAAGGAACCCCAACCCTCTCTAATAGCGTGTCTGAGATCAGATGCATTGTAAGGAACCCCAACCCTCTCTAATAGCGCATCTGAGATCAGATGCATTGTAAGGAACCCCAACCCTCTCTAATAGCGCGTCTGAGATCAGATGTATTGTAAGGAACCCCAACCCTCTCTAATAGCGCGTCTGTGATCAGATGCATTGTAAGGAACCCCAACCCTCTCTAATAGCGTGTCTGAGGTCAGATGTATTGTAAGGAACCCCAACCCTCTCTAATAGCGCATCTGTGATCAGATGCATTGTAAGGAACCCCAACCCTCTCTAATAGCGCGTCTGAGATCAGATGCATTGTAAGGAACCCCAACCCTCTCTAATAGCGCGTCTGAGATCAGATGCATTGTAAGGAACCCCAACCCTCTCTAATAGCGCATCTGTGATCAGATGCATTGTAAGGAACCCCAACCCTCTCTAATAGCGCATCTGTGATCAGATGCATTGTAAGGAACCCCAACCCTCTCTAATAGCGCATCTGTGATCAGATGCATTGTAAGGAACCCCAACCCTCTCTAATAGCGTGTCTGAGGTCAGATGCATTGTACATTCTTCTGTATTTGGTACAATTTTCAAATGACCTGCTTGCCTATTTCAGAATTTAACAATAAATGCATGTAGCCTAGTTAAATATGTTATGTCCTACTAAAACCTGCGCCTTTCCTTTTTATTCAGCAGGACTGAGGAGCGATGAACCAGATACAGACGTTTCTGTACGATTGCCTGATAAGGACACAACACGTGGAGAGTGCATCTCTCATCAAAATCAAGCAGGGCATTGTGTTCACATCGCCTCCACGCTTTCACGTAAGGAGCACACAGGGGTCATGGCGGGTCTCTGCAAAGGCATCTGTCATACAGCAGTTAGATGCCTTGGTCTGTTAAGGCAGGGGGGCTCAACTCCAGTCCTCAAGACCCAACAGGTCAGGTTTCCAAGATCTACCAGCTTCAGCACAGGTGGCTCAATAAGTCCCTGCTTCAGCACAGGTGGCTCAATCAGAGGCTCCATCTTTGACTGAGCCTCTGATTGATCCAACTATGCTGAAGCAGGGATATCCTGAAAACCTGACCTGTTGGCAGGGGGGGAGGAGAGGCTTGAGTAATGGAGTTGAGCACTCCTGCCCTAACCTACTGTATGCAGCTTATCATACAAAGCAATGTCTGTTTTAATAGGTGCAGCTGTTCTTACATGATCCAAAAACAAGTTGTGTACAGTACCTGCTAAATAGGTAGAGTTTGGGGGGTTATGGAACTAAATATGGCCCATATTCTTGTATGCTACAAAAGTTACAAAGTAAATCGTAACAGGATTTTCTATTTTCAGACTTGTATTTTTATAAACTGTATTAAAAAAACGATGCCACACCAAGTCCCGCGGTGGGTTGCAGGCTACTCACGCAGCAAATCGGTTACGTGACTGAATATTTACAACACACTGGGTTTTCTATTGATTAGTTTTATTACAGCAATGTCCTGTACACTCTGCAGATGCAGCTTCCGCTACCTGAGGTTATAATAGATGCCTTTGAGAATACACCTGTAATAAGAAGAGATGGACTCCATTTCCGGGGAAAGAATTACAAATGCGTCCGTGCTGATGAAAACTCCATTTATGCTAAATGTGTAAGTTGCCAGTATTTCCTATAACCCTATTTCCAGCCTCGGGTGGTACCGTTTTATTAACCCTTGCTGTGGAAAGGTGGAGCTCATAGTAAGATCTTTCAGCAGCGAGAGGATAAATGGAAACACGCCTGTGTTGGACAGTAGGGTAGCTTATGTATTACAGGTCTTATTTTGCCTGTGATGTCATTTCTGCACATCTGCATAGATTGGGTGTCAAATGCAGATGTTCTTATGTTCTCCCTTGTGTTGTACCTTTGGCTTCCCGTTTGCCTCAGGGTTTGCATGCCCTCGCTCTTTCCTGCCCCTCTGAGGCAACGCATCACTCTCTTTGGGCTAATGCCAAGGTTGTGCTGCAGTCTAATGCATCCAGTCACGCTTTCCAAGCCCTACATTATCCCACTTCCTCTGCTGCCCTGGTGGCTATCCATTCATCCAGTCAACAGCCGTTCTGGCACTTGTGTGCTTGAGAGACACTGTGTGCCAGAGAGCAGTTACTCAGGGCTGTCAAGTGTCAAGACTTGGTTGAGTGAGATTTTCTGGACTTGATTTCACGGATCAAGGCTGGGAATGAAAAGAACATGAGACTTTGTATTGGGCTGGTTTTCTAGTTTCTGCGCTAGTCTTTCTTCGTTCTCACCTTCTGTATGTGCCTTAGGATTACTTTACGTGACATCAGCATTTTCACGTGGTCTGAGACTTACAGTAATATTATTTGGCCCATCTGCACCAACACAGTGCAAACCATAGAGCTCACATGTACGCCAAGATGATAAACTCCTTGAAAGGGACAAGCCCAGAGATGAAGCTGTGCAATGGAACGACACCACTAAGCTCACTAAGAAAACTATTTGTAAACAAGCTCACAATATATTTTGACTTTCGCAAGCAAATGTAATCAGCCTTCAAGCAGCTATTCTTCTTTGGAAATGGAAGTGTTTTCTTTTCAGTGGGGACTCTGAATTGGGGAGGCAGTCATATCATAGCGAGTGTTTTGTGGACTTCAGTGAGAGGATCAATCAGGAGAACGTGAAGTGGGGTCCGGGCACCATATCCGTGCAAGGTCTTACTCAACGCGCAGTGACATCCTACCACAGAGAAAAGCTAGAAGAGATAATCAGGAGCTCCAGGGAATCCATGTAAAAATTGATGGGAAGCTAAAAGTTCCATGTCACTAGCCACAATCCTTGTCCTCACTCACTATATGATATGTGGCAGTGTGATGAATGAAGCGGGTTTGTAAGGTCAGTGGAAGACATGCAGATGAACTCATGAGGGGCTCTTTTGGATATATCCACATTTCAGCTTACCATGTTTACAAACTAATTTTAACGAATATTTACAAATACATTGATATACTTGTTGTTTTTTTTAATGGGACCTCAACCACCCATAATTTGAACCTCTCAAACAAATCCCTGCCATTGGTTTTCTTTAGTCTAGGGTTGAACCTTTAAGTGCTTTCCTTTTGGTCCGTATAATTTCCTAGTACAGAATGAAATGAGTGCTGGAGTTCAGGTTGCCTGGGTTTAGCTGGCCCAAATAGTACCAATAACTTGGACACTTGGCTCAGAGAGTTTGAGAAGATGTTATACGGTGTGCACTGCTGGAGGATCTCTTAATCTGGTACTGTTTCTTTTACCCAGGGCGAGGAGGGAGTTGTATTAGTTAAAACACAGAGATATATCCTGCTCGCCACTTACCGGGAAGGCATGTACCCAAGTGTGTGTGTAGAGGCTGCTGAGAAATTAGGTAAGACTTTGCAGTGCCCATATTACATAGCCGTCACCTTCACATTGACGTTAAATAACATGCATGAAACACCTCTGAGAGGCGTTACACAGATGTAACCTGTCTCAAGGTTCGCATCAATATACTGTAGAATGTGTTGGCGCAAACATGGAGGGAAAACAATTGTTATAATTCGGGATTTCGGTTTACGGTTTTTTAACAAAAGCACGCCACAGATCAATCATGTTGCAATTTAATACAGTGATTTTGAAGTTCTTTATTACAATGCTACAGTCTATAGTAATATACATCGTTATAATGTGTCCTCCAGGGGAAATAGTGTTTGTGATTTGTGTTTGTTCTAAGGGGAAATGATAAAACAAATCGAGCTGAATATTGTATTAGAGTACTTTGCATTCCTTTGTCTCTCTGGATACTTACAAAACCTGAGTCCTGTTTACTTGTTTGAGACTAAATCTATATTATTCTATGTTCATATTCCCCGTGTGTCTCTCTGGCATCGCTCTCAACAAACATACACATGAAACTGTTACTCATCTTCTTTCCCTAGGTTCTTTTTTAAGGGAGAAGGAACCTTAATATCAAAGAAGAGAACTACGAGGTTTCGAAAGCTCCATACAGTATATCACCCGTGAAGGACTCCCTTGTTGGTTATCTTTAGGAGTCACAACCTGCAATGAGTCTACAATGCATCACCGTGTCGGTACAACAATTTATCAAGGGATCTGCATAATAATCTGGGTTTTCCGTTGACTAAATAAATCACCATGTTAGAGTTGGCAGAAAAGATGGTAATCTGGCAAATTTGATACTAATAGCACGTTAAATGGTTTTCAGCGTGTTCTAGTGCAGGGGTGCTCAGCTCCAGTCCTCAAGCCCCCAAACAGGTCAGTTTTTCAGGATATCTGCTTCAGCACAGGTGGCTCAATCAGAGGCTCAGTCTTTGACTGAGCCTCTGATTGAGCCACCTGTGCTGAAGCTGGGATATACTGAAAACTTGACCTGTTGGGGGGCTTGAGGACTTGAGTTGAACTCCCCCTGTCCTAGTTCATCACAAATAATGTTACTAGTGCAACTTTGTGCAAGCTGCATATCTATCGAGTGTGTTTAGTTATAATGGTGAAGGGGGAGCAGGAGTTTCAATCAGCAAGAAAGACCAAGCATAACCCAAAGGATTGTATGTACCTAGTGTTGCCAGGAGGCTTCTCCGAAAATACTGGACACAATGGTGAAAGGTGCGACGTGCTCGAGACACACACATACACACTCTCACCTCTCCGCTCCATGCTGCTTCCTCCTCTCCTTGGCCCTTTTCTTCTTGACCCCCCTCTTCTTGACCCCCAGACTCCTGACACCGCCTCCTGGATGGAGGAAGCTTCCCAGACCCCTAGCAACAGACCTGCTCAGGGAAATCCCCCCCCCACCCCCACCCTGGTCAGGTCACTAAGTCCAGATTGGTAATACTGGGCACATGTCCAGTATTACCTCTAATTTATTTGAGACTGGGCAGTTTTCAAATACAGGCCAGTTCAGTTGAGTATTGGACACCTGGCAACCCTATTACCTGATATTTAGTGTTTATACAGTCATGACAAACCATTTTCAAACTAGATATTACAGCTATCTGCTATGTATGTATGTCTTTATTCATATAGCGCCATTAATGTACATAGCACTTCACAGCAGTAATAAATGTGACAATCATAACACAATTTAAAATCAGAGACAGAACATAAAACACAGACAGAGCTCAGTTTTTAGCACATCCAGTGAAACTCATACACGGTACAGTGCCTGAATATATATGTATAAATATCGCGTAAAATGGTCTTTTAGTTTAACATTTTTGGCCAAAATTGTTGTAAGCCCCTGAGCCAACTGCACGGCCGACCACAATTCAGGGGTCCCTAACGCTAATATAAATTCTTAATAACCTGTGTAGTAACAGGAAGAATGATTTATAGTAAATCTGTCAATATTAGTTGCAAAGTTCTAAGTCTGATTGAAGCTTTTAATAACCTGTACATCAAATTGACAAAACATATATGGTAAGAAGTATAAAGTTTAAATACTTCAATGATAATGGTAATTACTTGTTTTTTTAGTTAAACCCTTTGGCCAAAGTGTCATAAGCCTGCATACCAAACGTCAAGGTAAACCAGGCTTACGACGCTTTGGCCAAAGGGTTTAACAAAAAAAAAACAAGTAATTACCATTATCATTGAAGTATTTAAACTTTATACTTCTTACCATATATGTTTTGTCAATTGGATGTAGCATTGGGCACCCCTGTCTTTTGTTGTATACATTTGCCACGCTCAGTAGCACTTATTTTGGCATAAATATATATTCATGATGTGGTGGGTGTAGGAGTTTGAGCTAATTGGGAATGTGTGTGTGTTAATCAATTTCTGACTGGTAACAGTTACATGGAGGTAGGTGGCACCTCCCCCCAGAGCTCACCTCTCCCCATCTTTATAACTTGGGAGGTTCTGGCATTTTGCTGAATGGACAAGACTCACTGCAGTTGCTTCCCCTCATACAGATGTAAAAGGAAGGGTTCACAGTTTGTGTTAGGGCCTGCATTTAGACGCCTCTTTTCTAAAGTAAATAAATCTAATTTAGCTAGTCTCTCCTCATAAGTTAGAATGTCCATCCCCTTTATTAATTTGGTGGCTCTTCTCTGCACTCTCTCTAGTTCCATAATGTATTTTCTTAGGATTGGTCCCCAAAATTGTATTCCATATTCAAGGTGTGGTCTTATTAATGCTTTGTAAAGGTGCATAATTATGTTTACTTCCATCCATTGCCTGTTTGATGCAAGATAAGATCTTGTTTGCCTTTGCAGCTACTGCATGACTTTGGGCACTATTGCTAAGCCTGCTGTCTACAAGCACTCACAAATCCTTCTCCATCAAGGATTCCCGCAATTTATTCCCATTTAATGTATAATTTGCCTTTTTATTCTTGCATCCCAAATGCATAACCTTACATTTATCTGTATTAAACCTCATCTGCCATTTACCTGCCCACATTTCCAGTCTCTCCAAGTCCTTCTGAAGAGAAATTACATCCTGCTCTGATTCTATTACCTTACACAATTTAGTATCATCAGCAAATATGGAGACTTTGCTCTCGATCCCAACCTCAAGGTCATTAATAAACAAGTTAAAAAGCTGGGGTCCCAGTACCGATCCCTGAGGTACTCCACTCACGACTTTAGCCCAACCTGAAAAAGTTCCATTTATGACAACCCTCTGTTGTCTGTCCTTTAATCAGTTTTCAATCCAGGTGCAAATATTATTACTGAGTCCAATTTTCTTTATTTTGTACACCAACCTCGTGTGAAACCGTATCAAAAGCCTTTGCAAATTCCAAGTAGACCACATCAACTGCATTACCCTGGTCTAAATTCCTACTTACCTCCTTAAAGAAACAAATAAGGTTAGTTTGGCATGATCTATCCTTCATAAATCCATGCTGACTATTACTAATAATTTTTTTCCATTAGGTATTCCTGAATATTATCTCGTATTAAACGTTCAAGTAGTTTCCCCACTATTGAAGTCAGGCTTACAGGTCTGTAATTCCCCGGTTGTGATCTAGCTCCCTTTTTAAATATAGGCACCACATCTGCTTTACGCCAATCTTGTGGTACTGAGCCTGTGAAAATGGATATTGAATATTAAATATAATGGTTCTGCTATTACTGAGCTTAACTCCTTGAGAACTCTTGGATGTATGCCATCGGGGCCAGGTGCCTTATTTACTTTAATTTTTTCAAGTCGCTTATGAACTTCTTCCTCAGTTAACCAATAGTTCATTAATATGGAGGTTGTGGCTTCCTCCTGTGGCACTACTATTGAACTTGATTCTTCCCTGGTAAACAGAGGCAAAGAATTTGTTTAATACCTCTGCTTTTTCCTTATTTCCAATAATCTGCCTACCCATCTCACACTGAAAGGGTCCAATCTTTTCTTTTCTCATTTTTTTTGCTATTACGGTACTTAAAAGAACATTTTAGGGTTGACATTACTTTCTATTGCAATCCTTTTGTCATTATCCATTTTTGCTAATTTGATTGCCCTTTTGCAATTTTTGTTACATTCCTTATAATTCTGATACGTTGTCTCCATCCCTTCTGACTTAAAGAATCTAAACGCCTTCCTCTTCTTATCCATTTCCTCCCCTACCTGTTTATTTAGCCACATTGGTTTTTACTTTTCTTTTATACTTATTACCTAAGGGTAGACACTGATACGTGTGCTTTTCTAACAATGTTTTAAAGACTGACCATTTATCTTCTACATTTTTCCCTGCAAAAACACCATCCCAATGTATTACTTGTAGATTAGACCTCAGTTTATTAAAATCTGCCTTTCTAAAGTTTACGAATAGGTGGTGTGTGAAAGAAGGCGCCACTGCGCATGACAGAGTTCAGGAGTCCCGGATGATGCAGGAAAACTTTAATGGCACAAAAATCAGACAGGGGCTACACCACAATCAAAAAAGAAGATTGTGGTGTAGCCACCGTCTGATTTTTGTGCCATTAAAGTTTTCCTGCATCATCCGGGACTCCTGAACTCTGTCATGCGCAGTGGCGCCTTCTTTCACACACCACCTATTCGCATTTATCCAAGGCAGCACGCGGACGCCGGCAGAGAGTGAGAGCCAGACCCAGACCGGAGTGGAGATCAAAGGTAAGAGTTTCTTCACTTTATTACCTCTCCATACACTCCGGTCACCCTAGGGTCTTACACAAGCTCCCTCTTGACCAGCACTATGACGGCCTGACACCAAGGTGCAGCAGCGGTGCGACTGAAGCGCAGGGCAGGTTTTTTTGCATTGGTTTCTAAAGTTTACGGTCTTTGTTGAACCCAAGTAATCTGTTTTTTGATAATTTATTTCAAAAGAGACCATGTTATGATCACTGTTACCCAAATGTTCCAGGACTTGAATATTTGTTATTACTTCTACATTGTTTGATATGACCAAATCCAGTACTGCCCCTCTCCTGGTTGGTTCCTCAATAACGAAATGCTCGTCTTCTAACTTTGTGCTGCAGTCTGTGAAATGCTGCAGCGGATATGTAACATTATATTACTAAGTGTAACATATTCTAGCTTTCAGAGAAATAAAAAGTCTGCTGGTTGGAACACAGCAACAGATCCGTTTGAGATACTTTGTTGCTGAAGGGCAGAGCTCAAAAAGGTGTGTGTCAGAGCCGGTTTTAAAAGAGAAAGTGGATATTACTTTATTAATGGTTGCTGTAGCAACCAAAGAATGATTAGTACATTAAAATAGTCATTAAAAATGGCAGGAGTAAAAAAAAAAAATACTACAGAACATATATAATATACCGGTATATATCAGATTTCCTGTGTTGCTGCTTTCACACTACTAAATAAACCTACATGCCTTTGCATATCAATTCAAGAGTATTTGTATTGACATCTGCACATCCCACTTCTTCCCTGCAGAGGGCGCTCCAACTGCAGGGAACTGCTGCTGATGCACTTGTTTTAGTGTAGTTTCTGAACAGGTACACACTGTGTGCCACCCACATCAACAGTACTAAAGCGGCACTCTCATTTATGTGCAGGTATAATATTATTGATGTAGCTGTAATGGGAATAAGTTCAGCAGGTAAATTACACCATCAGGCTAGGGCAGACCCTACTCCAAAGAGCTTAAAATCTAAGTGTTATGTTGGGAGATATGCAAACACATTAGGAGCAGAAGTGAGGATACAATGTGTTGATGCCCACGCGGTTTATTTAATTGCATAAAGTTTGTGCATGTTTTTAACATTGGCGGTCCGTCTGGCAACAAATGTTTTATTTTTTGTTTACCTACAATCTAAAATAAAAGGTAAAAAAAAAAAAGGATTTCTAATATATATATTTTGCATGAGTACTTTTGAATTCATTTTATGACAATCCATAGCAGGCATTTTATTCCATCCCAAGAATTCATTTTCTTTTAGGCTTGGCAACTCACGAATGGAGTATGGTAACTCCGCAATGGAGTGTGCCGCATGGATAGTGAACTCTTAGAAATAGAAGGTACAGTACACTCATGAAAACCCTTGGAACTGCCACAGGCTCTCCAAAAACCAATGTATTTGTCATGATAATATCATGAATAATTATGTATTTTAATCAATTTGGTGCTTTAGGGGCTAATAAAGGTACACTTTGGGTTTAACAAAACAATATATTGGGTTCATTACAAGTCAAGACGTTCCTAGGTCGATGCTGGTCTTCAAAGAGGATTTAATTGGGGGGGGGGGACGACGACTGGCTATCACGGATGGCCCACTAAAAGTGACATATGTATTGTTTAGAAGGTCATAAATGCTAACCAGAGACCACGCTGTCAGCCTCAAAGAAAAATAAATGTTTGTGAATAATTACTGATACATTTCAGAGAGAGGTGACACACAGGTCATGCTTTCGTTGGAGGACTATTAAAAACTAGAATATCATGTAACGTCATCTACTGTACATACTGTACAAAGAGTTACATGTGTGTAGTCCTGGCACGGAGTGGCATGGAATTAGACCAGACACGTGAGTTCTAGCAGGTAATAAGGGGCAGATATCCATTTGTCGCTCAAAGTTAGTAGTGGCAAGACGGTTATACTTAGTCTCGTTATGTCTGTCATGTCTGTCATGACTGCCTGAATCTATTGATGTGACTCACGTGTGTAAGTACTAGAGAAGGGAAGTTATGAGTGCGTTTATATACTGAGGCAGACCATAAACGTCTTTGGTAGAAGTTTTAATTACCTTGTCAAAACTAAATCTCGAGCTGATTTACGACAGGCGAGGGCTTATGTTGTTTCAATGGGAAAAAATAGTACATAAGACTTGGCAAGGTATTATGAAAATCAGATTTCAAAAGAGGTGTGTTTTGGACCAAACACGTGAAATCTCCTTTATGCGCCATGGACCTCTCTGGGAGAAAATCCTGACGTGGTAACATACTGTATAGGGATTTCTGTTGTTTTATCCTGTTATTTTAAGAAACTGTCCTGCATTTACTGTAATTGTATGTTCTTGTAATCCTTTTTATGTAATCTAAGCACTGTATTATTATTTATATTAAAACATTTAATAAATTATGTTTTGGGGCTTTGAATTAACTTTTGCATGCTCTGGAGAGAGTATTTACATTTTTGCCCACATTTTGCTGCCACAGATTGTGTGTTAAGTGCATAATGTTTTCTACTTTAAACGGGCCTGAGACCCTGGCAGATATTAATTCTACATATTTCTATTTGCATAATTTCTTGAGTGGTGGCAGCATATACTGTAGATATGATTGCAATTGAGTAAGGGGTTAATATTAACTAAATGAAAGTACCTTGCGGAGGAGAAAAGATGAGTTGGCTACGGTAGCCATGTGTATTAACCCTGGTTGCATATGTAGCCGAGTCCCCCTCCTTACCTCAGGTGAGGAGAACTGCTCCACTGTCTGGCTGGGCTCCGGAGCTCCGCGCAATCGGGAGTGTGCATGCGCAGTGCGGCAAGGCGCACATGCACAGTGAAGTGAGGCTCGCATGCGCAGTATCAGTAGTGTGGCGGCCATCTGAGAATGGCTCTGCATATACAGTAGCAGTAACTCCCTGCCCCGAAGAGTTTACAATCTAAGTGGTATGATGGGAGACTTACAGAGACAGCAGGTAAGGGAAAAAGTGCTGTAGGTGGCAGTGATTGGTACGAGTGACTGTGGGTGTGGGACAGTAGCTATGAGTGCAAGCTATTGGGATGCTTAATTTGCGGGCGAGTTTTAAGGTTAGTAAGTAGATAGATTAACACCATTAGCAGATGAAGAGGTAGCTGGGAGGCGTGGGTGAGAGCAGACGTGTATAAGGCTGGGTCCAGGATTAAGAGCGAGATCCCCAGCAGCAGGAAGAATTAGATAGAGACTGTAAATAGAGATCCCAAGAGAGCTTAATGCAGCAGTCCAGGCTGTTTAAAAAAAATAAATACATAAATCCCTTTAATATGTGCATCAATACAATCCACACAATAATCCCTTTAATATGTGCATCAATACAATCCACACAATGATAAGTAATTAGCTAAGTTGATGATTGATCCATTCTCTTGTGATCGACCGGCGAAGATTTGGCTCGGGGTTTCACTAAATGGCTGTCAGTGCAGTTGAAGAGAACCAAAGATGCATAGATCTGTGGGAAGATCATGTGACCAGGCAGTCACTAGATAAAATTGGTGCACTGTTGGAGAGAGGGCAGGGCTCAAAAAGGGGTGTGCCAGAGCCTGTTTCAGAAGAGGAAGGGGATGTGACTTTGTAAATTGTTGCTATAGAAACAAAAAATGCGTGTTCATTATAATACATTAAAAAAGTTGTTTTTAATGGGGGGAGCAGGGCAGTGGCGATCGCGGCTGACTGTCCCCTGGGGAGGCCGGTGGTGGGACACTGTGTGCCTCCTGCTACAAACGCCTCCCCCCAACCCCACTCCTCTCCCCACCGGCACTCACCTCCAAACTTGCGCCTCTTACTCGTGTGTGTCAGTCTGTGTGGTGGGGGCCGGGGGATGATGAGGGGGGGGCAGTAATGTCAGGTGCAAGGGAGGGTACAGTAATGTCACGTGAAAGAGGGGGAGACTCATAGTAGGTGCAAGGGGGGGAGAGTGATGTGACGTGCAAGGGGGGGAGAGTTGGGTGACATGCAAGGGGGGGATAGTTGGGTGACGTGCAATGGGGGGGAGAGTCGGGTGACGTGCAAGGGGGGGAGAGTCGGGTGACCTGCAAGGGGGGGGAGAGTCGGGTGACGTGCAAGGGGGGGAGAGTCAGGTGACGTGCAAGAGGGGGGAGAGTTAGGTGACGTGCAAGGTGGGAGATACTGATGTGGGGAGGGGAGACCGCAGCTGTGAAGGAGGGGGGCGGCTGAGCTGTGAAGAGGGGGGTGCGACGGAGCTGGGAAGGGGAACGGAGTTGTGAACGTGGGGGACAGCCAGCTGTGAAGGGAGGTACATCACGGGCAACGCTGGGTATATCAGCTAGTAATCTATAGAGGAGGCTTTACTACCTCTCGCTCCCTGTTACTAATACATATGTAGCCCTCTTTCCCCTAAGTGAGATTGGGGTGTGTAGGTGTATCTGACTACTTCTCAGTGTGGTGCTATACCTGTTGGCTCACAGGAGGGCTGAGCTTCCGCCACGGGGAACCTGGGGCATTTATACTAGGGGTACTTACTTCCAACGATGCAGCGCCTCCACCTGCGATGGCTCCCACCATAGGGGGAGTGGTTCCTCGCAGGACAATCACAATAATCGATACTCACACAGATATATATATTAACTAGGGACTTTACTGAACATACAAGAAAACAGATCACGCAATATCATAATAACCTGTGTCCCTCTCTAGAGGAGACACTTACTGCGTCGCGCAGGACGCTTCCCAACACTAGGTGATCCCACCCAGTGTCCCGAGAATCCCCACCCAATGTCCCGCACTCTAATAGAGAATGTGGGTGACTGCGCAGTCACTAATTAATGTGTTAGGCCTGTTGGTGCACATATATATTGAATACCTTCCGAGCACTCCGATGCTCGGGCCTGCAACACTCTTCTCAAAGGGTCAGACATGCGATGCATCCGTCTGATCCTATCCAGGTGATATTCTCCAGGACCCCAACGTGGGTCCCACCGCTTCACGGGAACAGCAACCGAATCACGGCAACAGCAACCGAATCACGGGAACAGCAACCGCCGCTATCTCCCTATCTCTTTCTAACTAACCCTAACGTGACAGGAACACTAACCTAGGGCCTGTCCCTGATGTACCGCAACCTGGGGTGGCTTGGGGAAAACTCCTAGGGCCTGCGGGGTAATAACCTGCCCCACTCCCCTAACTCGCCCCAGTGCTGACACTCACTGAACCCTAACACTAACACTACACTACGCACTGCAAACTTCGTAACGCGTACAGCCACTTGCTGCACACTAGCACTATGCCTTCTTGTCAGGCCTCACAGCACTGCCAGCCGTGATCCTGACAAGACAGCACACACACACGCACTAAAGGCAGCGTCTCTGTCTTGGGCCGTCCCTCAGCACTTACCCACTAACCTGGTGGGGAGTTGAGGCCTTACTTGGGATGTGGGGGACCTTACTCGATGCAGGAGCTGCACATGCTCTCTGCACCCTTCCTTCCCTCACAGCTCCCCAGCTCCAACTGACAAACGTGCTGCAGCCCAAACAATGTATCTCTTTCTCCCTCTGGAGATCCTTGGCCCTCATTGGCCACACTGAGGCACCTGGTGTGCGTGCTTGCCCCTAAGCCTCATGGGAGTTGTAGTCCCGTGGAGGCTGCAAATACATTGGGGCCGCGTGCGCGCCTTCCCTGCGCCTGCGCGAACCCCTAATGGCCGCCGCAACCTCTCCTGCACTTTCCCTACACTCGCGCGACTCTCTAAAGGCTCTTCGGTACTTTCTGCGCATGCGCGAGTAGCGGCAATGGCGGCCCCCGCTAACCGAGTGCACCGCCGGGACTCTCAGTGCTCCCTGCACTGGCCCCCACCCTCGCGTTGTGCCGCCGGAGCTCCAGGGATGCCGAGCGCTCCCTGCACTGGCCCCCACCTTTGAGAACAGCCTGCGGGTCCGTCGCTGCCTCCGACGGCACCCGCGACCGCGCTGACACAAAGGAGGGGGGGTCTCTGGTGGTCTAGGGGCACCAATGCTAGACTCTCCCCCTGGTGGAAAATCCAACGTCCCCGCTTGGGGAACGACATCACACGGCATAAAAGTTATATAATCAAAATGCATTGCACAGAAAATACAACTTATCATTTCGACTTTACACATCAGGTTACAATGCACTTCACACCAGATAACTGAAGCGAGCTGATACCATTTGTGGGGTGCCCCTAACTGATCATGTGGGGGTACCTCACTTTTGCGTCCGTGAGCCTCCCCCAGAAAAATTTCCTGAAGAGCACACTGGAGGGCAAAAGTCACGGGTTCCTCGCTACTTCCTCCCCCTGGTGGAAGGAGTAGCACAATGTCTCTGAAGCAGGCCGTTACCCGGTCATCCGCAGCAGGGATGCGGTAGACCAGGAGGCCAGGACCTTTTCCGCGGTCCACTACTTGACGAATGGCATGCTCCTTTTTGGGCTTAAAGGAGGCCAGTCTCCCTGGATCTTCCTTTACACAGTCCTCGTCCCTACGGACTTGCGAGGCTTCCACTGAGAAGCGAGCACTGGACAATGTCTCTGTTTTACCTGGCAGGGGGTAAAGAGTAGACACCCGACCACTGCGGTG
This sequence comes from Ascaphus truei, assembly GCF_040206685.1. Taxonomy (NCBI): domain Eukaryota; kingdom Metazoa; phylum Chordata; class Amphibia; order Anura; family Ascaphidae; genus Ascaphus; species Ascaphus truei. Next base: position 384,093,089 of record NC_134486.1, on the reverse strand, counting down.
ATTCACGGTGGCCAACAGGTCCTCGGGGATGCTGTCAGTTCCCACCTCGGCTGTCTTGGGACCTGCCCCCGGCACTTCTGGGGCAGTCCACTTACGCGCTGAAAACTCGGGAGCATTGGATCCCAGTCCTGGGACCACTTGTGTCGGAGCGCACGGGCTCATACTCCGTTCAGAAGCCGCAACTCTGGCCTTCTTCACGGCCACCTCCATCGGAGATTGTGGGGAGTTAGGGAGTTCCTTATCACTCCACTGGCTTGGGATGGATTCTCCCAAGGAGGACACCTCCGCCAGGACGCGATGCAGAGGGGAGCCCTTCGCCCGGGTGACCAGACTTAAGGAGCCATCGTGCTCCGCGGTCACCTGGAGGCTCACCCCCCACACCCCTGGGGCAGTCGACTCACCCTCATCGTCGTTTGGTACTGGTCCCCATTCTAGGACCGATGGTACCTCGGTAGTAGGTCGGACTGACCATTGTAGGGCGCACGGGCCCACAGCAGGGTCCGCAACATCGGGATACACCTCCTCTAGGGCACACGGGCCCACAGCAGGCTCTGCATCCGCCAAGATATGGTGTTCATTGCTGTCACTAAAGTGGTCCGCCGGCAGGCGCATCGCCACAAGTGACTGGTCGCTGGATTCACTAGAAGAAGGTGGGGGTATATACACCTTACCCTGTGATTCCTCTGTATCATCGCTGGGGTGGTTCGCCGGTAGGCGCATCGCCACCGATGGGACTTCAACCTCGTCCCGCTCAGGAACCGGATCTGAAATGTTCACTCGGGCACACGGGCCCTCCACAACCGGTTGTTGGTAGCGGGAATCCCTAAGTAACTTCTCCCTGAAGACAGACTTAACTTCAGCACAACTTAGAGTGATATAGAGGTCAGGATCCTCCTCCTGTTTTGAGGCTATCACGATCGGATCCTCAGAATTTTCTATGAGAGGGGTAGATAGGTTAGCTATACTGACCGGCTCATCGTCCTCTGCTGGTTCTACAGGCTGGGGCATAATAGACTTCAATAACCGGGCACCACAACAGTCACATTTATGCTCCCACGCCAATGCCTCCCTAGAACAGTCACCGGTAGGGCTAAAATACTGTATGCTCAGCTCTCCGTCCACGTTTGGTTGAAAGTCACAATGCTTGCTCCCCCTGGTGGAATCTGAAGGAGGGGAACTTTCTACAAGGGAGTGGTTCTGGCTCTGTGCTGAGTCACTCACATCACAGGGGAGGGGCTCTGATTTTCGCGCCCAACCCGGACAATACTCTGCAACAATTTCTTGAACAGTTCTGGTGCTCTCCCGACTTGGCGGGAGCCGCCATCTTAGGTGTGACTCACTGCTAGAGTGAGACTCCATTTTAATCACAGTCTCTGCAATTACACTAGGACTCTGTATAGATAGGGGGGTAGCCTTCTGGTTTTCCCGCGAATCCCGGACAGTTTTCTTCAACACAATTTAGTGCAGGCTTGCAGCCAGCAGCACGTGCGCTCTCCTGCTTTGGCGGGAGACGCCATTTTACTGGGTCTGCGTAGACTAGGGGGTACCCTTCAGACGGGCCCCCGGGCATACACAGGGCGGACGGTGCCTCTGCCAGGCATATATCTGCAGTGGGGATGACCACAAAAAGTATCGTTTTCCATAGGGCCGTGGGATCGTGTTCTTTCTCTAAGAAACATGCGTGCGGCCACCCTGGAATTTTACGCATATAATACTGAACCTCAACTGCGGGCATAGTTGCGGGAAGGCCTCCAACCGCCACCACCCGGCCAGGTTCCATACATTGCCTCAAAGCCCAGGCAAGGACCTCATGGCCGGACTTTCCAAACATGGTGACAAAAAATTGAGACTTGGACAATTTGAAAAAAAATGGACAGGGCACCCCAGGTCTGTCTCTCAGCAGCGCCTCCAAATGTAGCCCTCTTTCCCCTAAGTGATATTGGGGTGTGTAGGTGTATCTGACTACTTCTCAGTGTGGTGCTATACCTGTTGGCTCACAGGAGGGCTGAGCTTCCGCCACGGGGAACCTGGGGCATTTATACTAGGGGTACTTACTTCCAACGATGCAGCGCCTCCACCTGCGATGGCTCCCACCATAGGGGGAGTGGTTTCTCGCAGGACAATCACAATAATCGATACTCACACAGATATATATATATTAACTAGGGACTTTACTGAACATACAAGAAAACAGATCACGCAATATCATAATAACCTGTGTCCCTCTCTAGAGGAGACACTTACTGCGTCGCGCAGGACGCTTCCCAACACTAGGTGATCCCACCCAGTGTCCCGAGAATCCCCACCCAATGTCCCGCACTCTAATAGAGAACATGGGTGACTGCGCAGTCACTAATTAATGTGTTAGGCCTGTTGGTGCACATATATATTGAATACCTTCCGAGCACTCCGATGCTCGGGCCTGCAACACTCTTCTCAAAGGGTCAGACGTGCGATGCATCCGTCTGATCCTATCCAGGTACTTCTCCAGGAACCCCAACGAGGGTCCCACCGCTTCACGGGAACACCAACTGTCTCACGGTAACAGCAACCGCCGCTATCCCTGTCTATCCCTAACTAACCCTAACGTGACAGGAACCCTAACCTAGGGCCTGTCCCTGATGTACCGCAACCTGGGGTGGCTTGGGGAAAACTCCTAGGGCCTGCGGGGTAATAACCTGCCCCACTCCCCTAACTCGCCCCAGTCCTGACACTCACTGAACCCTAACACTAACACTACACTACGCACTGCAAACTTCGTAACGCGTACAGCAACTTGCTGCACACTAGCACTATGCCTTCTTGTCAGGCCTCACAGCCCTGCCAGCCGTGATCCTGACAAGACAGCACACACACACGCACTAAGGGCAGCGTCCCTGTCTTGGGCCGTCCCTCAGCACTTACCCACTAACCTGGTGGGGAGTTGAGGCCTTACTTGGGATGTGGGGGACCTTACTCGATGCAGGAGCTGCACATGCTCTCTGCACCCTTCCTTCCCTCACAGCTCCCCAGCTCCAACTGACAAACGTGCTGCAGCCCAAACAATGTATCTCTTTCTCCCTCTGGAGATCCTTGGCCCTCATTGGCCACACTGAGGCACCTGGTGTGCTTGCCCCTAAGCCTCATGGGAGTTGTAGTCCCGTGGAGGCTGCAAATACATTGGGGCCGCGTGCGCGCCTTCCCTGCGCCTGCGCGAAGCCCTAATGGCCGCCGCAACCTCTCCTGCACTTTCCCTACACTCGCGCGACTCTCTAAAGGCTCTTCGGTACTTTCTGCGCATGCGCGAGTAGCGGCAATGGCGGCCCCCGCTAACCGAGTGCACCGCCGGGACCAAAGGGAGATACACAGCTTCTGCTACCTGGTGTGTGGTGTGAATACCTGTTCGGATCAGGAGAGCCGAGTTGGATCTTCGATGGTATGGAGATCAGGACAGGCTTAGGTTCTTTCTGTAGTTCTTCTCATGGAGCTTGGCACATGGGAGACGCCAGCAGAGGGACAAGCTGTACTGTTGTGTGCAAGTTCAAATCAAGCATTTGTGAGTCATGTGGAATCCACTTGGTATATTTTTTACATTTGTTTAATATACGACACTATGGAGATTTGTGTTCGCTTTTTGTCTATGTCGACGCGGACTACTCCGTATCCAGAGCAGCACCTGACCTCCGGAGGACACCCTGATTGGTTTCATCATTTCAATGCGCCTGTCTGTTTTGGACTTTAAAAAGAAACCCAGTACACACAGGGGGCTCAGTATACTTCGTGAGAAATTGGATGTTCTAGGACATGTTTTTTCAGTAAGGCTTTCCTCCGCAGCCACAATTGTTTCTCCCAGACAACAATTCCTGAAAGGGAATTTAAAAAAAATTATATATTTCCGGCAGTTAGGGGTCACTTGCAAGGCTGCAGTGCAGCTCTGGGGGTCCCCCTGCTTCAAATGTGGTTGACATAGAAACACAGATTTGTAATGTTTGTTTCATTGCTTAATGCAGGGGTGCTCAACTCCAGTCCTCACCCACCTCCAGAGGTCTTCAGAATATCCCTGCTTCAGCCCAGGTGGCTCAATCTTTGACTGAACCTCTGAGTCACCTGTGCTGAAGCAGAGATATTCTAAAAACCTGACCTGTTGGGGGGGAGGGGGGTTGATGACTGGAGTTAACACCCCTGGCTTAATGAATAGTATACATGTCACGCAGTCATGTTATCATAACCAAGAGAATAAACAAATAAGGTAGCGCTATTTTCTAAAAACAAAAATAAAAAATACATGTACTAGATGGCTGGCTGCCTACGATATAACTCTGACCCCAAGTCAGATAGAGTACAGTGAAGGAAATATTATATCTCTGGCGCTCGGCACATACAAAGTAAAGGATATATACAACCAGAAATGACGATACTGGCAGATCCAATACGATACTCCACGTGTGGGTGATCAAACATGAAATAAAAAGAAATACATAGTATAATACTGTAAATAACCTCAACAAACAGACAAACACAAACAACAAATGCTGAGAACAAACAGGTGACTAATACAATGATATAAAACACATTTAATAAAACACAATAAAGCAATACAATAGATATAACCGACACACTGTTGATGCCAGTGAGGAGCGCATGGAGCAGAACGGCCACAGATGAGAGGGGATACTCTCATTATCCTCCGCCAGTTTATTTCCATCTTCTGGTAAGCGGGTACTCTAGCCACAACAGGAGTATACTAGTGGGACCTTATCACTTGCACTCATTTTTGTTGAGTTTTATATCTATTGTATTGCTTTGTGTTTTATATAATTGTATTAGTCATCTGTTTGTTCTCAGCATTTGTTGTTTGTCTGTGTCTGTTTGTTGAGGTTATTTACAGTATTATACTATGCATTTCTTTTTATTTCATGTTTGATCACCCACACGTAGAGTATCGTATTGGATCTGCCAGCATCGTCATTTCTGGTTGTATATATCCTTTATTTTGTATGTGCCGAGCGCCAGAGATATAATATTTCCTTCACTGTTATCATAACCAGGTTGAGAGCGGGCTGTGTGATAGTTCCAGCTTACCTGATATAATACTGTAGGATCAATGTAACTAGAATCATTTGAACAAGTATTCAAAAAGGTATTCATGTGCATGCGTTTGATATGATTAAGCTACAGATCTAGCACTTTAAATCACCTTATGCAATAATCCCTAGTCACTGATTTGCTGTGCTGACAAATTACACAGCAGAATGTGTGTGATTGTGAGAAATATTAGAGACATTTTCAGATTTACAATATTTTAACCTCAGTGAATAAAACCAAAATGAAAACCTCAACCTTGTCCATGTCCATTTGTGAAATGAAGTGGCAGATGTTGCACAGAGCTTTGGCCCTTACACGTATGGTATGAAAGCCATTTTCTCTTATTGGTTCAAATCCAAACCCACCCAACATAAAATCAGTAAAAATAGATTTTTATTGATTGATTTTGGAAATACTGGACACGAGTAGAGCTAAAGAGTTCAGAACTGGCAATTTGTTTTTTTTTTTTAAATGAAGGTAGGTTAGGCTGACTATAAAAGGTGACAAAACCCTTCACTGTACAGGGAGGTACAACAAAGAGAACAAACCCATAAGTGCATCTTGATGTCTTCTACAAGTTCTCAAACTTGCTTAATTCGATCTATTGGCATTTCATACAGTCGGGTTAAACTGCAGACAAGGATTTTGGATGTGTCACGTTTAGCTTTCTACTCATTCTTACATAGGCTTCTTATACATACATTTTTATACAAATATAAAAACAGATCAACAATAAACTAACAAGCATGACAATCTAGTTCTTCAGCATTTATAAAATCAGATTCCTCTTCACTTCCATAGTACTCCGTATTCTAAGCCTTCATGAAGACATCAACATCGTTTCAATGTGGGCAACAGTTTTAGATCATTGTTGATTATATATATATATTTTTTTTTTATATTTACATATGTTTAAGTTATTGTTTAAATATGTATAGAAATATCCGAAGAGCCAGCAGTGCTACGAAGACTTCTTAAGGAAATGATGAACTCTCTGCTGCAAAGCTGCATCAAGCGACTTGTGGAGTCTTTGCCTTTCCAGTAGCTGCTGTTGCCTTTGCTTCTCCGCTTCCCTGGTGTAAATATTGTCCAGCCGGGCTATTCCCCCCAGCTCCCTGTAGGTCAGCAATTCCATGCAGCTGGTGGATTTCCTTTGCAAACCGGATGTTGCTCTCGGTTTCCTCGCAGTATGGCTCTCAGAGGTGTCTAGACTTTTCCACACCGTTTCACTGGGTCTCATTCTTATATTGTCAGCGACTGAGAAATCCCTCTGAACCGCAGTCTGAGAAAACCTCTTGCTTCCCCCATTTTCATGTAAATCACTGGACACCTTAAGACTCTGGGAAGATGGAGAAGGCAGCCATTTTGTGCCAACGACCAGCTCTGTACTTGCAGGCAGGCAAGCCGTCGTTTTCACAGTGCAGAGTTTATCTTTTTTCAAAGTCTGGATTTCCTCCATGATGTGCTGCAGTGTTGACTGTGGCGTGACGGCCCTTTGGCTAAGCAGATGTTGCTGTTGCCGTACGACGTGGCCTGTTGCTTGCCTCAGCCTGGTCAGGTCAGCATGGTGCTGGTAGTGGATGCCATCCAACTTCATACACAGACATTCCTCCTCTCTCTTGTTCTGAAAGTAAGCGTCGGTGATCACTGGGGCGGACTTGGGCCTGCGTTTCATCTGGCGATCCATCCCAGCGAGATAACAGCCGTGTTCTGCATTAGAGTGAGACATGTTAGAGAAAAAAAAAGACACGGGTTTAGTGGAGGTGGACAAGTTGGAATTGGGAAAAACGTTCACTTCTGTGAGTTGAAGCTTCCACGTCAAATAATGACAGATGTATAGCTTTAGAGTGATATATTTGTAGTAATGTCGCAGGCAGGTTAATAGAGGCCTGCAAGTAAGGGTAGTGTCCTGCAGACAGAGCATTCCCTGAGCAACCTGACACCTCAAGCAAGGGTCACCCTCAACCCCTCCCCCAAGAAGGAGGAAAGGGAAAGAGGGAACTTCAAGAAGAACAAGGAAAAGGGAAGGATGTGTGCGCAGGCGCACAGGTATATTACATCGTATGGTTATGTACTGAAGTAAATAAAGGTGGAGATGGTTGCTACTACTGTGTACCTCATCGTTGTACACACATGGCAGCACAGCAAGACGATCGCCTGTGACGAGTGTACTAGTATTATTTCATACATATAGATTTTGAAGCCATAAAGTGGTCATTGTCTGCAAAGCACGTTCTGATTTACAGTTTAGAACCAGTACACACGTTAGGCCATATTTGCTAAGTGGTGTCACCATAACTCTGTGCCCAGGACATACTTGAAAAAAAGGCGGTAACTCTAAAGGTATTATTTCCTGGTAAAACATTTTATAAATAAATTCCAGATGGTGTCTTCCGCGGTTTACAAAATACGAGCGAGGTAGCCATACAGAAATGAAAATATAACAATTATTCACAAAGCAATTTATAATGAATCTACTTTATGTTGCAGTATAGAATGGACTTCAGACAGAAAATAAATACAACCATTTAATGCTGGACAACCTGCAATGCAATTGCAGTACTCTGAGAACTGAAGAAAATAGTCAAAAAACTGTTAGATGCCTTAGGCCTCGTCCAGGGTTATTGAAAGCTGTGCGATCAAAACAATGTACCTGGATCGGAGTGTCCATACTGTGCGTGCAGGGCGCGATGTGCGCAGAGACCAAACATTTTGTGTCTTTGTTGGGCAATGGGCCTGTCACATGCGTGGTTCAGCTAATGAGGGCCTGCATACAACTAGCTGGCCAGGAATCGTCCGAGCAACTTGAGTGCCTTACATCAATGCGCTCGAGCGCCAGCACGCACGCTTTCACCCTGGACGAGGCCTTAGTGGTTAAGGAGTATATACACGTCAGTAGTACTCAACCTTTTGTGTGTGGCGACACCCCTGCAGTATGCGATTTCCAAATACATGTGACTCCCTCATTCTCTTAATGCCATGGTTTCACCAACTGGATAGGTCAACATTCCTTTCATATAAATGTGTGTAACTTGAGGTTGTGACATAGGGTATCACGATACCCTGCTTAAGCATAATAGAAGCATGATAAAAGGTGATCTCAGGGGTGAGGAGCTTGTTCAGACAGGCGGGTTACCTTGCCCAGAAAGTATTTGAAAGGCAAGACAGCAAAAATGTATTATGCGCCTAGACTCAAGGGACAGCCAATCTAGTTCTTCAGCATTTCACAGTGATGTGTGTTGTAGTTACATTGTAGGACAAAGCAGCATGTTGAGTTGTAGAGGGTGTCTTGTTTACTAAGATAAGTTTGGGGTGTTGTACCATATACGATGTCCCCATAGTCTATAATTGGCATTAGCATCTGCTGTGGATGCACTTTCTGACCAGCAGGCTTAGGGAGGATTTGCTCCTATTAAGTACACCTAGTTTGGCATAGGTTTTGGATGTCAGAGTATCAATGTGCAACCCAAATGTTAAGTGGTAGTCAAACCATATGTCCAGATATTTAAAAGTAGTGACAGGGGCTAGGATGGTATTAGCATCAACTTCTATTTAAAAATATAACACATCTAAAATGTTGTGTTACTGTTTCCTACCATGTTGCATACAGATCAGAGAAGTTAAATCCGGAATATTCAATATTTTTTTTTTTTTTTTAAATGTCTGAACAAAAGTGAAAGACTTGGGCTATTCCCAATAAGTTTGAGCGATGCAGCCCGATAGGAAGCAGTCTCCCTGCCAAGTCCTGATACTATACAGAAGTTCTCAAACTAAACATTCCAAAAAGTTCACTTTGTTTTTGATAAGGCGATTTAGGGAGGAAATTAAGCATATTTCATCTTCTACAGCCTTAAAAGGCATAAAAAGTGGGTGGGTGACTGGGTGGGTGACTGAGTGGGTGGGTGACTTTGACAGGATGAGTTTTTGGGTGACAGGATGGGTTTGGGTGAGTGAGTGACATAAAAAGTATTCATTATTAGCACGAGAAACAGAATTAGAGCAGTAGAACAATCTCCATTATGAAAACAGGTCAATAAAACCCTACAGTACAAATATAACCAAGCTTACAGAGGTAGCCAACATTATTGCACCAATTATTGCTCAAAGTTGTAAACTTGCGTGAAATGACACGTCAGCTTTGACGCCGAGCGCCCCGCTAATAAGTGCGATAACACTGGCTGCATCTGCATGTAGTTACTCCCCCTGGCTGCGATTTGTATTTGTAGGGTACAGTTGCTCAAGACTGAACAATACACGTCCAAAAGATAACAAAACCAGCGAGTTCATGGTTGAACATATGGCCTGTAAACGGCAAAATAAAAATATTACATGAAAATCTATTTAGAAAAAAAAAAAAAACGAAAAATTTAATGTGGCAGAAAACAGCAGCTGAAGTCACAATGCCAAAAGGTTTCTAGAATTAATTAACCTGGGAAATGACCTACCAAGGTAATATAGGTACTCTTACATTGTAATGTATACATCAGCAGAATCTTACCATGCTACTAAACTTGGTAGAACACATTTAGTGCGTAATTTCATACGCTGTCCTACATCGATACCTCTCGTTACACTTGCGATCCACACATCTTTCGAATCCTTCAGCAGCAACAATTATTCATGGATCAGTCTTAAATTCCATACAAAATTATTTCCCTTATTTAATAAAAAAGGTCTTCCTTATGACTTCGGTGACAACCACTATTGTCTGTTGACATGGTCATATTTTGTCACATTCTTGAACCCCTGCAAACCTCAGAAGAGATCTGCCCATGCGCCATTGGTGCAAATTGATGCAGATAAACATTTTTTGCTCCACGTTTAAAAAACAGACATCACCGTCTTCATTCATCTCATCCACAGTGCTGCAGGCAGCCAATATGTTAAAGTAATTTTAATAGTTAACGCATAGCAAGTAGTAATCATTTTATTTTTTTAAATAAACGTCTAATTGCAAAGCAATGGCATAATGACTCCTTACCTCCAGGGAAATGTATCCTCTAATGTGTCTTCGTTGAAAAGAACGCGCGTTCATTCCTGTAGGATATGCGACGCTTCATAGAACAGCAGTGCCTCCAGGTGAGCGTCACAGCCCTGCTTCCCTCTGCTACCTGTCCCTGGCACTTAAGCGCTCAATAGAATTGATTGTGTTTTGTTTGCTGCAGCAAACCCCTGTCACCTCTTCCCACTAAGATGTGGGAGGGCTCAGCTTTTTAACTTTTGCAGTGCTTGGGTAGAGGGCCTCGTTCATAATAGGGAGAGTTGAGCTTTCAACCATTTCAGGTACAATTTGTTTTCTGAACCCCCCCCCAAAAAAAGACCTCTTTGGTGCCTTACATCGGGGGGGGCTCAACTTCAGTCCTCAAGCCCTCCCCTCCAAACAGATCAGTCAAAGACTGAGCCTCTGATTGAGCCACTTGTGCTGAAGCAGGAACTGATTGAACCCGCTGTGCTGAATCCAATCCTGAAATCTATTCTCCCAAATAAACCGAAAATTGTCAATAGAAGGGCCAGAAATTTGAAATCTTCCCTGTCTCCCAGTTGTCCCATCGATGGCCTTAGAGATCGCCATGTGACATGGCTGAACGATCTAAAGGGGTATTATACATGCACCAATTGCATCGGCTGCAAGCATAGCAAAAAGACCAAAATTTTTAAATCTAATGTAACTGGGGTAAGCTTTGATATCAAAACTTTTATTAATTGTAGGACCAATTTTTGTGTTTATTTATTAGAATGTCCATGCGGCCATTCCCTACTGAAGAAGTAGTTTATTCTACGAAACATGTTGGATGATTTTTATCTAGTGCTTTAATATTGCCATTGCCTCAATTGGCTTCACCCTGCTAGTATCACTCCCGGTGGTAATTTTGGGCTTATGAGAGACTCTGAGAGACTTTGAGAGACTTTGACTGCCTCCCTGCCGGTTCCCTCGCTGCTGCGGAGACTGTGATGTCATCACGCAGTATCCCGCGACAACGTGGCACGCCGAGTGTACCCTTGCAGAGCTGAGGTCTCACCCCCGTACAGTGGATCTGCTCGCTGAGCTACACAAGCTGCACCAGACGGCTTGGAAGCGCGAGCGGTCCCACCAAGCACCAATACCTGCAACGGAGCCTGGTTGCTGTAAAGGGAAATCCCCTTGAGAGCGATGTACTGCTGGATGAGGGGTTTTGGACATTAATCCTGCTCCTGAACCAACGTAGCGCCCCCGCTGAGAGAAGCAAGCTCCAGACTCTTCTGACAACAGTTGCTGAGTGGTAACTTGTGTGAAACACACTAAATGCACCTATTCCACTGTTTTGATGTACGCAGATTTATTACCCTGTAATTACTAATATATAGCAATACTTGCTTCACTATTTGGCGTTGTGCGCTGTTTCTTTTGTTTCCATTTCCAGGCATATGGCTGGTGACGTTCATTCACCTTGTCACGGACACAAAAACGAGACTCTTGCTTCAGCCTAATTGGTATTGGAAGGGTGCAGAGATGAGGAAGTGCCTTAAAGAGGACACGCAGGGGAAAGCCTCTTTAGTGCCGCTCAATGCACAGACCGTCACTTTGCTACACCCGAGAGTTTGTATTACAGTATGTTAGGAAACGGGAATAAAACAATAACGCAGCATACATGGGGTACCCTGTTAGACAAATGTCATTATGATATTTATTTTTAAGTGATGCCATTTGTTTTATAAATATCTGGTCACCCCAGCTGTAGAAAACAGCCTATGTCATGAAGAGTGGTACTGTGTATGTCTTCTATAGGGCAAACTAAACCGAAGGGGTTACAGCAATGGCAGTAGGACATGATCCCTAGTGCCAGACCAGGGGTAGGCAACTCCAGCCCTCAAGAGCCACCAACTGGTCAGGTGTTCAGGATATCCCTGCTTCAGCGCAGGTAGCTCAATCAGTGGCTCAGATTTCGACTGAACCATTGATTGAGCTACCTGAGCTGAAGCAGGGATATCCTGAACATCTGACCTGTTGGTGGCTTTTGAGGACTGGATTTGGCTACCCCTGTGCCAGAGGGTCCATGGCCACTCAGGTGGCAGGAAGGGGGTTGAGAGACATTTCAAGCCAAGGGGCTGTAAGGTGTCTTATGTTATAGCAGCAGATGCCTTGGTAAACATGACCCTAAATCAACACGCAGCAAAACCCATACTCCCCACGTGTGAAAAAGTGCTCTCTGCGCCCGTGCAGTCGCTGACTGCGCATGCATGAGAGTTATCCCGGTTTTTGCCGGGACAAATCGGGTCACCATAGTGTGAGTATCCCAACGGCAAATAAGGGAGATTTGGAAGTACGTCTTAAACACAATACAGGTAGACGTGTGGTAACCACACAGTTAACACGTTCACTTCCTTCCACGCTTTCAATAGAAGTTGCTAAATTGTTAGCGGTTTCCTCAGTTCACATTTTATTAACCCCTCTAGTGCCGAGAGCAATGCAAAACCGTGTGTTTCTGGGCCCACTGGCACTAAGTGGGTTAAATCGGGGCCGAGGGGCGAAGCCCAAGAGACACAGACAGTGGTCAAAGTAATAATACAACATTTAAAAAAAGCAGTGATACTATGTCTGGCTTCAGAAGTGTAAAAGCGATGACCCGATGTTAGAAAGATGTCCACAATATTTCCGCTTAGGAAGTAGAAAGGGACAAAGCCGGGCTTCCTGAATTAAAGCCATTTTTCTTTACATATGTAGCCATGCATAATAATGACTGCGTACATCTTCCCTGTTGGCAGTAAGTCCTGGTAAGTACAGGCATGCCAACAGTAGTTATGGAGGTTTTCCCTCACACCCTGGTGTGGTGCCCTGTGTAAGGAAGGGAGTGGCTGTATGCTCTGAGTCCCTGGATAGTGACATCAGAGATGCGCCGGCCCCCTGAGGTATAAAGGGCACAACACTGTCAGTTGGTGTTGTTGCAAGGTTGGCAGAGAAGCATCTGGTAGAATGTATCTTCCTGCATAAGGGATTGGAGGAATACTTTTGTGACCCTAGTGCAGTAACTAGCGGTAGCAGAGTGACCAATCAAGTCTGTCTAAGCCACACTGTGTCCAGGGACCTGGCGCAGTGGTGATCTCCCTAGGAGAAAGGGAATCCCACTTCAATACTGGAGGGCGTACCTGGCAAAGGGACAGCACGGAAAGATGTGCGGCTAGAGCCGGCAGCTGCATGGGGCAGTCTGCTACATCCAAGTCTATAATAAAGATGCCTTGTTCAAAGAAACCCCCACTGTGTGAGTGTGAGATTACTCTGCAGTGGCGGTCACCACCAAGAAGGAGTTCCTCACCAGGACCATCTCCCTGCGGAAGCATAGATCCTGATGAGGTGGAGGCGCTGCACGTGAAGTAAGTTGGACTTGTACCCACTACCTCAGCTACCTGTCCTGATGATATCCTCTTATAACACCAAGCGGGAGACTCAGGAGTCCTGTTACTTGCAGGTGCACCACCACACACGACCTTGTAATGGGGACCGGTTAGACCACACGGGCCAATGTGAGATTGGGTGGGTCAGACAAGGGGGGTCCAGCCGTTACAATTGGAGGCGCTGCTGAGATACCTGTTAACAGGACAGGCTTTTGCTAGGCACACGCTAGGAAACAGGGAAAGTGTCTGCTGCCACTTTGTGCTGCGTGGGACGGAGCCAGGGGTAGTCGGGGAGATGCTGGAGCTGCATGCCGCAAAGACGCCTTGGGATCCGTTAGGGGTTAGTGAGTCTGGAGCCGGGGGCTATTGCTGTTCTAGTCGCCTTGAGGTAGCGCTAGCGGGGGACGCCTGAAGGGGTAAACTGGTAACTTAGGGCAGGAATTCTGGAAGGGTCCGCACTAGGCTAGCCAAAAGTAGGTCGACGCCCAAGGTACTGCATGGAAGAGCCAGAGTACTCTAGTCTTCATTCCAGATCACTTACCAAGGAGCACAGACTGGAGGAATGTGTTTCAGTAGACACCGAAAGAGTGAGCCTAGCCTGAGGTAGTGCAAACACGAGTCAGATCTACATTAGGTACACAAGGTGGTGCACAAGGCATGTTTATTGTACGGATGTGGTAGCTGCCCCGCAGAGTGGAGCTCCACGTACAGGAAATCGGTGTTCAACGATCAAGAGAGACCTGTCGGAATGGAGGATCTGCACAGAGTAGAAGGTCCAGGATGGCAGGGAGAGAGAACCACAAGAATGGAGGATCTGCATAGAGCAGAAGGTCCAGGATTGCGGTCAGAGGAAGAACACGCATATGAACTGTGCGTGGACGAAGAACAAGCTACAGGAGAGACTCTTGTGTGTTTGTTGTGGAATGGCGTGAAAGCCGTGGCTGCGCCGTGTTTATCATGTTTTTGTTCTCGGGATGATACCCCTGAGAATAATGAGCATGACAGTGTTATTCGATGGGAGGAACGAAATGGACTTTGTTATACCCCGATTAACAAACAGCCAGACGCTGCCTTCAATGGGAAAAAGGACAATACTTACCAAGATGGCGGTTCCCGCGTTCCCGGGACACCGCGTGGGCATGCTGCAGAAAGTCTTGCAACTTTGCAGTTTGCTAATTGTTGGCCAGGATTGGCGCCAACGAGAAAACTCCACCCCGATGGGGAGTTTGGCGCGAAAACAGGAGCCGCGCCCTCATGGACTATGACTCACTCCGCACCTGTGCTGGGTCAGCCTTCAAGTCTACGAGACATCCCCCTAGTTTCAACCAGGGGGAGTGGTTTGCGGTCCCACCGGATGTCGACAGAGAAAGTGGGAGGAAGGGTTACTACATCAGCCCATGCCTTTCAGTTGCGAAGAGCCATTGACCAGTATAGACCTCTTAGACGAGTGCCTCCGCTGGTAAAGATGGCTGAAGCTGCTGACAAAGTGGACCAGGGTCCGGTGATCTCCACTCACCCTTATTCGGCTCCAGGAGGCTTCCTGGTAATCCGTGTGGAGGGGGTGGAGACTGTGGCATGTCTTTGCCTGCAGTGCAGACTGCCGGGCGGAGCCGTGGGCAGCGAGGCCCGATGCCCCCACTGTGGACTGCAGTATATGTGGCCCATGACCACGTTCGTACCGGTGCAAGCTGTGGGAGTGACCGGAAATGTCCCGATGCCGATAGAGGAACAGCCGGGAGCCCTCTGGAACCAGAGTGCAAGTCCCGCGGAGTCGGAGTCAGGTCTGGTGCTTCCGACAGAGAAACTTAGCCATCGGAGAGGTGATCACCGAGGAGCTCATTGCCGGTCTCCTACTGGGATGCCTCGGCCGAATTGCAAGCTAGAATCCTCGGACGAGGAGTGTGCTAGGCTGGCGAGTAAGACAGTCATAAGAAGAGACTGTCATACCATTGGTACGCCATGGAGGGATGCCATTCCTCGTGGTGTGGAGACACGGAGTCGAGTGTCTCCAGTACCGTGACCACCCGATCGCCGGAGTCCCACTGCCGTGGTGACTAGTGGATCGGACGGAGGTCGATCCACCCCGACCCTGCGAGGTACTAAGACACCGTGCCAGTCGCAGACCCAAGGGGTGGAGGAGCAGGAAGAGCGAGTCCAGAGCCAGACTGGATCGCGCAGCAGACGGGCGTTGCCGGATGTCCTCGTGGAGGAAGAGATCCCGATTGGGGATCCAACCCAAGATGGCGTCGCAGCACGTGCGTGTGCAGAGGTGGTTCCGGGTGACCAGAGCGGCATCGAGTGGGAGATGGTGGCGCCTCTGCGGTCGAGCAGCGGAAGACGATCCCCTACTACCAGGGGGAGCGGGCGTTCGAGTTGCAGAACAAGAAGCCCAGCTGCTGGAGACAAAACCGGACTTTGTGGCGACGTTAAGGCAGGTATCGCTGGAGAGCAGGTCGTAACCCTGTCAATGCCTACTGTTCGGTCCCGTCCCCAAACCCCGTCCACTCCAAAGGTTAGCCCCAAGGCCCTAGCTAAAGCCCCTGTCCTCGTCACTATTTTATTTGGGTCCAGTTCCAGCTTAGGGTTGTCCGGGGAGTCACGGGGTCCTTCCGATGATCGGACTGGAAGCCTGGACTTGGGAACTTCGGATGATGGGTCGGAGGGAGGATGTCCCGACAAGTGTCGGCATCCAGTGATTGCCCTAGTGTGCTAAGCATTACAGTTAGAAACACCTCACAGTATAAGGGAGTTGTCGAGCGACCTGAGGGTACGTCCGGGGTATCTTCTGGTGGGCCTGATGAGGAGTCCATAGAAGAGTCTATAGACCCTAGCTCCGAAGAACGGAAGGAGACTAGGTGGTGGGCCCCGTTGTACGAGGGGTATGTATCCTGGTTCGACCGCACCCGATTTATCTTAGAGAGGGAGGGGGTGGTTGATCACTGGTGGGTTGCCGGTGACTTTGACGACGAGGCATACCTTAGGGCCCTAAGGGTAAGGTGGGATCGTATCCAGGCAGGCCTTATTATCCCTAAGGGGTTCGCAGGGTTGGATGATCCGGTAGAGACTGATGAGCCCCTGTCATGGGTGCTGCCCGGGGCGGCTGGCCAAAGTAGCTTGACCAGGGTTTGCAGAGCTGAACGGGCTATTGCGGCAAAATACAGAAGGTCGCATGGGCTTGATTACCCGTATGTCCCGGAACCTCTAATGAGAGAGATAGAGGAGAATAGGGAGAGATGGCTCAAAAATGATATCCAGCACTATATCGTAGAGAAAGGGGGAGCCATTAAAGGGATGCAGGCCGAGCAGAGGGTAGCTCAACTTATGCGGGTCTGGAAGATAGGACGCAGTGTGTACATGCACAAAGTGGTGTATTGCAATTAGCGAGGGATACCACGGGAATACAGCGTGACTGTGCATGATGCTGCGGGGCGGGAGGTGAAGAAGCCAGATCCTCGACATTATTATTGATTAACCAATAGAGTGGTCTGCTGTTTTCTTTAGCGCTCCCTGCTGGTCAGTGAGTGCGATGGGTTTGCATTATTATGTCAATGTGATGATGTTTGCCATGTTATTTGTGTGTCCTTTTGCAGTGTTTCCTGGCGCAAGGTACACCAAATTTAGGTCCCAGCCGGGACGGTGGATATTAACCAGGGGGAGTATGTAGCCATGCATAATAATGACTGCATACATCTTCCCTGTTGGCAGTAAGCCCTGGTAAGTACAGGCCTGCCAGCAGTAGTTATGGAGGTTTTCCCTCACACCCTGGTGTGGTGCCCTGTGTAAGGAAGGGAGTGGCTGTATGCTCTGAGTCCCTGGATAGTGACATCAGAGATGCGCCGGCCCCCTGAGGTATAAAGGGCACAACACTGTCAGTTAGTGTTGTTGCAAGGTTGGCAGAGAAGCATCTGGTAGAATGTATCTTCCTGCATAAGGGATTGGAGGAATACTTTTGTGACCCTAGTGCAGTAACTAGCGGTAGCAGAGTGACCAATCAAGTCTGTCTAAGCCACACTGTGTCCAGGGACCTGGCGCAGTGGTGGTCTCCCTAGGAGAAAGGGAATCCCACTTCAATACGGGAGGGCGTACCTGGCAAAGGGACAGCACGGAAAGATGTGCGGCTAGAGCCGGCAGCTGCATAGGGCAGTCTGCTACATCCAAGTCTATAATAAAGATGCCTTGTTCAAAGAAACCCCCACTGTGTGAGTGTGAGATTACTCTGCAGTGGCGGTCACCACCAAGAAGGAGTTCCTCACCAGGACCATCTTCCTGCGGAAGCATAGATCCTGATGAGGTGGAGGCGCTGCACGTGAAGTAAGTTGGACTCGTACCCACTACCTCAGCTACCTGTCCTGATGATATCCTCTTATAACACCAAGCGGGAGACTCAGGAGTCCTGTTACTTGCAGGTGCACCACCACACACGACCTTGTAATGGGGACCGGTTAGACCACACGGGCCAATGTGAGATTGGGTGGGTCAGACAAGGGGGGTCCAGCCATTACACATAGAAAGTGGGGACGTAAGTTTGTCGATAGAAAAATCAGTGCTACTGTGGGACATTAAATGAAAGCCGTGTGCTACTCCTTACCACCATCATACTGCGACCCCTGGTGCTCAACTTCAGCCCCCCCAACCCCAACAGATCAGCTTCGGCACAGGTGAGCACAGATTGAGCCAACTGTGCTGAAGCTGGGACTGATTAAACCACCTGTGCTGAAGCTGGGACAGATTGAGCCACCTGTGCTGAAGCTGGGACAGATTGAACCACCTGTACTGAAGCAGGGATAACCTGAAAACCTGACCTGGGGTGCGGGGCTTGAGGACTGAAGTTGGGCCCCCCTGCTCATAACATAAACAGGAGCATGAAAACACGTGAAGCCTGACAGGTAGAGTCCTGTGTATTTTTCAAGTGCAGAATAGGATTAAGTGTCAGAACACCCACGGTATTGATTAAGTACAATGTGTGTGTGCTGATTCTTTGCTGTGGGGGATTAGTGTCCGTGGGGGGCAGTTTGTAGGACTGGAATTCCCTTGCCAGGAAGAAAAGAAAAAAAAAGCCACGTGCTTTGTCTTGATCTGGCAAGTTGTCCAAAAAAAAACCTGCATGTTGGCAAACACCCGGCCTGCTGGGAGAAGACGGCTTCATTAGTGAGGGATAAGGTGTCCAGCGCGTTTGCCAATTGAGGCGTGAGAGATTTTAACGCCTTGGCTGCCAGAGGGGCCAGTAATGCATTGGGTCAAACTACACTAATGGCTCTGACCGGGCCACTCAGCGTTTCCGGGGCACACGACTGAGTGTTGGAGCTCTCCAATGTGACAAAAATACACAGTGAAATACCTATATATCTCTTGAAAAAGGGTCATTTAGTTAACCTTTTGGCCAAAGCCTGCGAGCCACTTGCAGGGATGACCAATTCGTAGGTCCTAACACTACCTGATTAAAATTCTTATTTACCTCTATAATTAGAGGAATAATGGCCCTAGCATTGAACCTGTCACAACCAGCTGCATGAAAAGAAAACCTGCATACTTGTGTAACAGTGTTTCCCTGGCCCCTCTCATATTGGCCCCTATGTGAGGAAACTGCCCCCAGTTACATGTCATGTCGTGTGGTGCATCTGCTGGCTTACAGGACTCCTGAGTCTCCCCTAAGGGAGGGCCACAATTCTTGCCAGAGCCCTGGTACTGTGTTGGTCAGCCAGTCACACTCTCTGCAACTCTCCTGCACTGACACTTGACAGACACTGACTTGACACTTGAACTGCTAAATTCAGGAAGTGATGCGTAATATATAGCTCCAGTAGGCACCACCCCTGTGTCACTGTAAGTGGACACAGAGCATGCTGTCCCTTCCTTTGCTACATATTACACCTCACAGGGGGTGAGGGCAAACCTCATGATTACTTCTGGCAAACCTGCCCTCTTAACAGGGATTACTGCACAGAAGGAGAGAGGCATGTAACCCCAAAATTACACAGGGCTAGACTTGGAAAGAATTTTAATCAGTTAGTGTTAGTGTTAGTGGACGCGCAATGTTGTCAGTCTCCTACTTGGAGCTGTTTTAATGTAGTGTCTGCAGTCTCCTGGTTCTAACTTTGCAGACCCTAGCAGTTAGTCGTTCATTTATTTATTCTCACAGTTTGTGTGCCTGCTTTCCTTGCACTCTATGTGAGGCGCTTTCACAGTTATCACTGTGCTATTCACCCCAGCACTGCTGTGTCTGGCAGTTTTATGCTGCAGTGTCTGTATCATCATTACACTATATGTGCTAGCTTTATTATCCAGGCACTTGTACCTTAATACACCTAAGCCTTCATTGCAGTGCGCAGTGCTGGTCCATCTAGCAAGGAAGCTTAATCTGTTGGCCACCTACTTGTGAACCACTATATACTCTTACTACTGGGTCTCATCGTTGCTCCAGAGGGGTTAATACCCTGACTCTTAGCATCCCCTGTCTCTGGTATCCCACTAATATTAAGTGGACATCTGGGATAGCACGACTCCAATAATCAAAGACACGGATGCCAGATATTTTTGATTTAATACATTTTTAATTCACATTACACATTACTTTGGTAATATATGTTTTAAGGAATGTATTAAAAGTTAATTTTTACACTAGTTTGGTGTGCATATAAGTGAATTCTTTTAGGGTGCACATTCATTTTGTGTTTCCCTTCCCCCCTTTTTCTGAGTTAGTGTTAGGACATGCGAATTGGTCATGCCTTGAAGTGGCTCGCAGGCTTATACACTTTGGCCAAAGGGTTAACTAAATTACCCTTTTTCAAGAGATATATAGATATTTCACTGTGTATTTTTGTCACATTGGATGTTGCTCTGGACTTCTTTGTTTCTTGTTATATACAATTAGCCACGCCCAGTAGCACTCCTTTTGACACACACACATATATATAGATGTAGCCAGGTCCCCCTCTGACCGTCGCCCTTCCCTCACCTGGCTGGCGATCGCGGGTGCTGCCGAGCCCAATGGCGGACCCGTCGGCGATCGCAGAAGTGAGGGGCAGATGGGAACTGGCGCGGAGGTTGACGGGGACGCGAGCGGCCAGTTGTTAGGGCTGCAGGCGCGTCGTTAGGGCTCTCGGCGGCTCCCGTGCATGGCGCTGCCATCTTGACAGTCCGCACATGCGCAGTAGGTTCGGGCGGCCGGGACAGTTGCGCATGCGTGAGCAGCAAGCGCGCAAACCCTAGCCTACCAGGGAAGGCTCTTGGACGGGACTAGAAGTCCCATGAGCCTCGTGAGCAGCCCCATGACGCCAGGGAGCCAATAGGGCTGCAGGAGCTCCCTGCTTGCAGGGAATAGATACATTTCACGCGCGCGGGAGACAAGCAGTCTGGACCAGGAAGAGCTAGGGGAAGGAGGTGAGTGCAGGGGTCTGTGACCCACTGCATTAGGCCAGCAACCCCCTAGGCCCCAGATAGGTCCTGAGCCCCTCCCAACTTGTGGTGCTATAGGGACAGGCCCTAGGTTAGGGACCTTGTCACATTAGTGCCAGTGTTAGATAGGGACACAGCGGACGCTGCGCTCCCCGGGAAGAGACTTGCGCTCAAGTCTGTGCCCAAAGAGACAGAGACAATCTCCAGGGTGGGATCGCCCCTGGCGGACCCCGTGCGAGGAAGCACCGGATCACAGACGGGATCACCAAGCGGCAGATCCTTTTCGAAGTTGCTTGCAGGCCCGAGTGCAGGAACGCTCGGCAGGTACCTTCCTAAGTGCACCAACAAATCACCTATCCATATTTATATTCTCACATAGTGGCAGCGCTGACCACGGGACAAAGGGGTTAACTGTGGACACGGTGTGGGACACACGGTGGTGGGTGGAAGGTACACTCCTAGTGGAGTAAAAGACACTTTGGACTGCGCTATATACTGTGGAGTTACCCCCTAGGGGGAGTAGTATTATAAAGTGTGTGATTATTCCTGCGTATATATATATAAACTGGTTATATACATTTCTGTGTATGTACTTATTGTATATGTGGGTCCTGTGTAGGCAACCTTCTACATTCCTAGAACCCTACACAGGTGGAGGCGCTGCAAACCAGATCGAGCTGTCGGACTCACCCCAGGTTCCCAACAAGCGGAGGCTCAGGCCTCTTGTGAACCTACAGATATATGCACCACACCTGGTAACACATAGGTTTCCACCCACACACTATATCTGTGATTGGGATAGAGGGAATACCTGTTACACATATATATATTTTGTGGTAATTTTGGGGGGTTTCTGAGAGCTTGCTGGGTATCTGTGAGTTTGTTGGAGCTCTCCCCCAGGTACCTGAGCAGGGGTTGGGAGTGGTGAGAAATCTTACGTATCTGGGGGTAAGGAGGTCGGGCCTTGGACGCAGAAGTTGGGCCGAACGTCTGGCTTGTCCCATCTCTCCCCTCCTGTCTGTGATATGTTTAAGGGTTGACATCTGGGGGATTGGTGCCTCTTTTTTTTTTTTTTTTTTTTACCCAAATCTCACACCTATAAGTATTTTAAAATCATTTTTAAAGTTAGTTTGTAGACATGGTGAGCTGAGACTTGCCGTTCTGTGTGATGTCACTGTGTTCAACAAGAGTTTGCACAGGCAGAGCCCCTCTCTCTGCCCCCCCTTAGCTTTATTGGCTCTCTGATAAGGGCAGATTGGGGTAAGGGTACAGAAAACACTGGGTTCACAAACAATTCCCCATTCAGAAACCCCCTAAAATACAATCTGTAATTAATCTCCAAACAAAGCCAATGTATAATTAGTTTAAGGAAGTCAAGAGAATTGTTTAATTGTAATGGGGAGGCTGTTTTTTGGCCGGCTATGTGGCTTTACACCTTTAAAGACCCAGTCTCACATTGCTGATCAGCAACATCTAGTAAAGAATCTAACAACGAAATAGCTTCCCTTAAACAAATCCAGCCGTGTTAAAAGCAAAGATTTGGATTCCAAGTAGTTCTCAGTACAGGTGAGTGTTAATCCACAAATCAGTAAGATACAACGAAAACGCACACGTATCTCTCATGGCCGGAGAGTAAGTAAATGCTGAGCTCATCAAATATGAATATTTCTCCCACATTATAAACGCTGTGTTAATAAGGGGGTAGGTAGCGAATCCATGGAAAATCCTTCCAACAGAGATGGTAAAGACCGTAAATACCGTAAGGAAAATAAAATAAATTAAAAAAAAGGCTTGAATAAACCCTGATATTATAAATGTGATTAATTGATTATTGATTATGTAGCCAGGCTCCCCAGACTCACCCTACTGTATATGCTTAGGAGAGTAAGGAAGGTTGCAGCAGTGCAGGGAGCGCTCCAGCATACCGGAGGTTCCGCAGTATCAGAGCGCGATCAGGGCGCCGCCATGTTGAATGTTCGCGCAGGTGTGGCGGGCCGTGGAGGTGGCGAGGGAGCAGAGGTCGCCAAGCCCGCGAAAGAGGAACGGTTCCTATAGGGTGGAGCGTACGGGACTACGAGCCCCAGCAGGCACGGAGAGACCAGGTGACGCCAGGGAGCCTATAGGGAGGCCAGGATATCGAGAGGAAGGTTAGAGGTTGCGCAGGGGGAGCATGCTTGTCAGAGCCGAGCGGGAGGAGGAAGGAGAAGGAGCTCCATGTGTAGGGAGGCCAACAGCCCCTACACTAGGCCATATACCCCGGCCCAGTTAGGCCCTGAGTCCCCGTAGAGTGGAGCTGACGTAGGGACGGCCCCAGTTAGGTTACAATTCCCCTTTACTGTACATTGGAGAATTCATAATTACAGAGAGAGTTGCATTATCTGGCCAGAGGTTTGGGCTCAGACCTCCGCTGCAGCCGCAGCAGCCGACCGGGTGGGATCGCCCCGGAAGGTAGTTCCAGTATTCAACCGTCTTCTGATCCTTTGTGAAGTTCCTAGGCAGGCCCGGGCACCGGAGTGCCCGGCAGGTAACATCATCAAGTGCACCAACTATACCACATAATTATAGCAGGACACAGTGGCTGCGCAGTCACACACACACGTATCTCACTTGAGGGTGGGGGAATACTGACTGTGGGTGTTGGACACTGGGTGGGATCACCCGGTGGAAGGGGATAGGGTCCTGTGAGACGCAGTAGTTAGTGTCTCCTCTAGGGAGGGACACCTGTTGATCATATGCATAATTACGTTTGCGCTAGTAAAGTCATTGGTTGTTTTACATGCTGTGTGTGGAGTGATATATAATTGTCCTGCGAGGAACCACTCCCCCTCTGGTGGGAGCCATCGCAGGTGGAGGTGCTGCACCAAGTAAGAGGTTACCCGTATTCCTACCCGTGCCCCAGGCTCTCCGTGGCGGAGGCTCCGGCCCTGTGAGCCAACAGGTTACACAGCATTGGTAGCGGACTGTATTCGCTATTAAACAGGGCTACAATTACAATAATATGTTATTGTAACAGGTTTAATAGCAGGTAGAATTAGATCAGCCAAATGTTTGTCTTATCTGTAATTAACTCCTAGGCTTCTATATTTCAAAAGGGGAACTTGTGCTTTAGGTTTGAAAATGAAAAAGTCATACTCCCCCTGATCCCCTTATAACATGACATGGCTGCTGCGCTCATGCTCTTCAAATAATAACTGGATTGGCCACTTGTTGAATTGATGATAATTCCCCCCCAGGGAAACGTCCCTAGAGCAGGAGTGGCCAACTCCAGACTTCCAGGGCCACAAGCAGAGATATCCTGTAAACCAGAACTATGGTGGCCCTTGAGGATGGGAGTTGGCCCCTCCTGCCCTAGGATGACTGTAGTCCCCCCCCCTTTCCTGTTTGTCGGCGATCATGTGACGACACGTCACATGACCCCGCGGCGTCATTTAACGCTGCATTGCCATGGCGACGTGTCGCCCGATGCCGGCTGGATTACGGTAAATGAGTTACTGAGGCCTCGCGCGGCACCAAAGCATTAACACAGCAGGGGGTCCCATTCACCAGAACGGACCCCCGCAGCTCCATCACTGCAGACCCTCTCCCGGGCGCCACAGACGTTTGCTTGTTCGTCTGCAGCACCGAGAACGGCAAGTCTTGCTACATCTGTAACTGGCACAGCGTGGGCCCTAGTATGCCAGAGCCCCTTATTATATACTGGGTATGTCTAGGCATGTGATAGTTTTCTAGGGCAGGGGGGCGCAAACTTTTTTCCCTGCGCCCCCCTGCCGGCTGTCCCCTCACTCCCGCGCCCCCCCCAACCCCAATTTACCTTCGCTCCGGCGTAATGACGTCACGTTGCCATAGCAACGTGACGTCACATGACCTCGCAGCGTCATTTTGACGCCGCGTTGCCATGGCGACGCCGGGAGGAAGCCGCCAGAGCCACGGGTAAGTACGGTTTACAGAGGCGCTGCAGCTCCCCCGGCACTTAATTTAAGTGCCTTCGGGAAGCGTGCGGGGCCTCTGTAAACCCCGCGCCCCCCGTCGGCAGTCTCGCGCCCCCCCTGGGGGTCGCGCCCCACAGTTTGCGCACCGCTGTTCTAGGGGGTGGTCAGACTGCGAACATTTGCCAAATGTAACCAGATGTCATTCTGAATACACAAATAGTTTATTATACAATGCAGACAGTGTGCTGCTGAGATAGACGATCGATAATGAGAAATATTTACTAAGCAGTCTTCTGCCCTACATCACTTTCTGGCACTGGACGACATCTTGTAGCCTATTCAAGCCAATTGGCCGGAAGGTGTCGTACTGCAGAAGACGGCTTGGGAAATAAGGGCCAAGGTGACCTACCCAAGGTCCCAACGTGCTGATTTACCCTTAAATTCATCATTCAGCTTTAACAAAGGAACTTAAAGCAGCAATCCCTCCCAAATCAGTATCTAAACTGGAGCTAGACTTAACTATTTGCGGCTCTAGGGAACCTCTTACCATTATTAATGTGTGTACTGTAAGTAAAAAAAATAATACAAATTCAATCTTCAGTTGACATTGAGGTTTTCTTTTGGGCACTGAGTTAGGCTAACCCCAGCAGGCCTCTTGTTTTTCATTGATCAGTATTCTTGCCTGGGGTATTGAAACATTAATATTTCATTTTCATATTGATATACATTACTGTGATGATTGGGCCTATCTATATTCAGTATTCGAACCCTCCAGCACACAAAAAGGTCAATTTGAGTTAGACCTTACATCTTAAAAATACATGGTTTGGTTTTATTGGGATTATGCCAGAATGACCCGCCCTGTTTTCTGTGTTTATGTCTAAAAATGAGTTTACAGTATCTAAAAGAGACCTGATCTGGGATTGTGGGGGGATTAAGCCGTAACCCAACACAACCATTTATAGTAAGTGGTCAAACAGAGTACGCACAGAAATAGCCCTTCTGCCAGAACCCCACCTTTAATGGGATCGTAAAATCCCCCCAGCCAGATGGACAAGGTGACATAAATCTCCTTTTGCATTTTCCTTACGCATTTACTAAATATGAGATATTTAACATATGCTGAAGGTGAAATACATATTTTTGACCGGTGGGTTCCGCTGTTTAATATAAGACCAAAAACCCTAGGTTGATTTAGCTGCATATGTAAGATCCGTTTGTCTCTCAAAATTAGCAAGTGGGTCCAGTGACGGATTTACAAATGCGCTGCCCTTAGGCACTTACTTGGTGCCGCCCTCCTCCTTCAGCATCATTTGACACCGCGCCATCACATTGCCATGGCAACGCGACGCTGTGTGACACCACGTTGCCGGCCACACAGGCGCGATCGGTGCATTTGCTGGGCGCGCATGCACGGCCGGCAAGCGCCCAACATGCACGAGCGGCCATCAAGTGCCGATATACGCCACCCTACGCCCGGGCCTATGGGGCCTAATGGGAAATCCTCCAATGGGTGGGTCACAATATTCTAGGGGCAACGGGGCAAGGGTCATAAGGGATTTTTATACTCGAAAGCATTTTTATACTCGAAAGCATTTTTATACTCGAAAGCATTTTTCAATTAAAAAAAAACTATTTTTTCTCCCAAGCCATAAAAATATAATTAGAGATGAAGGAGTGTGAAAATAGGACATGCACGGGATGGTGGGCTTAGTCTGGTCCCACTGCAAAATGTGTAGATAAAAAGCCTCTAATTGGGATATAAAATTAGAATTCATATATACATATGTAACGGCTGGACCCCCCTTGTCTGACCCACCCAATCTCACATTGGCCCGTGTGGTCTAACCGGTCCCCATTACAAGGTCGTGTGTGGTGGTGCACCTGCTAGTAACAGGACTCCTGAGTCTCCCGCTTGGTGTTATAGAGGATGGCATCATCAGGACAGGTATCTGAGGTAGTGGGTACGAGTCCAACTTACTTCACGTGCAGCGCCTCCACCTCATCAGGATCTATGCTTCCGCAGGGAGATTGTCCTGGTGAGGAACTCCTTCTCGGTGGTGACTGCCACTGCAGAGTAATCTCACACTCACACAGCGGGGGTATCTTTGAACATGGCATCTTTATTGTAGGTTGGAATGTAGCAGACTGCCCCATGCAGCTGCCGGCTCTAGCCGCACATCTCTCCGTGCTGTCCCTTTGCCAGGTACGCCCTCCCGTATTGAAGTGGGATTCCCTTTCTCCTAGGGAGATCACCACTGCGCCAGGTCCCTGGACACAGTGTGGCTTAGACAGACTTGATTGGTCACTCTGCTACCTCTAGTTACAGCACTAGGGTCACAAAAGTATTCCTCCAATCCCTTATGCAGGAGCATACATTTTACCAGCTGCTTCACACAACTGCTGGCTAACAACAACTAACTGACAGTGCTGTGCCCTTTATACCTCAGGGGGCAGGCACATCTCTGATGTCACTATCCAGGGACTCAGAGCATACAGCCACTCCCTTCCTTACACAGGGCACCACACCAGGGTGTGAGGGAAAACCTCCATAACTACTGTTGGCAGGCCTGTACTTACCAGGACTTACTGCCAACAGGGAAGATGTATGCAGTCATTATTATGCATGGCTACACATAGATGGCGTGTTATGCCAATTACACACGTGAATTCTCTTATTTCCAACTTCAAGCCTCTCTGGAGGACCTGCTATTGTTATGTGGTAACACGTTAGGTTTTCTGCTTTACATCCCTGTTTATTTCTTTGTACCACAAAAGGGATTGCCTGAAAATACAGATAATCACCATATCAGACAGACAACAGATTATCTATAATGGACCTATAACAAATATCCAACACAAATACTAAAAATACCTTATAACTGCTGTATCACACAAAAACAGCAAATGGAATACGTTTCTACAGATCAGAGGCCATGGTAACCAGATATCCCTCTAACATACACTGTATATAATATTGTATTTCTGCCACACCCGAGGAAGGACCCTGAGAGGTTCGAAAGCTTGTAACATATCAACTACTTGTTGGTCCAATAAAAGGCACAGTATCAGACCCCCACTCCCTCTCCCTCCTTTGTGGCTACATGTTTATTTCTTGAAACGGGCTGCAATTATTTGTATTTTCTTCTAGCATTCTTTTTTCTGTAACTCAGCACTGTACTATTATTGAATATTAAATCTACTGTCTTTGCGCCCAAATTGAAGTTTGCACGCTTTTAAGAGTAACTGCATCTTCGGACACATTTTGCTACAATTAGTTGTGTGGGAATCATATTTTTCCTAATAAACAGGGGGCCAAAATCTCTTGAGGTACAGGTAAGTCTTAAACTATCTTTGGTGGTGTAGTGTGACGGTTAAGGGGGAGATATAGCTCATTTTAGGGAGCAGTTGGGGAGATAAGGGAGTCAGCTGAATATGCTTGTCGCCATCACAGGTGTGCCGTTCGTGACAATTACTGTCATATAAAGTGTCACTGAGCTTGAATGCAAGCCATCATAATCTTTATCAATCAGAAATTTTCACATTGGTTTTCATACACTGGGGCCTGATCTGGAGTTAAACATGGATGAGAAAAACAAGGATGTAATAAGTGGATTTCACTGAACAGCTTGGCAGGATAAGTTGTTCATTGGTTTTCTGGGCAGCTTGTTCCTTGGTTTCAAAGTTTGGTGTATTACTCGGTTACTCTCCTGGACACTTTCCAAGCGCATAACTTGTAGCCGCTGGGGGGGTCTCTCTTTGTTCTTGCTGCATTCTTTTTGGAAATTGGATCTTTCGTTCTAAGGTTACACAGTGAAACTGGTAAGGAAGTAAAATAAGTGTGTGCAGCATGAATGTTTTCAAGTACTAATGTATATGTACATAGATTAGTACAGCCTAAGCTGCACATCTATATTATTTGTTCATGGAAGCGACATAATAAACACAAACATTTGCCCAAAAAAATGCATTGCTTGTTAATGTGGTTATCTATACCCTCAATAGATAAACACATAGCCAATCAATGGGCGTCCTAAAAAACCCCCACAATTAAATAAAATACAATCAATGTGTTTCTTACCTTTGCCGGGGTGAAGATTCATCCTCCTCATCCAACAGCAGCGCCAACTCTTCACCCACGACGCTATGATCCTCAGCTTGACGTACGCCAGGAAGCGCAGACGTCCACGATCCTCAGTTGCTTGCAGAGGAAGCCCTGGTATCTCTCTGCAGGTTTAATTCTCCCACGTACCTTGACTGGGACATTTAAACTTCGCAGAGGTTCCGGCACCCGATAACGGGGCCTTTAACTGGGGAAGCAGCAGGTCCCAGGGGCTGAAATTGATGCAGTTCAGCTCCGGAGACCCCTCTGCTTCAATAATATGTTATTAAAATAAAATAAAAGCAGCGCGATCCCCTGTTAGAGGTGCGCAGACAGAGTGACTGATTCTGTCTACTCTCACTGCGCATCTCTTCCAGGCTGATGCAGCCCGGTTGGACTAACACAGCGAGAGTCCCATTCTGAATAGGGTGACCAGATTTTGAAAATGAAAAACCGGGACATTTTTTTTTTTTACATAACAGTTTATTTATTGTAGTACACTTATACTTACTACCATTAGTCCTTGTTACATAGTTGTGTGTGTGTGTGTGTTGACCTCACTAATCGAACAAAAAAAACCCAGATGTGAATGATTCTGAACCCCTTAACCAGTGTCAGGATGCTCCCTCTTCACAATTTCTAAAGCAGCAATCCCGCCTGGGATCTTACCTGATCCGCAGTCCCTCAAGGTACTATACTGGAGGGGAGGTGTTCCCTACCTGTCTTCCGAGGTCTCCCGTGTGAAAGTTGAGTCAGATCTGGAAGAAAGAAGGGTAGGCTACTTCGGTGAAGGTATACGGCAGTTAAGATAAGACAGGGAGGGTGAGAGAGACAGAGACAGAGAGGGTGAGAGAGACAGAGAGAGAGAGACAGAGAGGGTGAGAGAGACAGAGACAGAGAGGGTGAGAGAGACAGAGAGACAGAGAGGGTGAGAGAGACAGAGAGACAGAGAGGGTGAGAGAGACAGAGAGAGAGAGGGTGAGAGAGACAGAGAGAGAGAGAGAGAGGGTGAGAGAGACAGAGAGAGAGACAGAGGGTGAGAGAGAGACAGAGAGGGTGAGAGAGAGACAGAGAGGGTGAGAGAGACAGAGAGGGTGAGAGAGACAGAGAGGGTGAGAGAGACAGAGAGGGTGAGAGAGACAGAGAGGGTGAGAGAGACAGAGAGGGTGAGAGAGACAGAGAGGGTGAGAGAGAGACAGAGAGGGTGAGAGAGAGACAGAGAGGGTGAGAGAGAGACAGAGAGGGTGAGAGAGAGACAGAGAGGGTGAGAGAGACAGAGAGGGTGAGAGAGACAGAGAGGGTGAGAGAGACAGAGAGAGACAGAGAGAGACAGAGAGAGAGACAGAGAGAGAGACAGAGAGAGAGGGAGGGAGAGAGGGAGGGAGAGAGGGAGGGAGAGAGGGAGGGAGAGAGGGAAGGAGAGAGGGAGACACACACACGGGTACACACACACGGGTACACACACACGGGTACACACACTGGTACACACACACACACACTGGTACACACACACACACTGGTACACACACACACTGGTACACACACACAGACACTGGTACACACACACAGACACTGGTACACACACACAGACACTGGTACACACACACACGCACTGGTACACACACACGCACTGGTACACACACAAACACTGGTACACACACACACAAACACTGGTACACACACACACAAACACTGGTACACACACGCACACACACAAACACTGGTACACACACACAAACACTGGTACACACACACACACACACACACACACACACACACACACACACACACACACACACACACACACACACACACACACACACACACACACACACACACACACACACGTACACACACACACACACACACACACACACACACACACACACACACTGGTACACACACACACACACTGGTACACACACACACACACACACACTGGTACACACACACACATACACACACTGGTACACACACAAATACTGGTACACACACACACACACACACACACACACTGGTACACACACAAACACTGGTACACACACACAGACACTGGTACACACACACACAGACACTGGTACACACACACAGGTACACACACACACACACACACACACACACACACACACACACACACACACACACTGGAGTACAGACAGAGGCAGCCACGAGCAGACGGCTCCCCACCTCCCCCTGCACCCCCCCCACTCGCCCATCTCCCGCACCAAGGGGGGGGGGTGGATAGGAGCGCCGGGACGCAAAGGTACACTCTGCCGCCCCCCCCTGGCGGGCAGCCACGGGTTCCCGGGGCAGAATGGGGGGACACCGCGCAGCCACCACTGCCAGCCCCCGCACCCATCTCCCGAACCAAGGGGACCAGGGGGGGAAGGGAGAGCCAGGACAGGAGGCAAAGGATCAAAAACCCACCTCATATCCCCCCGGGCAGGCAGAGGGGGGGAGACACCGCGCAGAAGATCCAGGAGTGGGCAGACACACACCACGTGTGCTCTGCCGTAGGAAGTGGAAACCCCGCCCCCAGGCACCCTTCCTTCCATCCATTCCACATGCCCGGCCTTGGTGAAGGATGATGCTGGGGGGCGGGGCTTAATGTCGGGACGCAGGGGATTGGCCAACAAGGTAGGAAACTGCTGGGGGGGGGGGGCATTAAAAAAAAAATACTTACCAGCCGGGCTGCTGCAGTCTCCTCCTCCGCGCCGCCGCAGACTCGCGCACTGCAGCTAATCACTCATGCACCGCCGGCGATGCTAAAAAAAAACGGGGATCGTGGAGGAAAAAACGGGACATTTCCGGGACACACAGGAAACCGGGACAGCTCTCGAAAAACCGGGACTGTCCCGGCAAAAGGGGGATGGGTGGTCACCCTAATTCTGAAGCAGGGACCTCTGCTGTTGAGCAATTAGTCTGGTCGCGGTGAATCCATGGGCAGGCAGTTGCCAGGCACGTGCCATCTGCAGTTTCCTGGAGGAATAATGAACAATATATCTATCTACATCTGTGCTTCTAGCTCTTTTACCTCTCTGCTGGGCACTCAAAATGAGCAATACAGTATCTCCCAAAAAAACTGTCGCACTGCACCTCCAATACACTTCCAACTCCAAGAATAATTTTAAGGTCTTAACTTCAGAGTCCTTAGTCCCTGTTTACTAGGAAAAATGTGTACAGTAATTAACACAAAACCTAGTGTAGCAAAATGTGTCCAAAAATGCAGTGACTCTTCTGAAAGGTACTAGGTTCAAATTGGAGCCCAATGACAATACAGTACAGTACTTAAATGTAAAGCTGCAGACCAAGCAATATCCTACATGTTTTTAAAAAAAAAAAAAATCAGTTCTGTACTATGAGAAAATACTTGTAGCATTTAAAAAAAAAACCCATCTGAATGACATTTTTAATGTATTATAATGTAATAAGCATTTTTGGTTTCTATAGCAACCATTTACAAAGTCACATCCCCTTCCTCTTGTGAAACAGGCTCTGGCACACCCCTTTTTGAGCCCCGCCCTCTCTTTAGCAGTGCACCAATTGTATCTAGTGACTTCCTGGTCACATGATCTTCCCCACAGAACTTTGCATCTTTGGTCCTCTTCTGCTGCACTGACAGCCATTTAGTGAACCCCCGAGCCGAATCTTCGCCAATCGATCACAGGAGAATGGATCGATCATCAACTTAGCTAATTACTTCTCATTGTGTGGATTGTATTGATACAAATATTAAAAGGAAACAAAATCAAACATTTTTAATACGGCAGCTTGGACTGCTGCTTTAACAGAGCTTCGTGGATCCGGGCCAAAGCCTCAGATGAACTTTCCATAACATGGAAGTAAGTGTATGAATAAGCATAGGACATAGGCTGATACAGGGTAGGAACAAACCATTTAGTGTACTTACTGGCAGGGGGATAAGGAGCTTTCTCACTCTTGGCTGCGCTCAAAGCAGACTTGAAATCCAAAAAGTTACCTTAAATCTTAACTTTGCAGTGTATGAAATATGTGCAGGGTACATACAGTACGTGTATTTAGGAATCCGGCTGGGTGCAGTAGCTGTAAGTATTGACGCCCCTCTGTTGCAGGATGGGACTTTCTGTGGGTTACAATGTAACTGGCTGGGATACTCCCCTCTGCAGAGGCACATTGACATCTCACAGTGATTAGTATGGCAGGTAAGTCACTGATCTGTATGGCAGGTAAGTCACTGATCTGTATGGCAGGTAAGTCACTGATCTGTATGGCAGGTAAGTCACTGATCTGTATGGCAGGTAAGTCACTGATCTGTATGGCAGGTAAGTCACTGATCTGTATGGCCGGTAAGTCACTGATCTGTATGGCAGGTAAGTCACTGATCTGTATGGCAGGTAAGTCACTGATCTGGAGTTCTTGGGGACTTCTGAGGTTTCCTATTTGGGGTGACATGCCTCATTTTTTGGGGGGGTCAAACTTAAGAGAGTAACATGATCTAGTAATGCTGCTTTTTTTTGCCCCCTAAAATGTTATTTCTGTGTGTAATATATAAGTATATCTTCATTTCCATAGTGCCATCCATGTACACAGCGCTTCACAGCAGTAATACACGTGGCATAATAATAATATAACACATGATGGGAATCAGCTCTGCAGACATGAAAGCAACAATAGGAAAAGGGGTCCCTGCCCCAAAGAGCTTACAATCTAAGTGGGGAGATGTGACAGAGACAGTAGGAGGGTGTTCTGCGCCCTGCAAGGGGCCAAGGTCTATACAGTATATATAGCTCTGCAATGCTGTTACAGGTTAATATTTACCAGTGCAACATAGAACAGGGCGGATAATAATAACGAGTAATTCTGAGGACAGTTTAACCCTTTCAGTTCCGGGGATAACCGCGATCACGTGGTCGGTGATAACATAGGGGGAGGGGGAGTCCTCTTCCCACTACGAAAACGAGTCATTATTTTATGACACAGCTGCTACGTGGTGGGGTCCCCGGAGTGGCAGACCCCATAACGTGCCAGCTACGTCTTTGGGCACCCAATGGGTTAGTGCTTCGGGCACCCAGCGAGTGCCGGAGGTGCCAACCGTCTTCGGGGCGCTCAGCAACGCAATCGCTTGGTGTTGCGATCGGATGATGGCGGGAGGCTCCCCTCTCGTGAAGTGGAGGATACATCAGCTCGCTGGAAGTCGTAGAGCCCCGAGAGCAGGGGTGGCCAACTCCAGTCTTCAAGGGCCACCAACAGGTCAGGTTTTAAGGCTATGCCTGGTTCAGCACCGGTGGCTAAGCCAACGAATGAGCTATTGATTGGGCAACCTGTGCTGAAGCAGGGATATCCTTAAAACCTGACCGGTTGGTGGCCCTTGAGGACTGCACTTGGTCACTGCTGGTATAGAGCGCCGGCCCTTATGACACGCAGACAGAACCGCCGACGGGGGAGAGAGCAGAGACAAGTGTCTCTCGCCCGTCGGCTGCGGGGTGCCTGGCCGGCCGCCGCTGCCAGTTAGGCCCAACCTCTGGCGGGGCCCGGCGGCCGGTCCTCTATTTGCCGCCGGGCCCCCGGTTCTGACCCCCAGCTGTGGGCCTCCCTCGCTGAGACCCACACGGTCCCACACAGAGTTTCTGACTTCAGCGCGCGTCGGGCCCCTCTGACGTTGGCGCGCAACCAGAAGCAAGCTGGGCTCAGCTTCCGGCTCGCACCCGCATGAGAGAGCGGCCCGGCGCTCGCGGCGTCAGAAATGCGGGACGGTGTTTGGTGTCAGGGAGGCCCACAGCCGGGGGAGAGCCGAGGTTCGGCGGGAACGAGGGGACCGGCAGCCGGGCCTGGCCAGAGACCATCCCCAAGGTAGGTAAGTTTGTATTTTTTTTGGGGGGGGTGGGGAAATTACCACAAGGGTGCTCAACTCAGGTCCTCATCCTTACCCTTTTTTTTTTAACTGTGCGGTTCTTTGCCCCAGGCTGGGCTGAAAAAGCTGTGTAATGCTGCGGCCAGGGTGGGGAGACGCGCTCACGAGGCGTGACCTCTGCGTCTGCCTGAGCGGAAGCGATTGGCTGTCCTGCTCAAGGCTGGGTCCCCGCTGGCGCTGACCGCGCTCATGCTTGAGAGCGGTGACGTCGCCAACTCTCCAAGCATGAGAGCCGGGTGTCCTGCCTATTTTGTAAGCGCGCACATGGGGGCTTGTTGAGCGTGCTTCAAAGTCTCTTTTTTTTTTTTGTCTCCCCAATTGCCAAGCTTGGGAAAGCGTGCGTGCCTGCGCACGAGCGCACCACATGGGCGAGGACGGGACAATTTAAATTACAGGAACTAAACTCAGCAAGCGCACAGCGCTAGCGTGGACGCAGCCCAATGCGTGCTCGAGCAGGGGGGGGCGTGCCACAGACGGGAGTGGGGCATGTCAGACTGGAGTGAGAAGTGATGTCATATCCTCCGCTCCATCTGATTGGTTTTTGTGACTGCTGTGCTCTCATTGGCTCACCATAGCGCCGGAAAAACAAATTCTGATGTCTCTCCAAGCACAGCACTGCTCCAAGCGCACGTGCGCACGCACGAAGCAGCACTTTGGACGCGTGCTTAAGGTAACCTGTATTTAAACCCGCCGAGCGTGAGCGCGCATGCGCGTGTCTCCTCACACGGTCCGCAGCCTTAAAGTGGACAAGAGGTAAAGAGTGACTCGCTCTGCATATTTCCCAGAATCCCTTGCTTCAGTGGAAGCACTGCATGCTAGGAGAGAATGGGGAGAGGCAGGGTTGCAGACCTGTCTGAGTGTGTGCACAAGGGGTATTTGTATTTGCTGTGCGCTGGAGGGTTTGTCACTTTTGTTTTACCCACCATAACTTTTTTAATGTCTAATTAAATGACCGAAACGTTGGTTCACAGTGATGTTGGCGATGAACTGAACCATTCCTTTCTCGCAGATAAAATGTTGGCTGCCTTTTTTGATGCTCCGGGAGGGCCGGAAAATCTGTACGTCAAAGAGGTAACTGCACCTAAACCGAAGGAAGGCGAAGTACTTATACAGATCCAGGCCAGCGCTCTGAACCGGGCCGATTTACTTCAGGTTTGTAACACACTTTGTAGCTGCTTTACCAGCCTGCCAAAAAATGTCTTTGGTTCATTATCTGATATCCCTGCTTCAGCACAGGTGGCTCAGTCTTTGATTGAGCCACCTGTGCTGAAGCAGGGTTATCCTGCAAACCTGACCTGTTGGCAGCTCTCGAGGACTGGAGTTGGCCACCCTTGATTTGGAGCAGGGCCGACATATTGCTTCCCCTGCAGAAGAAAACAAAATCTAGGGGGAGTAATATTTTAGGAGCCGGTGGGCCCCCCGGGAATTGCAGCTGTCGCAGTGCAGCTCCTGAGACCTCGGTTTAGATCAAAATAATTACCCAAAAAACCCAGTAGCATGGATTGCCGCTGTAGACTTTGCAGTAATGTAGCCACCGAGTTTAAACCTGTAAGTGCCCTGGGACATAGCTACTACGTCACAGGCTGTGGTACCCTGCGTGCTCCAAGACGTAGTAGCCATGTCCCCTCCCCTCCCCCCCCCCAAGTGAATGCTCGTTGTTTTAACGCAGGGGTGGCCAACTCCAGTCCTCAAGGGCCACCAACAGGTCAGGTTTTCAGGATATCCCTGCTTCAGCACAGGTCAGTCATTTTGACTGACCCACTGATTGAGCCACCTGTGCTGACGCAGGGATAGCCTGAAAAACCCTGACCTGTTGGTGGCCCTTGAGACCCTCCGGTTGAACTTAAATTATTTATGACTGCTGCTGTAAGCCCCCCCCTCACTTAGGAAAACCGCAGTGGACCTTATCTGAGAAGATGAAGATATTGTTTCGGATGAGATCCTTTGCAGGCTTCACGGAAAACAGCTCTGTGCTGCCTGCTGGAGGGGAGTGAACAAACAGCAGGTTCTGCCGTATAAACGCTTCATGGCAGACTTCATTCACATTAAAATAAAAACAAAACCAAATTGGTAATCTGCTATAAAGGGCATCGCAAGGAGCTCGCTTTCAGACTCCGTCATTGTGGGGGAGCGCGCCTTTATGAACGAGGTTTGAGGGGGATATGTTGGAGACACACGTTGACGGGAATGTGTACTGTAGAAGAATGCAGTTTGTAAGGAAGAGAGGAGCCCACGGGTGATATCTACCCTAAAATATATTCACAAACGGGAGAATATTTTCATCCAATTTTTTTCTTCCTTCTTAAGTGACCAGTCCGGTGAAGTTTTCAGGCAGAGAATCAGACGGGAAAATAATCGTTTGATTGTATTTACACTGCACAAATAGTCTGAAAACCCAGGATTTAAACAGAAACAGGCCTAGAACTCCCATCACTGCTGTTTAATGTCAGTACAACATAATACACAAGATTAGAGGTAATAATGGACATGTATGTGTATACCAGTATTACCTCTCTGGACATAGTGACCTGGCCGGCTTGGGGGGGCTGCGGGATTTCCCTGAGCAGGGAGAGAGCAGGGCTGTTGCCAGGGGGCTGGGCAGCTTCCTCCATCCTGATTGGCTACATTACCCAGCAGCCAATCGGTAGGAGGTGTCAGGAGCCTGAGGGTGGGGCCAAGAAGAGGAGGAAACCGCATAGAGCGGAAAGAGGTGCATGTGTGTCTCGTACTTTTCACCATTGTGTCCAGTATTTTTGAGACGCCACCTGGCATCCCTAAGTGATACTATTTGGCAGGCCTGCAATGTGGCCGCTTGGAGCCTGGTCAAGGGGTCCACTTGGCTCCTACCTCGGGGTTTATTGTTTTTTTTTGTCGTTGTAAAAAACGTTAATATTTAAAGGTAATGTCAAAGTAATTTTTTCCCTTTAGTTAGGTATTACAGATTGCATGGTGGAAAAAGCATTATAGCACAACCCACTTCTTGTGCACGCAGCAGATTCGGAAAGAGTAGAGTGATTCTGGCAGCAGCGTTTAGGATAGATTGTAGGGGAGACAGGTGAGAGGCAGGAAGGCCGGACAGCAGGAGGTTACAGTAATCAAGACGGGAGAGAATGAGGGTCAGTGTCGGAGTTTTAGCAGTTGAGTAACAGAGGAAAGGGTGTAGCTTTGTGATATTGCGGAGGAAAAAGCGACAGGTTTTAGATACGTTTCGAATGTGAGAGGAGAATGTGAGAGAGGAGTCGAACGTGACCCCTAGGCATCGTGCTTGGGCTACTGGGTGAATGATAGTACTTCCAACAGTAATGTGGAAGGAGGTACTAGGGCCAGGTTTGGGAGGAAGTATAAGGAGCTCTGTTTTTGCCATGTTAAGTTTAAGTCGGCGGAGGGCCATCCAGGATGATATCGCCGAGATGCATTCAGAAACTTTGGTCTGTACAGCAGGTGTAATAAGGTCAAGGGTTGAAAGTAAATTTGTGTGTCGTCAGCATAGAGGTGATATTTGAACCCAAGAGATGTGATTAGGTCACCTAGAGAGAGTGTGTACAGAGAAAAGAGAAGAGGTCCCAGGACAGAGCCCTGGGGTACCCCCACAGAGAGATCAACAGAGGAGGAGGAGGTGTTAGCAGAAAAGACACTGAAAGTACGATGGGAGAGGTAAGAGGAGATCCAGGATAGAGCTTTGTTCCGAATACCTAGAGTATGGAGAATGTGGAGGAGAAGAGGGTGGTCCAGTGTCAAATGCTGCAGAGAGGTCGAGTAATATGAGCAGAGTGTAATGACCTCTGTCTTTAGCAGCATGGTCCTGGTCAAAGGGCTTATTCCTCCCCCCCCACTCCTTGGTTAGATGACGATGTCCTGCGTTTGCATGGAGCGCAGGACGCGATCATACCGGTGAGGAAACGGAGGAGGAGGAGAGTACCTCCCCTTCCGATTTCTCCAAAATGGCCACCGCGGACACGTGACTGTGCTGGAGGGGCCGTGGCACTCAGGCACCACGACACCTCTGGCAATCAAATGATGGTTAGAACCAAAAGCATAACAGAGGATGTCATGAAGCGGTATCTGGGAAGACTGCCCCTTTCCCCTGCCCCGTGGTATTTTGTGACGTTCCCCACCAGACCTATTCCTGTTTTGCAGAGAAGGGGGAAATATTCTCCTCCTCCTGGAGCCAGCGCCATTTTGGGTCTGGAGGCCGCAGGCACAGTGGTGGGGTTTGGTCCGGGCGCTGATGGACGCTGGAAAATAGGAGATCCGGTGATGGCTCTGTTGTCCGGGGGAGGCAATGCGCAATACTGCACGGTACCCGCGGCCCACCTCATGCCAATCCCCCCTGGCATCACCGTAACGGAAGCTGCTGCTGTCCCGGAGGCTTGGCTCACTGCTTTCCAGCTGCTCCACCTTGTAGGTGAGGCTTATTTTACTTGACATGTGGTTATCAGGGCACATGGGTACTAGTAAGAGGGGTGTGGAGGAGACACGCACTGAGCTCACTTACAATAGGTTTCAGGTACCTAATGGAGAAGTAAAGGTGTCAGGTCACTACCAACGTCCACGCTTATATCTGGACTGTATGGTTTTTCCATATTTTAGCTGTCCATATACTAGCATTGTATGTATGTATATCTTTATTTATATAGCGCCATTAATGTACATGGCGCGTCACAGCAGTAATACACGTGACATAATATAAATAACAAATAGTACAAATAACACATAGTGGGAAGAAGTGCTTCAGACATAAAAGTGACATTTAGGAAAAGGAGTCCCTGCCCTGAAGAGCTTACAATCTAATTGGTAAGTAGGAAGAATGTACAGAGACAGTAGGAAGATGTTCTAGTAAGTGTGTCTGCAAGGGGCCAAGGTTTATGTATGAGGTGTAAAGTATCTGCCAGCTGAGCTACTCATATGCTTCCCTAAGCAGGTGTGTCTTAAGGTGGGTCTTAAATGTGAATAGAGAGGGTGCTAGTCGGGTACTGAGGGGAAGGGCATTCCAGAGGTGCGGGGCAGTCAGTGAGAAAGGTTTAAGGCGGGAGAGGGCTTGAGGCAGAGAGAAGACATCATTGAGCAGAACGCAGGTGTCGGGCAGGTGTATAGCGAGAAATTAGGGCTGAGATGTAAAGCATTAGTTACATGGTTAGTATGATAACAGAATACTGCAATAAGACATTTGTGTTGCTTTAGTAAGAAAATTAAGTGTGAACCTGAATGGGCCATGTTACTAAACGGTGCTATTCCAGAAGACACCTACCTGACCATGTACTTGAGCAGACTTCACTGTGTCTCCCGGCACAGAGAGGTGTGTTATGGCAAAGCACTGCTTAGTAAATATGGAACGTAATCTTGTACTTGTCCAGATTAGCATCTGTACTATTTACTGGGTCAGGTATTGGTTGCTGGGCAGATCTGTGCTGCGGTAAAGGGTAGAAAGGTGCAGTGCCAACTAGCACATAAAGCAGCTATCTCCCCCCTCCCTGCCCCCCACACAAGCCTATATAAGATTAACTCGTATAATAAACGCCCCATGAGCATTCCCAGCTCTTTAAAAAGAGGGGGGGGGGGGGGAATACTGCGGCTGAAAGACCTCTACAGTTTAACTTGTCTTATAATTCAATAGCGGTCACATGACCGCGGCGGCCATTTTGGAGAAAACGGAAGAGGAGGGGCCTACCTTTCCTCACTGGTTAGATGGCGTACTGTGCTCCGTGGGAACGCAGGACGTGATCAAACCAGAGCAACGGTCATTATGTAATCAGTACGTCAGAGGGTCCCCGGAGTGCCAGTCCCCCTGACGTAGTAACTCCATCCTGGGGCACTCAAAGGGTTAAAGGGACCGTCCCTACTACAACCGAAGTGAGCTAATGGCATTGGGATGTTTAATAGGTTAAATGTAGGTGACTGTCACATTAAAGAAAAAAAAGTTGTGCAAGTGAGGATTAAAAAAACAAAATACAATTTCAATGTCTCCACATTAATCACATGCGTTGGAGTGTTTTTACAATCTTTACCTAGCCTCTTATAGTTTTCTTGTATTCTAATTGGCGGTTTTCCATCTTTTTAAAGGCAAAGTGCAGAAGGGGGAGACAGTTTTGGTACACGCTGGCGCTAGCGGAGTTGGCACGGCGGCCATCCAGCTCTGCCGATTGGCTGGGGCAGTTCCCATTGTAACCGCGGGGACGCCAGAGAAGCTGCAGATGGCAGAGAAACTCGGAGCGGCCGCTGGATTCAACTACAAAGAGGACGACTTCGGTGAAAAGTGCCTCGAGTTCACAAATAGTAAGTTCCACTTTGTCTTATCAATGACTAATGAGCAGGAACATTTTTAATATGAGTATAACTTATCAATGACTGTTTTCCCCACGCTACACATTTCATGTCACACCCCCATTTTCCTCTTTCTTCTCCTTCTCATCCTTCCAACTCCACGCTGTCCATCTCTTTCCCCCATTTCTCTCTGTGTCGCTGTCATCTGTCGTCCCCCTGGACATACATCCCAATTTTTTGGCAACTTTGCAGCTTTGCTCCCTCACTTCCTTTCTTCTGACACCTACTGTCATACTGGGAGACTTTATCATACCTATTCACAATCCCACTGCCACCTCAGCTGCCCAACTTATCTGTCTAACCTACGGTCTCTCTCAGTCGACCACGTCTCCCACTCACTGCAATGGACACTCCCTTGACCTGGCTTACTCCCGCTTCTACTAACCGCTCTAACACACCCTTTCCTTTCTCATTGCTCTAGACCCCTCCAATTTTCAATATCTTTACAACCTCTCCTCTTTCCCATCTGTAACCTTTCCTGCACAGAAATGGCAACCTCTCTATACAACAGCAGCAACCTCTCTATACAACAGCATATTCTCATCAGCCTTAGACAAGACAGCTGCTGCCACCACAGTCACAGCCGTGGCACACAAGCGTTTCCCGCTACCTCCAAAAGTGGTCACGCACTGCTCAATGTTACTGGAGGAAATCCCGCTCTAAAGCCGATTTCCGCCACTATAAATTCCTACTCTCCTATAACACTGCCCTTTCCAGGCAAACCTACTTTTCTTCTCTCATACAAACTCTGTCCTCTAATCCTCAATGCCTGTTTGCCACCTTCAACTCCCTTCTTTGCCCAACCGCACCTTCACCCTCTTCCTTCCTCACGGCCCAAGACCTTGTCACCTACAGTACTTCACAGATAAGATTGAGTCCATCAGACATGACATCTCTTCATGTAAAGCTCAACACGCAACCCCTATCACCTCGCACACCTAAATCCACTCTCGGCTCATTTTCCCCTGTGACTGAGGATGAGGTCTCCATGCTCATCATCATCCCACCTTAC
This sequence comes from Ascaphus truei, assembly GCF_040206685.1. NCBI lineage: Eukaryota > Metazoa > Chordata > Amphibia > Anura > Ascaphidae > Ascaphus > Ascaphus truei. Next base: position 384,051,006 of record NC_134486.1, on the reverse strand, counting down.
AACATGCCCCTTTGATCCTATTCCCTCACATCTCCTCCACTCACTCCCTCTTTAGCACACAAAACCCCACCGTAACTACCTTTTTAACCTCTCCGTCGCCTCTGGCAAATTCCCATCTTCTTTGAAACATGCACTCGTCGCACCCATTGTAAAGAAACCCTCTCTTAATCCAGCCTCTCTGTCTAAGTAACTACCACCCTATCTCTTTTCTCCTCTTTGCCTCCCAGCTACTTGAGCAACTTTTATACAACTGCCTGACTCTCTCCTCCAACTCCCTGCTTGACTCTTTGCAGTCTGGGTTCCTCTCTCTATACTCCACCGAGACGGCACTAACAAAAGTGTCCTACTCACCGCAAAGTCTAAGGGTCATTTCTCCTTACTAATTCTCCTTTATATCTCTGCTACCTTCAGCACTGATGATAACCTCTTTCACTTGAACACTCTCCAGACCATTGGCCTCCATGATGAAGCCCTCTCCTGGCTCACGTCTCATCTCTACAACCGCTCTTTTAGTGTTTACTTCTCTGGTGTCTCCTCTTCACCCACTCTTTGTTGGGGCTCCACAAAGCTCTGTCCTTGTACCTCTGCTCTTCTCACTGTGCACCTCTTCTCTCGGTGAACTAATACAATCCTTTGCCTTTCCATGTCATCTCTATGCTGATGACACCCAAATCTACCCCTCCCTCTCTTTCTTGCCCTGTGTCACAACCGTCTCTCTGCAATCTCCTGTATGTCCCACCATTACCTGAACCTTAACATGTCCAAAATAGAATGCATCATCTTTCCCCCCTTCCACTGCCACCCCTACCCCAAACTCTCCCTCACTGTAAATAATACCACAATCTCATCAACACACCAAACCCGCTGCCTAGGGTTATCTTTTGTTTCTGCCCTCTCCTTCATTCCTCATATTGAAGCCCTCAATAGGCCCTGCCGCCTTCACCCTTTTCATCATGTATGTGAGTGAGTCATGATGAAACTAAAATCCTAATACGCTGACTTATCCTATCCCACCTTGACTACTGCAACCTTCTCCTAGCTGGTATTCCCCTCGTCTGCCCGTCCCAACTCCAATCCATCCAAAATGCTGCTGCCAGACTCCTCTACCTCTCTCGGCGCTCTACTTCTGCTGCGCCAATACACAAATCCCTACTCTGGCTTCCTACATCCTCTAGAACAGGGGAGTGCAAGCTTTTTTCCCTGCCGGCTGCCCCCCTCTTACCTTCGATCCGGCATCTGGACGTCATGTTGCTATGGCGTCATTTGACGCCACGTTGCCATGGCGACGTGTCTCCAGAAGCCGTCTGAGGCAAGGTAAGTGCAGTTTTACGGAGGCCTTCCCCGGCACTTCATTTAAGCGCCTTCGGGATGCTCGCGGGGTCTCTGTGAACACTGCGCCCCCAGCAGACAATCTCGGACGCGCCCCCCAATTTGCGCACCCCTGCTCTAGAATGAGATTTAAAACCCTAGTTGTTACTTACAAAGCTCTCAACAACGCTGCCCCCCCCATTACAGCTTATCCCTCGTCCCAAAATGTATTACTAAAGGCCCGCTCTGTTCTGCCCACGACATCCGCCTTTCCTCCTGCCTTATTACCTCCTCTCGCTCCCGCCTGCGCATTCTCCCGTGCTGCCCCCTCTGTCTGGAATGTCCCACCACGCACCATCTGGCCCTCCCCCAGCTTCCAGATGTTTACAAACTCCCTGAAAACTCACCTTTCCAAAGAGGCCTATCACGCGTTCCCCTAACATCCACACCCCCAAACCTGAATAGCTCCAGCAGTGCGGCCGGACCATACTCCGTCCCACACTGGGCAGCCGCTTTATCTTTTCCTTCAACGTTGCCCCATTATTCCCTGTAGCGTGTGCACTCGGGAGCAGGGCCCCCTTTACCTTCTGTATCTGTTTGCGCGCGCCTGTCCTTATTTCTACGTGCACGCCGTATTATTGATGCCATTGCGGTCACTCTGTACCGCGCTGCGGAATATGTTGGCGCTTTGCTAATAAACGGTGATAATAACGATGACTAATAAGCACGCGATGTAATACGAGTGAACGCTTTAGATTTAGTTTCGTTATTACGTGCTCTGCGCTATTCTGCATCACCGCGCCGTTCTAGAATGAAGACAAACGGCGGCGCACAGCAAAAATAACTCCTCGGGGGCAGGCAGGTGTAGTAAGAAAAATGTATTTATTGGCACATAGAGTGGATAAAAAACACTATTTTCATTCATTCAAATCAGCTGCTGCATGTCACTTCCTGACTGTGTTGTGTTGCTGGTTTTTGATGCACTGTTTGAGTTTAGTACTTAGTAAACTCATTATCTGCAAAGCCGTTGTAGTTACATTTCCCCTTTTTCATTTCTGTGAGGGGGGAAGCATAAATGTAGGTGAAATATTTCAAATATACAGCGAGTCCTCGCTTATCCGACGGAATGCGTCCCGCAAACAGCCGGCGGATAACGGACAGTCGGATTGCGGGTCCCATGTTAAACAGGGGTTTCAGTGTTTAGAGCAGTAAGGGACGGAATCAGACATTTGCTCGCAGTTGACTCACCGCGACCATGTCTCCGCCGGCGTTTGGCCACAGAGGGATCTCTGCCGCAGCCGCTCCACCGCTGGACAACCAGCCCCCAGACCCTTCACGAAGGTTTATCAATTGAAGTCCAAATCAAAGTTAATTTAAGAGTTAATTTAGTGATTAGGTTTGTAGGGTAAGGGGTTAAGTTTTTATGGGTAGGGGGTACATTTTTTAGGGTAAGTGGTAGCATTAGTATGAGGGGTTAAGGTGAAGGTTTTTACGGTAAGGGGTAAAGTTAAGGATTTACCTTGGCGATACGGACGGCGGGGCGAGAGGTCCCGGAGGCGAGGTGAGTAGCGGTGAAGATTTGTTCGCGGTATAACGGCCTAGACTGGTAATGGATAAGCCCTCGGTGAGGAGTGAGCTGCTATCTTGGGGGAGATGATGAAAGGAATAGATATTAGTTGGGGTGTAGCTCGGGATATGGCATGCACAGGGATTGCAACATCCGCCCTGCAGAGGTAGTAGAGAAACACACAGCCCGGAAGAAGAAATCCCAGGAATAGCCCCAGCAGGATCCTAAATGCAAAGTAAAAACCGGAAATCACGTACCGGCACCCCATACTAACTCGGGAAGTAGGGGGTCCCCGAGGCTGAAATCAACTTTGTTCAGCTTCGGAGTCGCCTGGTCACGCACACTATGAATACAAATAAAAAGTAAGCAGCTTCATTACCTTAGCAGCTATCCGCTAAGGTAATGATTTTTTATTGGGGGTGGCGGGGATGTTTGATACTAGTGTGAGGGAGCAGGAGTCTCCTGAGCTGAACAAAGTTGATTTCAGCCTGAGGGACCCCCCTACTTCCCGAGATACAGGCCCCGGTATGGGGTGCCGGTATCCCTCTGCTTTGTTTAGATCCCACGGTCACGTGACCCACAGGATTTTAACATGGGGATACCGGCACCCCTTAACGGGGCCTGTAACTCAGGAAGCAGGGGGTCCCCGGACCTGAAATCAATGCGGTTCAGCTCCGGAGACCCCCTGCTACATTACTGTAATGTTGAAATTTGAATAAAACCCCTGCGATCGTGTGTGAGAGGCTCGCAGTTAGAGTGACTGATTCAGCCTCTTACTGCGCGTCTATTTCATAAAGGCAGACCATGGTCGGATTCACACAGCAGGAACCCCTGCTGTGTTACTCCGGCGGGCCATTAGTCTGTCGCGGCGCAACTCGCAAGGATCTCGGGCATATACCGAAATTCCATTTGGAGATTTGTTCGAATAATGGCCGTTGCATCTGTAGGTGTTACAGTAAGTGGGTAACATTGCCCTGTTAGATTATTTGCTACCTTTACTGTAGGTAGTAGGGGGACCTACAATCTTGATTAATGTAAACGTTAGAGAAACTGTACTATAGCTCCTCCTTTTTATCAGAAGGCCGCCAAAGGCCCCCCAACCTCCTCTCCGGTGCTGACGCAGTGAGTGTAAGAATACTGGAGACATGACACTCAGATTAAGGCTTCTATTATATTCCTGCCTCCCCTTTACGTGGTTATTCAAGTCCTGACTTAAATTGAAGTTTTTTTGTTTTTTCCCCCCAACTATTTGTATTTGTGTTTTTTTCAGTTATATTCAGGGTGGGTGGGGGACAATAGAACCAACATAATTCAATTGAATGGTAGTTTTTGTCCAATAAGAGTGCGATCTCCCGCTTCAGGGCATGCAAGGGTGGCGACGTGGGCAACGTGGGCGATGAGGTTCTGATGACCTCAAGTCACTTTAGCAGAACCATGTTCTGCCCACGCCCACCGTTTACACTGTTTAAAGATATTGCCATGGTACAGTGTGTGCACCACTTGAGTACATTAGTCTGCTATCTCTGAACCATCACTGATTACGTTGGCTCACTTGGCATGTAAGTGCCACTTACGTGTGTAGAACACTGTGGGTTATTTATTATGTGCTTTGTTCTGTCCTGACTGTTCCAGTAATTAAGGAACACAGACCCCTTCCCTTTGTCAGATTCAGACCAAGAGTGTTTTTGACGAGTGTTATTCCTGTATCACAGTGCAGTCTTCCCTGCTGTTTATGTTGGCTTCCTGCAGGATGTATAAACCCACTGCATTTTCAATGCCTTATTTTCATAAGTGCGGGGAGTGCCCGTTCTGTTTCAGCCTTTTATTTGTCCTTTCACAAACAAGTACAAATGTACATACAGTATGTTGTACAAATATTTGTACTCTAGATCAGAGGGCGGAGCCTGTGCACACCCGAGCCCTGATACACATTTTCCGCACAAGCTGTGCTTGTATGGGGGGATGTTATCTTGAAGTTAGAGAAAACAGCACGCGTGGGATCTTGGACTCCAGTGCCCTATTGTAATTCTGAAGCTACTGTAGAAACACACGGTATAGAGGTGACATCTACTTCTCACTGTGACATATCGGCAGCCTTGAAGAACACCTGTATACCTTTGAAAAAGCCCAATTTGCGGGTGAAACGCGTTAGAGGGGCAGGGGTATGCGTCCCCCCTCTTTTTAACCATGCTTCATTAAAGGATTTGTTATACAGCACAGTCCAGCTTCAGCAACTTTTTTCTTCTGCATTGTGGTGCCCGCTGAATTGCCTCTCCTCACCGGAACAGGTACACTTCGTCTGTATACCTTTCCCTCTGACGAGACACACTCGCTCACCTGTCTTCCTAATACACTTGCATTCGCTATTTTGTTTCTGTGTGTTTACTAGCATGCCATTTAAAGTGCAAGTTATATATTTATATACCGGTGGTGATCAGCAGGCTTGACGTGCCGACCCTTTGATCCTGCAGTCCTCAGTCAGTGGTACTCCTCCCTTTCGCAAGAAGTAGTCATCAGAAATCTGACGTGCCACATGGGGTATGTAATGCATTGCAGAGCAATGTGTCTCCGGCTGGAACGCTGACCGGTCCTGCATCTCAAGGTCACCCTGGCACAGTGGCCCTCAACACCTGCCCGCACCCCTCCCGTTCTCCTGCTCAACATCTTCCGCCATTACTTCCCACCCCATGCTCATCATGGAGCCCCTGTGGGTAGTGGCTTGACTCCTTACTGGAATACTGGGCTCTAAAATGCCTCTGGGCAGCCCCATCCGACAGTGAAGGGGTTAATGGTAAAACAATGGGGACATCGTCTATATGACGCTGCCGCGTTGTGTATTCATTGGTTCTTATTGATCCTGGAAAACTGCAGGTGTTGAAATGGCCTTCGTGTCAGTTTACAAATAGCTGTGCACGGGTTCTTCTTCATGCTGCAGTACAGAGGTGCGAACGCCCTAAGGGAATGAATAAACGGGCTTCAGCGATTTGATGCAGAACGGAGGTAATACTTTCTCCAACCCGTGCCAAACCTTCCAGGACAGTGTTCAAATAGATATATATATATATATATATATATATATATATATATATATATATATATATATATATATATATATATATAATAAAAAAAACACAGTGTAAACTATTTAATGCTAACATGGACAATAAATTAAAAACACTTACAAGATGCCAGATTAAACCAGGACACAACACCCAATGCTTGTTTGCTCTGGCATCTTGTGTGTTTCATTTATTATCCATGCGTGTTAGCATTAAATAGTTTACACTATGTCCTTTTTTTTATATACAGCATAAGGGAATTTGACTATTTGAACTTTGTCCTGGACGGATTGTCACTGGATGGAGAACGGGGATATTACTACCTCCATTGTACATCACATCACTGACGCATGTTTATTCATTTCCTGAGGGTCTTTGCACCTCCGTAACTTTTTAATATCACTTTAGGATGAATGAGGAGACCGCAAACTGAGAGCAGCATCCCCCACAGCAGGGGTGCGCAAACGCTTTGTCGCGCGCACCCTCCCCTCCTTCTTACCTGCTCTCTGGCATCTCCTTCTCTGCAAACGTCGCTGCGTCATGTGACATCGTGTTCTCATGGCAACGCGTTATCATGATGATGCAGGAGGAGAAGGCAGGTAGAAGGTAAGAGGCCGTTACAGCGGCCTCGCTCTCTTCCCCTGGCAATCAATGTAAATGTTGTGGGGAGAGCGCAGGGCCTCTGTAAGCCCGGGACTCGGTTCGATGCCCCCCAGTTTGCGGACCCCTGCCCTACAGGATATGTATTATCTTTTATTTTGCACATACTCCAGTATATCTGTTGTGCTTTTGCTTGTTGACATCCTGCTACAGTACATCTGGAGCAGAGTGAGGTCCCGAAGCTTGTGGACAGCTATATCTGTGAAGACCTCTCATTTTGCTTCTGTGAAATGTGTCACAACCTGCACCAAACTTGAATTTGAGCCTGATTTTAAGTACTATTTACTCTTCATTGAAGCGACCAGACTATTAAAATGTGGGTATTTCGCTGCTTATCTTTTAACTTGGGATTGGCCATTTTTCGAGTCCGACATGGATCTAGCCGCCTGGTGGGATTTGAGGACCACGGTTGTGGCCCTCTGGTTAAGCTCCGTGCTCTGCTGTGGCAGCACGTAATGCGTTGGGCCGTGTTTCTAGTGGCCGCGCGCGCGACGTCACGCGCGGCTGTCGCTCGTGCAAACCATGCACTGTGCAATTGTGATGTCGCGGGAGGCGTGGCCGTGACGTCACGTGAACGGTTGGCCCTCATTGGCTGAACCACACACACGTGACCTGGCCATCACGCGACAACCACAGAATTTTGTCTGGCCGAGAATCGTGGTCGCGCTTCATCACGCGCGCGCGCGCTCCATGGGCGGCCTCGTAGAGAAGAGGTCTGTTGCTCGTGCCGCGTATGTGCGCGCTATCGCTGCCACTCTAATCGCGGCCTTAGACGCAGTTTTCATGCGCATAATGAATAACTGTGTGCACATGGTTGCATTGGACATCATTACTGCTTTATTGCAGATGTTGGAGCAGACGTCATATTGGACTGCATTGGAGCATCGCACTGGGAGAGGAACCTGAAGTGTCTGAACACCGACGGCCGCTGGGTTGTGTATGGGCTGATGGGCTCCGGGGAGATTCATGGGGACCTGCTGGCAAAGTTGCTTTGGAAAAGGGGGAGTCTCCTGGGCAGTTTACTGAGATCTCGCTCGAGCAAGGCAAGTGGGCACCTGTGATCTGCAGACATTTAAATAGGTAGAAAAAAATCAAGAGACTAAAGGATATCAAAAGCCTCTTGTATGCACAGATGCAGCAGGTTGCAGCACTTTTACATTATGTATGTATGTATGTCTTTATTTATATAGCACCATTAATGTACATAGCGCTGCACAGCAGTAATACACGTGATAATCATATAAATAACAAATAACACATAATGGGAAGAAGTGCTTTCAGACATAAGTGACATTTAGGAAAAGGAGTCCCTGCCCCGAAGAGCTTACAATCTAATTGGCAGGTAGATTGAACGTACAGAGACACAGTAGGAGGGAGTTCTGCTAAGTGCGTCTGCAGGGGGCCAAGCTTTATGTATGAGGTGTATAGTATGAGCCACGGTGCTACTCATATGCTTCTTTAAGGAGTTGGGTTTTAAGATGGGTCTTAAAGGTGGATAGAGAGGGTGCTAGTCGGGTACTGAGGGGAAGGGCATTCAAGAGGTGTGGGGCAGTCAGTGAGAAAGGTTTAAGGCGGGAGAGGGCTTTAGACACAAAAGGGGTAGACAGGAGATATCCTTGAGCAGAACACAAGAGTCGGGATGGTGCATAGCGAGAAATTAGGGCTGAGATGTAAGGAGGGGCAGAAGAGTGTAAAGCTTTAAAAGTGAGGAGGAGAATTGAGTGTGAGATGCGGGATTTGATCGGAAGCCAAGAGAGGGATTTCAGGAGGGGAGACGCAGAGACAGATCTAGGAAAGAGTAGAGTGATTCTGGCAGCAGCGTTTAGGATAGATTGTAGGGGAGACAGGTGAGAGGCAGGAAGGCCTTATTATGGTGTACTGTATGTATGTTACTGATTCATATATACAGACCAGCCACAGAGAACAATAGTGTCTGCGCTCCTGGACTTGGATATGCCGAGGTTTTATGTTGGATACATCCAAATGAAAGATGAAATGCTTCAGTGTGCAGAAGGAAAGTAGGAACACATTTCATAAACGGAATAGTGTAGTAAATAGGTAATAGTATTATGTAAAAAGAGTATAAACCACAGTTGTAAGGAATAGTGCTACCACCCAGTACCATTACACACATTCACTGGGGCATTTAGTATCATTGATTTTATTAGGTGCCAACATATGCCTCAGCGCAGTACAATGGGTGAGAAAGATAATGTAATACTTTACTAGGTTATATTACTTTAACATTAACACACAGTGCAGGGGGGCTCAACTCCACTCCTCAAGACCCCCCCCCCCCAACAGGACAGGTTTTAAGGATATCCCTGCTTCAGCAAAGGTGTCTCAATTAGTCCCTGATTCAGCACAGGTGGCTCAATCAGTGGTTCAGTTTTCAACCGAGCCACTGATTGAGCCACCTGTGCTGAAGCAGGGATATCCTTAAAACCGGACCTGTTGGTGGCCCTTGAGGACTGGAGTTGAGAACCCCTGACATAGTGGTACAACCGTTCGATCAAACCCGGCCCCAAACGATAGCACTGAGAAGTCGCTAATATTGGTCTGTTCTGTGTGTGTTGCAGTACAAGGGGGAGCTGGTAAAAGCCTTCACAGAGCAAGCCCTGCCTCACTTCACCGCGGGAAGCCCCGTTCAGCTGCAGCCGGTAGTGGACAGCGTGTACCCCCTGCAGAAAATCACTGACGCGCACCGGCGCATGGAAGACAACAAGAACACCGGCAAAATCGTTCTTCAGATCCCTCTGTGATACTGAAACCGCAGAGAAAACGGCCACCCTTGTTTTCTTTTAGGATGGGCTGAGGTTTATAATGGACAGGGTTATCATCTCTTTGCAATGCGTTGTTGGCGCCTCTGGTTAATGTGTTACACCTGTAACCTGGAAAGCTTTTACTTCCGTCGGCTCCTCCCTTTTGTGTGATGTCACTGTGTCTTGAGTAGGTTTTCCCCTCTCCTTCCTCCATTTTGTTTCTCTCTGATAGGGAGAGTGGTTCTGCTGACATAATCATGGCGCCAAACCAACTCATACTGGCAGCGCTCTCACAATATAAGGCAGGGGTCTCAAACTCCGTCCTCAAGGGCCACGATCAGGCCAGCAGTTATGGATATCCCTGCTTCAGCACAGGTGGCTCAGTCAGTGGCTGTGTGACTGAGCCACCTGTGCTGGAGCAGGGATATCCATAACAGCTGGCCTGATCGTGGCCCTTGAGGACTGAGTTTGAGATAAAACAAAAATGCCCAAAGCTACTTCCATTGTGACAAAAATACACAGTGCAATACCTATATATCTCTTGTAAAAAGGGTCATTTAGTTTAACCCTTTGGCCAAAGCGTCTTAAGCCTGCTGCCACTTACAAGGCATGAACCTGAACTGAGTTTGAGATCCCTGATCTAAGGTCTCTGCTAAAGAAATAAAATACAGTATACTGTATGTATTTCAGACAATCCAAAAAACATTACATTTGTAAGTTGTTCAAAGAAATATTCTTTTGTTGTCTAAGTGGGATCGTCCCTTTTTAAAATGGGATTTCCGTGACGTGGTTTGCAGGCTTAAAATATTTTGGCCAAAGTATTACACTAAATGGCCCATATTTATAAGGAAAGAATATAGATAAAATACATATTAATTTGTCAAGTTGGATGTAGCATTGTGGCCCTTTTAGACTCTTGTAATATTCAAAGCTGCCTTAAAGCAATCCTCCATAAGGATACAATCATAAATATAAAGTAATATACATACAGAAATAGTATAGTCTCAATGTTTACATACGGTCCTACACAAAAAAAAGGGGGGTTGGGGGTAGAAAAAAGAAAACGTTGTGAGGAATAAAAATAATAATAATAATAAAAAAATAATAATAATTTAAAAAATAATATATATATATATATATATATATATATATATATATATATATATATATATATATATATATATATATATATACACACTGTATAGAAATATACAATACAATAAATGACACAAACCGCATTACAAATAATATAGTTACATAGTTTAACTAAGTGACCCTCGCTTATGAGAAAAGAACAGATACGTATTGTAACTGTATGATTTGTCATGTTGGATGCAGTATCTGGGCTCCTGCCTTCTGTTTAGACATTGTCACATACCCAGGAGCACTCCTCTGACATAAATCTGTATGGTGAGGTGGCTCGGGGTTTAAGCTTACAGGGGTTGTGTGAATAAATTACACAAGTGGGGTGTTTTTTCCTCCCCTAAGGCAGCACCCCTTTCCAAGGCACAATTATCTCAAAAGTCCCATTGTGACGCAGCCCGTCGTCACACAGTAACATTTTTAGTTTTCTTATAAAAATGTCATTTACATAAAGAAGTTATTGGTGTTTCTCGTGTCACTTTGGCTTCGTTAATTACTGACGCGATGATCCAGAGCGGCTGTGTTTTCACCCCTTGGAATTCCCGGTTGTCAAGGCTCCGTATGTGAGGAATAGGATATAGCATCGTTCAATGGTGCAGGAGCACCAGCCGGCATCCCAGAGAGGCCGCCGGCCGGCGTCCCAGAGAGGCCGCAGGACGGCCTCCCAGAGAGGCCGCAGGACGGCGTCCCAGAGGCCACCAGCGCATTGCATAGGTTGTGATACATTGTATGGGGCCAAAATTAGAGTTCTTCATAGAACTGCTTCTTTAAAGCCAGTTAATGCCTTGTGTTTTGCTACAATGTAATAGTGATTATTGATTATTGTAATCATACCAATATGTGCTGTGTTTATTTTGCAACGAATAAAGGATACGGTTCATAGTTCTTATAAATTGTCTTTAATATATGTCCCTAAAGCTTCCATCTTTCCCCCATAACTTACAACTCACTTTTCTATGGTTTATTCTTGTGGTCTGTTTCTAAAAACATTGTAAACAATAGTGATGGCGGAACACACAACTGAAATACGTTTGTGCTGAGAAATGGAAGTGCGATGGTACTAGTGTGTACAGTATACAGAAGCGCTAGTTTTTATTTTCAAACCTAAAGTATCATATATGCCAGGAGATAACAGCAAAGAAGTCACGGGAGACCAGGCATTTACACCTTTTATATCGGGATCATAACACTAACGAGTTGATGAAATAAATTGTCATTTATTCACTTAAACAGGCAAACACACTATGAGACACAAAATACATAAGAAAGACATGTTTATATATATACAGTGCTCGACAAATCCATTAAAATACAGGCCCGTGGCGACTGGATTTGACCCCGTGGCGACCTCATGGCCGACACCAAGCAGGGCGGGACTAGGTTCGGCGAGTAGATTTTTGGGTGATTTGTCAACCACTGTGTGTGTGTGTATATGTGTATATATATATATATATATATATATATATATATATATATATATATATATATATATATATATTTTTTTTTACTAAATTCATTTGAAATAGTCTTTCTCCTTTGTCCACCGTACATATGTCCAATATCTTTCTAAAATAGTGTTGACAAATCTTTTCCCCAGTATTTAATGAATGGGATCTTTTTTTCTTGAAAAACAAAAAATAAAAAACAGGACTGGTCCTTTTCTTTGATCTCTTTGAGTTCTGCGAGTCCCTCCTGCCTGGGGTAGAAAGGGATAGAAGCAACAATAATACTAATAATGGTTGTCTTTTATTTATTTTTTGTATGCGGGTGCTGGTATTTTCAGCGTCACCCGTGAGAACAGACCAATCTTCGAGGAGAAAACTCTGCTACATGTTGGACGGGAAATATTTGTGATGATTCTTTGTAAGTTACATTCTATCTCTATCTGAGCCTCCAGATTGGCTGCAACAATATTGGAAATTGTCTTTCTAAAGTACTTTGGTCCAAGGGCTTTCAGTCCCAGCTGGTGATGTTGACATTGATCTTGGCAAAGATCCACATTATGGATCGAAACGTCGATTGTGTCCAAATAAATCTAGTTTATTTTTGTATCAGACCTCTGGAGTGCTGCTCTTCACGGATCCTTTCTCTGATCATCTATAGGGTTGTCCGGTGGCTTGTCCAAAAATACTGGGCACAACGTTAAAAGATGTAACCCCACCCACCTCCCAAATACATATAAAACATACCCCCACCTCTCCAATACATATAAAAAATACCCCCACCTCCCCAATACATATAAAAAATACACCCACGCCCCTAAATACATATAAAAAATACCCCCACCTCCCCAATACATATAAAAAATACCCCCACGGCCCCTGAATACATATAAAAATACCCACCTCCCCAATAAATAAAAAAATCAAACTTAACTTGGGGATGGTGTCAGGTTGGGCCCGGTGGCTGAATAAGGGCGGAGGGGGGAAAGGGGGGGGTGGCTGCGGAGGGGGGTAGTGGATGCAGGGGTCCGGCGGCCGGTCAGAGCAGTTGCCGCAATGCCCGGCTCTCCCCCCGCTGCAGGCCTCTCTCTCCCTGTCTGTCCCACGCTGAGGTGTCTGATGCTGACGGGTGCCGGGCCTGCCTCTCACACCGGCGCTCACCGGAAGCTGAGCCCAGCTGATTTCCGGCACTGACGTCAGAGGACCCGGCACGCGTCAGCAGCAGACACCTTAGCATGGGACAGACCGTGAGGGAGGAGCCTGCATCTGGGGGAGAGTCGGGAACGGAGGCAACTGCTCTGACTGGCTGTCGGTCCTTCCTCCCCCAGTCACCCAACTGTACATACATGTCCGGTATTAGCTTTCATTTTATACCGGACACATGGGCAAAATGCCGGGCTGTCCGGTTCAAAACCGGACACCTGGCAACGCTAGGTGTGTTATATATGGCTACTGCGCATGGGTTACCTTGACTCGGGCTGGATTGAGGCGGCTGGGCGATGAGGTAGGAAGGTTGTAGTATAATGGGCACCAGGAACGTTTGTAGTACCACAGTAATTTATTCGTGTCCCATGGACATGGACCACTCATACACATATTAACAACGTACTGTATTTTATAATAGATCTACATGAATACAATTCTTCCATCAGTGCCCACTCATAACACTCCAGTGAAGGTACTTTGACTTAGTTGCTCTGAGTAAGTGTGGGACTCAGCCCCCATTGTTGCTTCGGAACCATCATGGGTATTAATCCGATTACTCCTGGCCCCTTAAGGAATCCTGGCTGGTCTATCTTACTTGCTCCAATACCTCTTGCCTGTTTGGTAATTGCCACTGATGAATATTAGCGCCGATCCGCTGTTAGGGCAGATGCCGGCACCCGGGAGCCCTCTTTCCTGAGGCCCTCTATGGCGTATCGTATTCCATTTCATTACCTATTCAGAACTCCATTCCTTCTTTCGGGGATGCTAACTTAACGGGTATTGTCCCTATCTACAACATGATAAACAGGGGGGCCTGGTCAATACTATTACTTCAGGAACATCACTTATCTACTCTCCCCGAGGGTCCTCCGCTCTTGTCATCCTGGAACCTAACCTTCTGGACTAATTCCTCCTCCTTAAATACCCCTGCATGACATCTGGAGCCCCATAGCAACCCAGGGTGGGGCCCAGCATAAACCAGCCATGTTAAGCGGCTTCACAGCATAGCCAGGATCTCAGATCCGAAATCACGGGATTAACTAAACTAGTACCATTTTATTTCAAATCAATTAATTTTATTAGAAAATACTTGACATGGAAACATTGAGACGTGCATCCCATTTTCAGACTTGCTGGTATTCAGCACAAATAAGACAGCCATTCGAATAAAAATCCAAACTTAAAACTCAGAGATCACACGTCTCGTGACACAGGACAGGGAGCTTCCGTTTACCGTGGAAACTCTGTGGGACGTCAGTATAAAAGTACAACCTTTATCAAATAAATAAGAAAAACGTTGAACATGATGGCGTATTTATGTCTTTTGACTGCTCCATATTGCTGAACATGATGGCGTATTTATGTCTTTTGACTGCTCCATATTGCTATTATTTTGTTCCTGTGTTTTGCAGCTGTGAGACTTGGATATTTCAAAGCCTCCTTACAATTACTACTCTTCGATGATAAAGCACCTGCACAGGCGTGAAACGCGTCAGGGGAGCTTTTTCTTGGATGTGTTGACCCGGCGCACAACACATTATTTTTAATATCTCACGTCCAGCAATTCATTGGATGTTGTTTGTCCTTACAAATACTAACCCCTTCGCTGCCAACGGGGACCACCAATATATCAGATTTATCATTCAAAAAATATCAGATGCCTTCAAATAAAATTTTTCGGTGATGCACGTGTGTGCCTACATATATGTGTTATTATATATCTATATCTCACCCCCAAAGATATTTAGAAAAGCTCTTATTGTTGTTTAATGAGAAGTCTGATGGTGTTTATTATTTATTCTATTCCCAGCGGTGTACACGTAATAATTTATGTTCACAGTCTGGAAACCGTCTTCTGCCCAAAACAAAGATGGCCGCCGTGCACGCGCGCGCACCTGTCACGTGACATTTCCTGGGTCCCTGCTCCGATGCGACCGGAAGGTGTAGAGTGGCCGTAGGCAGGTTGGTGGGTGCGTCACTTCCTGCGCGCCTCACTTCCGCTTCGTGTTCGGTAGACGCTCGTTCTCTTTTTTGTTGTTGCTGCGTGTCTCGGGTCCAGCGGTCATCATGGCGATGCAAGCGGCGAAACGTGCGAACGTGAGTGTGCGGGACCGGGGGAGGGAGCGGGGGACCGATATATATATATATATTCCCACACAAGTGACGAGCTAGCATTTCACTGACGTGTGTGTGTCTCTGTGTGTGTGTGTGTGTGTGTGTGTGTGTGTGTGTGTGTGTGTGTGTGTGTGTGTGTCTCTGTGTGTGTCTCTCTGTGTG
The DNA here is from genome assembly GCF_040206685.1 of Ascaphus truei. NCBI lineage: Eukaryota > Metazoa > Chordata > Amphibia > Anura > Ascaphidae > Ascaphus > Ascaphus truei. Next base: position 384,035,582 of record NC_134486.1, on the reverse strand, counting down.
TGTGTCTCTGTGTGTGTGTCTCTCTGTGTGTGTGTGTGTCTCTGTGTGTGTGTCTGTCTGTGTGTGTCTGTCTGTGTGTGTGTCTGTGTTTCTCTGTGTTCATGTGTCTATGTGCGTGTGTTAGTTTGTTCCCACACACCTGTTAATATAGCATTCCATTAACTTGTGACTGTCTGCATACAGATCATTGAGGTGATATAATATGAGGTGTGTATGTACAGTATATGTGTATACATATCCTGTGACAATATATACACACCTGCAACTGTTTAATCTTTCTATATGTATAGCTATATATTCTGGCTACAGTCTGTGTATATGTATGTATGTGTATATACTTTTCTAACTATGTTTAGAGATGTACATTTGTATATTGATATATTTTTTTTCTTTAATTACAAACAAATATAGCATAGACATTTTAAAACCGACTCAACCTAATTTGTAGTAAATATGCACCAAAAACAATGCATTGGCTACTGTCCCATTATGTATTGTTAATGGGTAATAATATTATGGTCTACATTTGGATTAGTTTCAGGTGACTGTTCTGAAGCAGCTTGTTCTTAAAAGTGACTACATGTCGTTTATTTTCCTTAAGATTAATGTATTTCAGTCTTTAATATTAATTCCTTATTGCCTTTTATGCTGTAGCACATAAAGAGAAATAGTCACTTTTGTATATCTCATTCAATGTATTGTATACTGTACTGTACGTCTGATAATCAAAATGCGATCTTCCCTCCTAGATTCGCTTACCACCTGAAGTAAACAGGATTTTGTACATCAGGAACCTGCCGTATAAAATTACAGGCGAGGAAATGTACGATATATTTGGCAAATATGGACCTATTCGGCAGATCAGAGTGTAAGTTGACTTTCCTCTGGACTTGTTCTTTTAACCACCTTGGTTGCTGTAGGTAATCTGGGTAAAGTAGTATTTCATGTTCAGGACTGTCCAAAAATGAACATGTGGTGATATAAATCACTGCTGCGGTTGACACCCAACTGCAGCTCTTCTGTCATTTATGCAGAGCAATACAACCATAACCATAGTGCAAGCAGTTTTTCACCATTGTCTCTCCCCAACTTCAGCTCCTACACAGTCCTCTTACCAAGAGCGGGATAATAATTATTTTGTTGCTAGGTGGCAAAGTGTGTGGACTCTGGAACATTACAAATGCACAATGGCAGTGCTATCTATTTAATTGATTATTTTATTCAAGCACTAGTTTTAGTGGGTCTGAAAATATACATGTCTCCTAATACTAGTAATGCACGACCGAAAGTACAGGCAGTCCTCGTTTTACAACGAATGGCTTATCCAACGCTATGAAATGCATACCTATATTCATTTTTACAACGCCAAAATGGCTTATCCAAAGCTCTTACAACGCTTTGCAACGTTGTGTATGTGTGTATATATATATAGACATTCACATAAACAACGTTGCAATGCGTCGTAAGAGCGTATATATATAATATTATACTATATAATTATATATTATACTATATAATATATTATTTATTATGTTATATTATATATATATAATACAGTATATACACTATATAATTTATGTGTGTGCTGCATATCTTATTGCCTGCATAAAATATTTGGTGTATTTTAGTGTTAAAAATGCCTTCAGGAACGGAACCTTTCATTTAAACAGTGTTCCTATGGGAAAATGTGTTTCGCTTTACAACGTTTCGCTTTACAACGCCATTTTGAGTAACGCATTGTGTCGGATAACCGAGGACTGCCTGTATGTATGTTTTTATTTATATAGTGCCATTAATGTACATAGCGCTTCACAGTAGTAATACACGTGACAATCATATAAATAACAAATACAAATAACAGGTCATGGGAATAAGTGCTTCAGACATAGAAGTAACATTTCGAAAGAGTCCCTGCTCCGAAGAGCTTACAATCTAATTGGGTAGTAGGGCATTCTGGTAAGTGTGTCTGCAGGGGGGCAAGCTCTATGTATCATGTGTATAGTACTAGCCACAGTGCTACTCATGCTTCTTTAAGCAAGTTAAGTTTGTCGGCGGAGGGCCATCCAGGATGATATCGCAGAGAGACATTCAGAAACTTTTGTCTGTACAGCAAGTGTAAGGTATGGGGTTGAAAACTAAACTTGTGTCATCAGCATAGAGGTGATATTTAAACCCAAGAGACGTGATTAGGTCAACTAGAGAAAGTGTGTACAGAGAAAAGAGAAGAGGTCCCAGGACAGAGCCCTGGGGTACCCCCACAGAGAGATCGATAGAGGAAGTGTTGGCAAAAGAGACACTGAAAGTACTATGGGAAAGGTAAGAGGAGATCCAGGATAGAGCTTTGTTCCGAATACCAAGAGTATGGAGAATATGAGGAGAAGAGGGTGGTCCACGGTGTCAAATGCTGCAGAGAGGTCGAGTAATATGAGCAGAGTGTAATGACCGATGTCTTTGGCAGCATGGAGGTAATCAGTTATTTTAGTGAGGGCTGTTTCCGTGGAGTGAGCAGTGCGAAAGTCAGATTGTAGAGGGTCTAGGAGAGAATAGGTGTTGAGAAAATGGAGCAAACGAGAGAATACAAGACGTTCAAGGAGTTTAGATGCAAAAGGCAGGAGGGAGACAGGTCGATAGTTAGGCTAAGGCCATACAACCTTCGCCCGCGCAGAGACGGGCGAAGGACATACAGCCTTCGCGGGCGAAGGCTGTGACGTCACCTGCGTGAAGCTGGTGCGTTTAGTGTCCATGTTGGACGCGCTGTGGGGGGCGTGCCTAGGGGCGTCATAGAGCTGGTTCACCCTCATTGGGCGTGCCACTCACGTGACCTGCCTGTCGTGCCAAGAAATCTGCGCCCGTGCAGTCTGTGTGCGATCAATGCCTTTAGGCAATGTGATCACGCCCTGCGCGGACACCGCCGTGCTGTCTGCAGCAGTATGGACCTGCCATTAGGAAGACAGGTAGGGTCAAGCTTGCGGTTTTTGAGTAATGGTATAACTGTTCAATGTTTGAAGGAAGAGGGAAAGGTACCAGAGTAGAGGGAGGAGTTAAAAATGTGTGAGAGCGTAGGGATTATAGAAGGAGCAAGAGGTTTTAGGAGATGGGAGGGAATGGGGTCTAGAGGGCAAGTGGCAGAGGGAGAAGAGAAGATCAGCAATGACACATCATCCTCTGAGATAGCATAAAGAGTCAAGGAAGGCATGAGGAGAGTTGGGAAACGGTATCAGATGGGAGGTGGAAACAGAGGGGATGTTCTGACGTATGGATTCCACCTTTTCCTTAAAATAGTCAGCAAAGTCCTGAGCTTAGATGGAGGAGGAAGAGGCATCTGAGGGTGGTTTTGAGTAGAGTCAAAGACAGAGAAGAGTCGGCATGGGTTAGACTTGTGCGTGTTGATTAGTGAAGAAAAGCAGGTTTGTTTAGCCTGAGTGAGGGCAGGGTTGAAACAGGATAGCATAAATTTGTAGTGAAGGAAGTCTGCGAGCGTGTGAGACTTCCTCCAGAGGCGTTCAGAGGAACGAGTGGAGGAACGCAGCATGCGCGTGTGGGAATTTAGCCAGGGTCTGGGGTTAGAAGGGAGAGGACGGCAGAGAGAAAGCGGCGCATGTAGATCAAGAGAGGAGACTAAGGCAGAGTTGTAGTTCCTGACCAGGTTGTCAGGGTCTGTAGCAGAACTGAGGGAGGAGCGTAAAGTGGAATCAAAGGCTGGTAGGTTAATAGAACGCAGAACCGTGGGGTAGATGGAGAAGGGGGGAGAAGCGAGAGAGAGAAGATGAGGTGATGGTCAGAGAGAGGAAAGGGAGAAATGGATAAATCAGAGAGAGAATTGGTTTAGTGAAAACCAGGTCTAGGTAGTGGCCATCCTTGTGGGTGCTGGCTGCAGTCCACTGTTGAAGGCCAAAAGAAGAGGTTAGAGAGAGAAAGCGGGTCATAAGGGGTCATCAATGTGGCAGTTGAAGTCCCCAAGGAGAATAACAGGGGAGTCTGAGGAGAGAAAGCAAGAGCCAGGATTCAAAGTGAGAGAGGCAGGAGGGGGATGAGTAGAGGTAGGTGGGCGATAGATGCCCGCCACATGGACAGGGAGAGAAGATCTGGACAGTGAGCCTCAAACGAGGGAAAAGCAAGAGAGGGAGGAATAGAAATGGTACGGTAACTGCAGAGAGGAGAGGTGGAGCCCCACACCTCCACCCCTACCATCAGGGCATGGAGTGTGGGAGAAAGAAAGGCCACCATAAGAGAGGGCAGCTTCCTGGGCAGAGTCAGACTGAGGGACCCAAGTCTCAGTTATAGCAAATAGGAGCAGAGTGAGAGAGAAAGTCATGCACAGAGAGGAGCTTGTTAGCGAGGGAGCGTGCATTCCAAAGGGCACAGAAGGAAAGGGAGGGAGGGTGACAGGGGATGGGTATGGGTTGGAGGGGTTGACACCAGGAGGAGTAGAAGTTGCATGTGGGAGGCGAGGATGAGAGCATGTAGAAATAAGGCAGGGACCGGGATTGGGAGAGATATCCCCAGAAGCCAGGAGGAGACGCATGGATAGAAAGAGAATGTGTGAGGATGATTTGTAGGGGTGTGTTTTAGTGCAGGGGATATAGCTGTGTAGTGACAGAGGGCGCAGGTAAGAAAGTAGTTCATGTGAATTGTGAAGTGGCGAAGAGAGGAGAGATGGAGATATATTCATAGAGTTGGAGACATATTGAGGCTGGTAGAAAGAAGTGCATAGTTTGAAAAGAAGCGAGGTCACAGCAAATATAAAAAGTAAAGGTGGCATCACAGCAATCGTAAAGTGCTGAGATGTGCAGTCTGGGATAGATAATATCCTCCTTTCCAGCGTAGATCAAAAGCAGGAATCAGGCCAGTAGGTGTTGTCCACTCCTTTTAAACTCCAGCACTACATACAGGCATACCCCGGTTTAAGGACACTCACTTTAAGTACACTCGCGAGTAAGTACATATCTCTCAATAGGCAAACGACAGCTCACGCATGCGCCTGTCAGCACGTCCTGAACAGCAATACCGGCTCCCTGCCTGTACCGAAGCTGTGCGCAAGCAGGGAGACTATAGAGCCTGTTACACATGTGTTATTTACATCAGTTATGCACGTATATGATGATTGCAGTACAGTATATGCATCGATAAGTGGGAAAAAGGTAGTGCTTCACTTTAAGTACATTTTCACTTTACATACATGCTCCGGTCCCATTGCGTATGTTAATGCGGGGTATGCCTGTACTACTTTTAACCTGGCTACTTCAGACTAGGCTTTATTTTTATAGGTCTAAAATGTAACCTGACTGAATTAAGTTCAGCCCAGGCAACTTAATTAGCACATGTGAGGCACATTAAAACAAATTGTTTTATATATAGCCCTCATATACCCCCACGGTGACCAATTAACCTAATTACAAGCGTTGGAAGCTAAAATCCCATTTTAAAATGTAAAAGCTATAAAATGGTGTGTAAAGTTATCTACAAAAGAACGAGTTTCATCTTTTGCAACACTTTTCTGAGGATGAAGAATATCGTATATGGCCTGTGGGAGCAGGTTGCAGTGTAATGTGTTTAGGCCGAGGGTTCAACGTCGTGAATACACTGCTAATCATTTTCTCTTTCTGCAAAACAGTTGTATTAAGCATACAGATTTTCCTCCTTATTGTTTAATGTGAGTTTTGGTATTTAAGGGTCTTTCTACTGCAAAACAATGGCTACACATCTTCTCAGTCGGAAAAGGGTTAGTTGGTTAGAATGGTAATGATTTACAGTGGGGCACAATTATCCATCCATATACCAGAGAGAACATGCTGGCTAAGGCCTTGCCCCCGCTGTCTACTACAGCGTCCGCTGTGGCGGACGCTGCGCACACGGGAGCCCTCCCCGCAATGGCGCCGGGCCCGCTGTGAGGGGGGGGCCGCAGGACTCGCGTCGAGCGATTAGGCACGCCCCCCGGCGGTTCAGCCAATGAGGGCGAACCTGCCGGGTGACGTCATGGCCGCGCCCCCGTCACTCCTCCGCCACGCCCCCCCCCCCGGTCTCTGCTCCTGCAGTGAGCTGCAGACCGGGGAATCGGCTGAACGCGCCGCCAAAAGCGCGGGCGCGCGTTACAGCTGAGATACCGGGGCCTTAGCCTAAGGGCTAGGTGACAGCTGCTGGGGTGGAGCGTAGTTGTTAGAGATTTCAGGATATCACAAGCCTGGAAGAATATTTGTGGCGTTTTGGCTGATGTTTGGGTAATGTTTTCTGTGGCTTAATCTCCAATCATTCCAAGGTTCAAACAGTTGTATTTCAGATGGCTTCATACAGTGCCACCTTATTGAAAGTGTCATCCTTAGAACTAAAAAGGTCAAAAAAGAGCCATTTGATAGTGGAGCTTATTAGCTGATTGAGTGACAGGTCAATGTATTACAGAGCAGCGAGCTCATAGCAGAGGAGCTTAACCCAGGGGCTCTCAATGCCAGACCTCAAGACCCCCTTCCCCTAATAGGTCAGGTTTTAAGGATATCCCAGCTTCAGCACAGGTGGCTCAATCAGTGGCCCAGTCTTCGACTGGGCTGGACTGGAGTCCCTGGCTTAAGGGATTTGGAAAAGAATACAACACAAACGTCATTATTTGGGTTTTAATGGCCAAACAACAAAACTAAGTTCCTGTCGAGTTACTTTCCTCCGTGTTGCAAGATGCTATAGATCATAAAATGCATAAAGGTCAGGAGTTTAATAACGGTGTTTGTTACAGCGGGAACACCCCAGAGAGCAGAGGCACAGCATATGTGGTCTATGAAGACATCTTTGATGCCAAAAATGCCTGCGATCACCTCTCGGGTTTCAACGTCTGCAACAGATACCTGGTCGTCCTGTATTACAACGCAAACAGGGTAAGTAAGGTGCATGATGCAATTTCAGGGTTTACCTCTGTCTGCATTTGCAAATGTGAAGAAACTTGGCACAAATAGCATTTTAAATCATTGCTGGGTACATTTTGTTTCAGGTTATTTCACCATTGATGCTATTAATTAAAGAAAACAAGACGCAGCATACAATTGTTTATTTATAGAATACAACATGAATTCACAGAATATGAAATCTCATGTAGGCTAAGTGGGGACGCATTACGCATCTGGAAGTATAAATGAAAAGAGTGAGAGAGTTGTCTTTCCCCCGCGCGGCCTCTATTCTGCGTGGTGGTGCAGCGAACAATCTGATAATGCGTCTAATCAGTGCCAGTAAACAAAACTGATCTCGTGTGTCGTTTGCAGGGGCAGCATTGAAGCACGGGGGGTGTGGTAGTCAGTGGCCAGGCCTGTAATATTAAGGGGTTTGACATTGCTGTCTGAGGTCATTCCCATGATGTCCAGGCAGGGTGAGCACCTGCCAGTAGTGTTCTTATGTCGTCAGGGAGCATAGCTGTGCTGGGTGTCTTCTGGAAATGTGTTTCAGAGGTGTTTATTGTTCCTGACAAGCCTTCCATGTACTGGACTTTACAGAATGCACGAAATGTATCGTTTTTGTAGCCATTTTTGGTTTTGCGGAGGGGGGAAGAGTGTGTGTTTGTACTGTAATGTATTAAAAACCTGTCTGCAGTGTCCTTGTAAAGTTATCAGAACAAGCAGTGAACCTACGCTAATATGCAGATAAAACCCGGGTCACGGACATTGTTACCTTCAGTCCTCATAGCTATATTAAATCAGGAGAATATTAAGTATTTTTGCCGGTTGCAATATCTCATGGAAAATCGTATCCTGAATGATTACATGTATGTGTAGTGATACACTGCTCACACTAGTTTACTTAGAAACTATACACATTCACACATGCTGTCTACATATTTACACACACGGGTGTGTGTATATGTAAATTCTTAAAATCTACCCCATATGTCTTTCCTAATGAAGCATCTTGAGTGAAAACATTGAGTTAGTATCCATGTTAGAAGTAGATGCACCTTGTTTTTAGTGTTTAGATCTATAGTAACTATAAAAAGAGCACGTCTTGAATGCATCGAAGATGTAGACACCATTTCTCTGTGACTCATCACTAGGATAGAAAATAAAGTATAATATCTAAAACTGCTAGTTGTACATTTTATGAAACACTACAGGCGTAAATATGATATATCCTAATTACAATTCTCTATCAAGTATTTAGGAAGCCAATCATGCGAGGAGGAGTAGTGGTGGTAGGATTTAAAGAGTATTTCTCAGAACACACATACGTGTGTATGTGTGTGTCCATCTATATATCACTGTGTATGTTATTATAGTAGTACTAAATGTCACCTACAGCTCATTAAACACCTGTCTTGCATTTTGTTGCTTGCAGGCTTTCCAGAAGATGGACACAAAGAAGAAAGAGGAACAGCTCAAACTTCTCAAAGAGAAATATGGAATCAACACCGATCCCCCCAAATAGTCTATTACCTCTTTTTTGTTTGTGTTCGGGATTTTCTGTATGGTTGCCCTTAAGTTGCTCCAGCCTTTTATATCTGTCTGATTGTAGTGTATCTATTGTTTAATAACAAAGACTGTTTGATTATGGACGTCTGTATTTTGTTCGGCATTGACAGCATGGCAGAATATTAACTTGAGTAAAGTGTTTTTTTTTTTTTTTTTCTAAATCTGCTTTTCCTTGTTCACATGTGGATATCAACATGAGTGAAAGAGGGGCGTATTGTTCCAATGGAACGAGTCCTTACAGATTACCGCAGCATCGGAACTTTTGTTTTTAGGTCCATTGTTTATAATGAAAAATCCAAATCCCCTGGTATCTTACCTGTGAATAGGTTCATGGATAGGGATAGTAACTCCCCCCCTCCCCCCCCCCCCCCCCCCCCATTATGCGGGTCTCTTTGGCAAAGCTGTCCTTTAACAACTAATGAGGCGGAATGGGACGTTTCACCGCAGGGGCACGTTGCTGCGATGTCCGAGACGTACGACCCAACAAGCCAAGCCAGGTCTGCCGCTCCGACTAGTGCATGTTTAACTGCGTGTGGGACCGCTACACTGCCTAGACAGGACACTCCGCACCTTCTTTAAATGTCCCACGGGATGTTTAAAGATGGCGCTTTGGTGCGGGCTGTCTAGGTCCCGCGCAGGACACTTAAACATTCAGCGGTCTGGCGCAGCAGACCTGGATTGTTGGGGCGCCAGAGTTGACACCGTGGGAAAGTGTCCCTGCGGCGCAACGCCGGGGGGGAGGGGGGTGTTTTGGTTGCGGCGGAACATCCTAGACCGTTCTGAGGATCCTGTGAGGGAGCTACATTTTTATTATTCATGATGTTGGAGCACAAAGAAAGGGTAGCTTTGACAAATCGGGGGCTATTATCTGAATGAAACAAACATGTACAAAGACAGAATGTACCGTAGAAGTCAAATTGCAACTCTCCCATGTGTTGTGCACAAGGTGGAGTGTTTTGACCGTATACATATGAAGACTGAACCAATAATTGCCCATGTCTGATTTTGTGTATAAGGCCCCCTGTTGGGAGAGATATATCTGTAAGCTATGCATAATGGAACATTAATGATTAAGAAATGTCAACACACTTAATTTTAATAAATTGTTTACACTTTCGTGCAGTTGGTGATGTATAATACATTGCAATCTGTTACAGGCCCTCTAATTTCTGTAACAAACTTGTAAGCCTCTTTGAAGCTGCCCTATTTCACCAATCAACTCACGGTACACAGAACCCCATCAAAATGTGTTTTCATTTGTAATATTGCTTAATGATATGACCTAGTTCTTATGTTTGCACAGATGAGGCTAATCTTGCTAGACTAAGCATGTGCTTCAGAGGTTTTTGAAACCATTATATAAATTGCTCAACATGAGCGCTAGCACTGCTCGATTCCATTTTTAAATGATATAAAGTATCATACATTTGCTGTTTATGGGGGATGTTTCTACTTGTGTAACATTCTAAATACTATTATCTATTTCTTTTTTCCAATGCGATTCGAGTAAATCTAATTGCAGAAGGAACGTATGTGCAAAACTCTTGTAGTAGACAAGTTTCACTATTGTATGCTATACCAGGGGTGGTTAACTTAGGTTCTCACGCCGCGCCCCCCAAACAGGTAAGGTTTCTAGGATATCCCTGCTTCAGCACAGGTGGCTTTCTGCACAGGTGGCTCAATGAGAGGCTCAGTTGAAGATTGAGCCACCTGTGCTGCAGCTGGGATATCCTGAACACCTGACCTCTTGGTGGGGCTTTAGGATTGCAGTTGAGCCCCCCCGTTCTTTACCATATAAAAAAAAAATGATCATTTTCATGATTCTACGAGAGCACAGACAGGTCACCTCTGGCATAACGCAGTGTTTAGTTTCCTGTGGGCATCGCTATCTTCTGAACATTTCATCCTCTGATTAAAAATGCCCTGTTTCTTTTCCATGGTTTTTGCTATATTTTTTGCCTGCAGCATGTTAACTGGTTAATTTTGAGGAACAATCCAATTGCAAGTCGGCTTTAAGACTGACGCTTTAGATCTGTAACTGTGGTCTTTAATTGGTCACCACCCCCAAAAAAATACGGGGCTACTTTATTGCTGTATTTTCTTGATTGAATGGATTGCAATATCAGAGAATGTTGAGATTAAATAACTATCCCTTCTGTCCTTCCTAATGTGGGATATTTTTTTCCTTTCCCCATCCTCCCTAATTTAGGCGTATTAGTCAAATGTATGGATCCTGTAATTGTTCATACAAGCAGTAATGCAGTTCATACAAGCAGTAATGCACAGACCCACCCAAATGATTTAAAGTGGCTTTCTTGGTGTGGAGCAGATTTAAGTACCATTCTTTCACACAAATAGAGGATGGTACTGTGTAAGCACATAAAATGGATAACCCCAGTCTTTACAATGGAGATGAACTCTTCTCCAGTGCAGGGAAGGGGTGTCGCAGAATATTAAATTGAACCACAGTGCAAATTTCCAGTTGAGAGTAATCTCTTTGGGCACCAAATGTTTCTTACATTTGCACATGACTCTTGAAGGTGCAATCTTGCTCAAAAACAAGTTGGAGGTGCAGTAATCCCATCATGTAAAAAGCATCCATCATCATTTCTTTGTAACGTGCTAACATATTCCCCAGCGCAGTATAATAAAATATTGTACATTGGTACACTAGCTAGTGAGTCGGGGAGGGGAGAATCTGAAAACATATAAGGTACAGGGTGAAACGGTTGGTGTGTTACCGAGAGCTGCTTGTTATTTGAAATAGTTTGAGTTGAGAAGTAAACAAAAGCAAGGTAACGTGTGCAGGTGGAAAGGCTCAAGCCTAGTAAGGCTTTGTCCATAGTGCAGGTCGCTACCGAAACAAACACCATGACGCCAATGCATAGTGCGCGTGCACATGCGGTACAGGGAGAGCGGCGCTTCGCAATACAAAAAAAAGCTGCGTGTGCTGTGCACGCGCATAGTAAGTGAAACTTCTTTGACTTTTGTCGCAGAAATTGACTTATAACGCGCGTGCTCGGCACACGTGTCAGTCAGTGTATGTCAATCAGTGAGTATGTATGTGCGTGTGTGTCAGTCAGTGTGTGCATGTGTGTCAGTCAGTCTGTGCATGTGTCAGTCAGTGTGTGTGTGTATGTGTATGTGTGAGTCAGTGTATGTCTCTCTCTGTGTTGTGTGAATGTCTCTCTGTGTCGGTCAGCGTGTGTGTCAGTCAGCGTGTGTGCCAGTCAGTGTGTGTGCCAGTCAGTGTGTGTTCGTGTTTGTGTCAGTCAGCGTGTGTGCGCGTGTTTCAGTCAGAGTGTGTGCGCGTGTTTCAGTCAGCGTGTGTGCGCGTGTTTCAGTCAGCGTGTGTGCGCGTGTGTCAGTCAGCGTGTGTGCGCGTGTGTCAGTCAGTGTGTGTGTGTGCGCGTGTCAGTCAGTGTGTGTGCGCGTGTGTCAGTCAGTGTGTGTGTGCGCGTGTGCGTGTGCCAGTCAGTGTGTGTGTGCGAGTCAGTGTGTGTGTGCGAGTCAGTGTGTGTGTGTGAGTCAGTGTGTGTGTGTCAGTCATTGTGTGTGTGTCAGTCATTGTGTGTGTGTGTGTCAGTCAGTGTGTTTGTGTGTGTGTGTCAGTCAGTGTGTGTCTCTCTCTCTCTCTGTGTTGTGTGAATTGCTCTCTGTGTTGTGCCCCCCACCCCTCCCCCAGGCGGAGCTGCGGACTCCCAGCCCCCCCCCCCGGCGACACGGTGGTCCCGTTACCCCCTCCTCCCGACTCCCACTACCCCCGGCTTAGCTGCGGACACGGAGCTGCGGACTCCTAGCCCCCCCGGCGACACGTGGTCCCGTTACCCCCTCCCGTTACCAAAGCAGGACATTATTGGGGGTCTCCCTCACCTAACGGGGGCGCGCATGGCTCCTCGCAGCTGCTGCTGCCGCCGCCGCCCTCTCCTGGCCTGAGGTACCCGGCGGTCACATCTGCGCATGCCCCCCTCAGCTCCTAGGTCTCCTCCGCCTGCTCACCTCCCCTGCACGGGGGTCCAGGGGGAGAAGCAGGATCCCGGGACTCAGGTCGGGCAGGATCCCTGCACGTCTGCCTCCCCCCAGATATCCAGCAGGGCGCGGGTCTCCATGTCCGACAGACATCCCGCCGGGCACGGGGTCGGTGACCGGCCTGGAGATGAGCTAGCAGCAGGAGGCAGGCATGTGGCGTCCGTGAGCGTCACCATGACTACCGCATGCGCGGCATGTCAGCGGGCGCGGGGAACAGCGCATGCGCGGCATGGCAGTGCACGTTTGGGGGGAATGGCGCCGCTGCCTGACGCTTCTGCGCATGTGTGGCGTCCGTCAGCGGCGCCATCACAACTGCGCATGCGCGGCATGGCAGCTGGGACCGGCGGACGTGTGAGGAGAGCGGCACCCTTTAGTCAGCGGGACACGGAAGCGGAGGTAGGGAAGAGGGCGGAGAGAGGCTGAGCAGCGGCTCCTCCTCTCTCAGCCGGAGTACTTGCGGGGCTTCCGCCATCTTATTACACCCGCAGCACCGGAAGCTCTGCGGCAGCCATCTTGCTATACCCATGGCAGTGGCCGTTAGGAGCGGCGCCGGCGGCTATCGCCGCCGCCGCTGCATGTCACAGCAGGTGTGTGGGCAGCATGTCACAGCGGGTGTGTGTGGGGGAGCAGCGGCTGTTAGGAGCGGCGCCGGCGGCTATCGCCGCCACCGCATGTCACAGTAGATGCAGGGGGGGGGGGAGGGGGGGAGCCGTGACGTCACTTCCGTTTCACATTTGTCCCCCATCTCTCCCGTTTTACCCCATCAGAATAGGTGCCACTAAAGAAGTTTCACTTCAAAAAGTTTGTATTTCAAGCACGACGGAGGAGCGCGGAAGCTAGCGCTTTCTATGGACGAGGCCTAATGGACCAGTGGTAACATAAGCGAATGGCTGCCATCCGTAGGCTACTGCCTTGCTGCAACTCTGGTGTTGTATCTGTAACCCATCTGTATCTCCTTACATGTATTAGAGGAGCTATCCAAGCAATATCCTGTCTGATTACAAAATAAAAAAATTAGTTCTGTAGTATTAGATAATACTTACTACATTTTCTTTTTACTTGAACTCCATGCCATTTTAATTAGTTTTAATATACCGAGCATCCTTTTCTATAGCAGGCGTTAGCGCACTTCCCCAGAAGTGCAAGATATTTGTAACACTTTCCTGTTTGTGATAATCTGTTGACAATATTCACAGCAGTTTGAGCTGCAAACTGTAACATTAGGTAATGTTGCCTTAGTAATATAAGAATACATTCTAGCTGCTGAGTTACACTGACTGAACGATTGATTGAAACTGAAAAGCAGCCATTTAGTGATCCCTGGCAAGCAGGGTCCTTGCTGGTCCATCACAGGAGAACAAATCAAACAGCAGCTTTGGTTATTAGTTTTCAATAAAGGTAATCAAAGTGTGTGTGTCACCTCCCCCCCCACCCCATGGAGATTTGCATGCTATGTACGTTATGGTGCTAACCTGCAGGCTCACTGAAGGCCTGGGCCTCCGCTTGTAGGGAGCTTGGTGGTGCGGGGATCCCAGCGTAGGCAGGATGGCTTCTCACAGGAACATATACAGCAAATAACCACAACACACAGCAGTGATAAGGAGTACTTTTTACCAACAGGTCTCTCCTGATACATATACAACAAAACAATAGGAACAGTATACACAGACCGTGATATACCCAAATACCTATTTAGCAGGCTAGGTGTCCAGCAAGGCTACCCTGAATGTATGAGGGCTGCGCTATCCTCCCAGGTGTATTTGGTGGTGCGCGTGGGTACCTTCCTGGTTACAACGATGTAGCCAGGGAATCTGCCTTAGGCTGCGCTTATAGTGCCGGCGACGCGACGTCGTGGCAAAACAAAGGTGTTGCCGCCGTAGCTTGTGCTTATAGTAGAAGCGATGCGACGGAGCGACAGCTTGGTCACGATTGCTGGAAGTCAATTTGATTTTTCCAGCGACCCCAGGATGATGTCACTGTCGCGTCAGCTTTGCCGGCACTATAAGCGCAGCCTTATATAGCAGGAGCCACATCCGTGATCCCACGTAGCGGGGCCTCCCAACAATATTCCCCTCACTCCTTACTTCCGGCTGCCGCACGGTAGTACTCCTTAGCCTGGGGAATCGTCCTTAGCGATTCGTCCTGTCCGTAGCTCCGCTGGTAATCAGCTACCAGGAATGTCCCTGATGTATGGCCGTCCCTACAGTACTCAGCTATGGTGGCTCAGGGCCTAACTCAGGCTTACGGGGATCTCTGGCCTAGTCTTGGGCAGCCTAATTGGGCTCCCGGACACAACCTTCTATCCTGCGGTCTCCAGGGGATATCCTCTCTAGTTCTTTGGGGAGTGCCAACATGGCTGCCGCACCTCCGCTATAGAGTCCGAGGAGGACTACCCTGCTACATATATTACATATATATATATATACAGGCATACCCCGCTTTAAGTACACTCACTTTAAGTACACTCGCGAGTAAGTACATATCGCCCAATAGGCAAACGGCAGCTCACGCATGCGCCTGTCATCACGTCCTGAACAGCAATACCGGCTTCCTACCTGTACCGAATCTGTGCGCAAGCGGGGAGACTATAGAGCCTGTTACAAATGCGTTATTTACATCAGTTATGCACGTATATATCGATTGCAGTACAGTACATGCATCGATAAGTGGGAAAAGGTAGTGCTTCACTTTAAGTACATTTTCGCTTTACATACATGCTCCGGTCCTATTGCGTACGTTAATGCGGGGTATGCCTGTATATATATATATATATATATATATATATATATATATATATGTGTGTGTATATATATATATATATATATATATATATATATATATATATATATATATATATACACACATATACACAGCTCAACCTCGCTATAACGCGGATTCGCTTATTACACGGTTTGCGCATGGACCCCGAATTTAAAAAAAAAAATTACTTTTTTTGCACACTGCACACACTGCACACTGCACACACTCACACTGCACACACTCACTGCACACTACACACACTCTCACTGCACACACTACCTGCACTCTGCACACACACTCACTGCACACACTCTCACTGCACACTGCGCACACTCTCACTGCACACACTCACTGCACACAGCACACTCCACACAGCACACTCTCACAGCACACAGCACTCTGCACTCAAAGCACTCTACACTACACTGCACAGCGCACCACACTCACACCCCCCCTCCCACTCCCTACCTTTGGTGTCAGCTGCTGAGATTGGAGCGGAGCTGGCATCGGGAGGAGGAAGGGGGGTGTCGGTAGGGGGGGGTGAGTGAGGAGCAGGCTGGAACTCGGAAGGCCGCGTGGGCTAGGCCCAAAACTGATTATGCCGTGGAGGGCGGGCGCGGAGGACCGGTAGGTGTGGGGGCCTCGGGGGGGGGGGGAGGAAGTGGATGCCGGTGGAAGGGGATGGATGCCGGTGGTGGGGGGAGGAGGTAAGGAGCAGGCTGTGGCTCGACTCGGAGGGCCGCTGCTGGGGGACGTGTAGGGCTTCCGCCCACCTCTTCCCTCCTTCCTCCCTCCTTCCTCCCTCCCGATCGGGCGCACGGCGGCCATTTAAAAAAAAAATAAGCGCAACCCCGGTACTAGCGCGGTCGGATCGGGTTGCCCCCGAGGACCGCGCTATAATGGGGTTGAGCGGTATATAAATATATATATACATTTTTTTAAAGTTACGTTTGGACTGCCTCTTTAATATCTATATAATAGGGTGCGGGCCTGAGTGCACATCCCCTATACCTGAGAGAATTTTCATCTGGCGAAACACCAAGCTGTGGTCAGACAACGCAGCTGGACACATATCTTATGAATAACGGTGCTTTATAAGTAGAGTACACAGATATCACCTACAGTGACCCCCCCGGTACGTGCTTGTCATGGGAGAGGGGGTTTGGCCCGGGATTAAAGAGGTTACACCCCATTTGGCCACCCCCTACTCTCACCTGGGAAGCAAGGGGTTAACTATACTGTGGTCCAGTAATGTGTTTTTACCTTGCTTCAGCATCCTAATGTATATTCCCCTGTAAAAATGTATTGTTTCTGTTCCAGTGTTTGCACCAACACATACACTGGGATTGATGCAGGAGGTAAAGGGTTAAGGTTAACTTAGTGTTTATAGCTCTTTGTTCCATGTTCCCGCCTTTTAAGGCACCATTTTGCAGTGTCCCATAAGTCGTCATTGGAGCTCCATGCATTCCAATGGCAGAAGTAGCGGTTTTGGACCTGTTTTCCAGCGACGACCAGCAGGTGGCATCAGAGAGGAGGAGCGGCGGTTTCCCATTGTAAGTCAATGGGGCCATTGACTTCAATGGGGATTCCTCAACACCGATCTCCAGGAACAGGTTGGCAGCCATCCAAACCGCAGACCGCAAAAGCGGATACAATGTCTTTGAAAAGAGCTTTATCACTTGGTTCAAGTTCAATGACAATTGGCATGGGAATCTTAGGTTCTAGGGCACCTGGGAATAAAATTATTTTTGCCCCTAGCCCCTAGGAACCCCCACACACGACCCCCATCGGGTCCAGGAATGAGGGACCCCCGTAAAGGGTCGAGCGGAGAAAGAGGGTCCCGCCATTTACTTTGATGGCGGAGCGGAGGTCCCATTGAATCCAATGGCGGCGTGCGCCCATGCATTGTCTATGGCGGCGCCGGCCATTGATTCCAATGGGGAACAGCCGCGTGGCGTTAAAACGGCTTAGTCCGGAATGGTGAAAAAGGTAAGTCCATATCTCCGGTTCTGGAGGGGCCAGAGGGCTGGGATTTGGGTGGCATGTAGCCAAGGTTCCGGCATGAATGCATGGCCATTCCCAGCCCTCTCCGAACAACCCGACGGAGTGTGGGCAAATGTAAAGTTTGGTGAATGTCCCCATAGCCGTCAATGGTGGCGTTTTCCCATTGAAAGGCTATGGCGGAGAAAGCCCATTGACTTCAACGGCAAAGCACCCCATTGAAGCCTATGGCGGCGGAGACCATTGATTTCAATGGGGAAAGAGTGAAAGGCAGAGATTCATTTTTAAAGGGAAGAATCCTGTATTTTAAAAGTGTTTTAACCTGCATTTGCGTATCTCCGGTTCTGGGGGGTTGCAGAGGGCTGAGACTTGGCCACAATGGAGATACAGTTCCGGCAAGAAAAGCTGGCAAGTATCACCCCACTGGGCCCAACGGAACCGATTATATTAATATGTGAAGATATTAAGCTGTGAATAGTATTTTGGGTCTGGTATGAAAACGCAGAGCCGATCTGCTATGTTAATAGGTCAGGAGGGCAGACGAGTTGTCTAGCATAAGCCCTCTGATCAAAGGTTGACCGCTCTGATTGCATACACTAGGGCGGAAGAACAAAGGGGCTGAGTGGTCTGTAAGTGTCATAGTTCACACTTGCCGATGAGGGAGATTCTACTTCAAAGGAATTTGCTAGCCAGCTAGGCGCCCCAGGGTTAAGAGATAGGCATGAGATGGTATATAAATGAGGCTCAGCCTATACTCATTGTCTTTTGTCATCCTGAGATTGCTGTATGAACTGCTAATCAAGATTTCTGATTATTTCGTCATTCCAATTCTAAGTAAGTGCCTATTTTGTCTGTTATTTGTATATCTCGTGTGTTCACCTTTTTCAAGTAATAAATTATATTTTATCATATCTAGTCGTGTTCAGTTCAACCCATGTATTTTGGTGTATATTATAGCTTGTCATAAAGTTACCATGACAGTGCTCTTCTGCCAGACTAGGAAGGCTCTGCCACCGCGCTCATTCGCTCCTCGGCACAGGTCCTACTTCCTTGTGGGTCTCTCTCCTGCTCACATGCTCCTCTCAACCGATATCTCTCTCTACTACACTTTCCGTGATGTCATTCTTCTCAATGTGCTATGAGCTCAGTCCTTAACCTTGGTTCACAGTCATTGGCTGGAGGGCATATCCATCAATATACTTGTGTGTGTTCATAGGGGTGTTACATATCTGAGTGATAGAAACCTTCCAAAGCAAATGCATACACCAAGCACTATACCTACTGCAATGTGTCATTTTAAACACTTTGCGAATGGCAATTGGATGTGATCAAGTCCACCTGGTAAAGACCAATATCCCTTAACAGGGATGGAAGCCTGGAGAACTTAAAGGTTCTTCTCCCAAAATCCAAAAAACAGAAAACAGAAATACTTTACGGCAATATAGTTCTCCTTGGCGCCAGATCCTCAGTGAAGGAAATGCCAGAATACAATCTTTGTGTCCAAATGTTCCTTGTGTTGATTCAGATGGTCTGTAAGCTAGTTCAGATGGGCTGTAAGCTAGTTCAGATGGGCTGTAAGCTAGTTCAGATGCATAGATGCTGTTGTGAAACAAACAGAGAGAGAGAGAGGACCTAGCGCAATATGTCTGGTTATATACAGAATTAAATGTCTTCTTATAAGGATCCACTTACACTTGTGTAATAAAGTATATGAAGATCACTTGTTCAACAGACTTGTCCTTAAGATATTGTACCGAGGTATGTTCACCCTAATGCAGCTCAGTAATTCCCCCAAAATAAAAGAGATGTGCACATAGTATACAATTTTCAATACATTTAATATGCACTCCCGACCAAATGCAAACGTACATGTAACGGTGTTTCCCCCACCCGGTGGGAGATTTGGCCATTACAACGTATGTGGTGCAGGATACCTGCTGGTAACAGGAGGGCTGAGCTGTCCGCCGATGGTAGTGGGGACACAGGATCAGGTTTCTGGGGTACTCTAGCAGTGCAGCGCCTCCATCTACCATAAGCTCCAGATGAATGGAGGCGATCTCCTACAGTAGAAATACTCTCCTCCCAGTAAGATCACACACCGGGCAGGAGGTATATAAACAGGAACTGTCTTTATTGGGTCAGCACTCACAGCACAGCAGTGGTCTGCCAAATACAGTTTTTCTGGTTGGGCTACCCAGCTGGAGGATGGTCCCTGGACAACCCACTACGGCCAAGGGCACCACAGCTGTCCTAGCTTTTCCCAACCCCTCGATCAGGAGCCAGGGTATAGGTGCACAGTCACTCTCCCCCAAGGGAAGAGGAACAGAGAAAACCCCAATCTCAGGCACTCTGCTGTGTCACCTGCCTCAGTGGGGAGAGGAACACCTACAGAGTTTGGGTGGCAATCCCCTTAAATACAGCCAGGAGGAGGGCACTAGGTCTGATCCCTGATTGGGGATACTCAGGCGTAGCTGATACCGCCTCCCCTGTCACGTAAGGGCACTGCAGGGAGTGGGGAAAACCCATGATTACTACTGGCAGCCGGCTCTTATCAGGGCTTACTGCCAGTGAGGGCAGACTGGTAGCCAGAAATCCTGTCCTGGCTTCATACAGTACAAAGTTTCTAGTCAGTTGGTGTCTTTATAAAATGCCGTCCACAGCATGAGCAGACTTGGGTTGTCAGATGCCGTCTTCACTTGTGGCCTCGCTGTACACAGATCTGGAAGACAATCTGTCTACAAAGATTGTATTCTGACATTTCCTTCAGTAAGAATCGAGCGCCAACGAGTACTACCGTATATTCCAATAAAACATTTCTAAGTGTGTCTGATTTGAAATGAAGATAGCTGAACAACAACCACAAACCCAGAGCAATTAGGTGCAGGGGAGGAGATGTTGGTTCTCAGGTCTTTGGTGGGTGCCAGGCAAACACCTAGAATGTGTATTATATCTATAGATATCCCATTTAAATCAAATTCACAACCACTTTGGTAGAGAATGCTCTGGTAAAGTATTCTTCCCACTTTTAAAACAATTTTGAATTCACCATTACCATTTTATCTGAGGGAACCCCTGGTTGTATATTGTGGGAGCCCCTGAAACGCACGTGGAAACCCACTGTTTTCAGATTTAAAACTTACCCAAACCAGAGCTTTCGGGAGGTGTTTAATGTTTTCTGCTGCTTAATATTGTAGTACGCATGTGTGTGCGGGGCACACAGCACTGTGATGGATGCCATGGAAACACCTGGAATGTGTATTATATCTCTAGATATCCCATTAAAATAAAACGCACAACCACTTTGGTAGACAATGTTCTTGTAATGTATACACATCCGTCTAAAAACAAGGAGACAAAGCCAGAGTGAGTTCAACTAGGTACAACTCTTCTCATTTCAGTATAAAAGGATGCATTCCCCACTGTGTGTGTGTGTGTGTGAAATATATATATATATATATATATATAACAAAAAGGGACAGCGCAAGCGCCATAGTGTAAATAGTAAAGTTTTAATATACACAAGATAAAAAATATTCACTCACAACAATGAGGTAGGACATGCGCGTCGGATAGAGCTCCAGTAACCCGTTCTTCATCTGTTGGTATGAAGCTGTAGTCTCGTGGCTGCAATCAAACTGTTCTGTTCATGCAGCCAGGCACCTCCGTGATGTGCGTCCACTCAACGGCCCCCCGGCTGAACGGTACACGCTTACTCAGTTCCGCAGCACAACAGCTCCCCTCCAATACAGCAAAGGTACAACGGAAAGGCTCCTGGTGCTGACCATGGCGCTAACACCTTGACGCGTTTCGTCGCAAGTAAAACGGCGACTTCATCAGAGGATAAGGAATGAGATCATACTCAAACCTTATAAAGTCCACATGACTTCATTGTTTCATTGATGATTTATATCCCCACCCATAATGAGTGGATCTGAGTGATAACCATTGGCTAAATGGAATTGACTAATCACATACAAGGGGTAAAACAGATGCATCACGGGCAGCTGGTGGTGCATCACGGGCAGCTGGTGGTACATCACGGGCAGCTGGTGGTGCATCATGGGCAGCTGGTGGGGCATCACGGGCAGCTGGTGGTGCATCACGGGCAGCTGGTGGTGAATCATGGGCAGCTGGTGGTGCATCACGGGCAGCTGGTGGTGCATCACGGGCAGCTGGTGGTGGAGTTTTTAAAAAGCCCATAAGGAACAGGGTTTGCGATGTACAAGACATGGAGATAGATAATTAGGGATGTAAGGTGGGTTTAGCACTTGCCCTCCTGACAGAGAAGGGAGGAAAAGAATGAAAAGACACTATTTAAAGTAAAGGGAATGAGGGTAAATGTAAGAGAGCTTGCCAGAGTAGATAAAGAACAGTTAGAGAATAGGGACAGTGACACAGATGAGGTTTTAAGTATGTTTACAGATTATGGCATCAGCTATATATTAGGCTATTTATGTAATTTAGAATGTTGTTATATGTGTAGCCTAGCCTCCCAGAGGCTTCTTTTCCTGGGCCCTTCCAGTGTAAGTCCTGTTAGGTGCAGGCAGTGGAGGGGTAATTTCTTCAACAAGGCCTGTGTGCTTTTGCAGCCTTGGATGTATCAGCAGTATCCAAGGGCGGGCCTTAGCAACAGCCAGAGCATGCCAGCCTGAGGGAAGGATACTGATTGGTTCATCTGTAAGTTATGATGACCAATGAGAATTCAACCTGCTCTGTTAAGGGGCAGGGTTACAATCACCAACCCCAGGTTATAAATTCTGGCACCTTCCTAAATTCTGGGCTCTCTTGTCTCTCTCCCCTCCTTTTGGGGAGTGAGCACCAGCTACCCTCTGTCTCACTAGGAGGCAGAGGAGGAGTCCATAAGGCATGGTCTGGGCCTCAAGCCTTAGCCATGGCCTTGTATCAAGGGAAGATAAGAAAAGGATGCATCTGATTTGCTGTTCCATCTACATGCAATAAAGATTCAGTTGCACCAGAACCTGTGTGCGCCAATGTCTCTATCAAGAACAAAGGTGTCAGTATGGGCCATCCCCTGCTATCACAGAGGATCCATGCAGACTGGAGGCGCTGCACCAATAAAGAACTAAGGTAACCTGTGATCCTGTCCTGTTTCTCCCCACAACATCGCGGAGCACTCAGCCCTCCTATTTACCAACAGGTACAGCACAACATCTAGAAAGTAGCCAGATAAGAAGCAGACCCCCCAATATCACTTAGGGTGGGGGTACAAGGGCTACATTTGTTTAGGTATTTATTGTAACATTGTAATAAATATTATTATTTTCTGTCTAGCTTCCTTTTCATCATGAGTGGGGAAATACTCGGCCTGAGGTACTAACTCATCCCGAACAGGGAGGTCTGTACTCTGTATTGGTATATAAAGTTGACCACTGAGGCTAATGTGAATACATTGCGCTATTGTGATTCCTGGAGGGTGTACACTCTCATAGAGAGGAAAACCAGGTAGGCGCTATCTTCGTTATTTTGCCTATGACCAAGCCCCACACCTCTCAACTAGACCACATGTGGACCGGTATGGGATGCTCCTTTAAGAATTTTCAAGAAGAAAATGATTTAGAAAATGTGCAGTTCCATTTTTTCTGGTTCTTTGCTGTTACAATACTCGAGCCCCAGAATCCTATCTGGACTTTCAGCCTCTGTAGATGGCACTGTGTGGGGAGATCTGGAAAAAAAACCCCAGCTGTAACTGCGTGCACCTTTGAATAAAGAGCTTGGGTTGTCCCTGAGCTTTTACTGCTGTTAAGGATAATTATAGGTTTCCAGAAGACGCATTGTGATAGAATTTCAGAAGAGAAGGTTTGGAATTAGAGAGGAAACTAGGTTACATTAGTCACGGCAGAGAAAAAAAGAATAGGTGCAAAACAGCGCTAATAATATTAAATGAAATTGAATGAATGTTCAGGCAGCCAGGTGGAAGACTGGTGGTACAACCAGTCAGGGAAACAAATGAAAAAAAGGGGGTTAACCGGCGCCAAAGAGGGGTAAATACCAGACCAGTAGAAGGTGTAACAGTCCAAATACAGTCCTTGGGATGATGAATAGTGATGATTCTCACCTCAGCAGTGCATATGTGGAAAAAGAAAAAGAAAAAGAAACAGATAATAGTGCAGTAAATCAACACAGGGGGGGATTGCACAGATACTAGCAATGAAACAAACAAGACATACAAACATGAAACACTAGCACGGCCTAAATATTAATAAAAAGCATATTTATTGGTGTGGAAAGTGCATAAACCGCATCCGGAGGGGTAAAATTACAACCCTACTCACAAAATGCTGGAAGGGTACAGGCAACGATCTGATGCGTGCAGCTGGGCTCTCAAGATGCATCCCTTGAAGAAGTACGCGCATGCGTACGAAACGCGTCGGGAAGTTTCAAGTTTTTAGAGTGTTCCAGTGTGGTGAAGTCTGCAGTTCCAAAGGAGAAATCTGCAGTCTCCAATAAGTGCTTTAAACCGAGGTGCGGCGACATTGCGGCTGCTGAGGAGGACTGGAGGACTGGAGTCCTGTGAGCCGGTGGAGAAATTACAACGGAGGTGACGTCACGTCCACTCAGAGGCCTCGTCATCTGAGTCATCTGCCTGGCATCTCAGTCACGTGTAGACGCCAGCCCAAGTGCTCCAGTCGCCATCTTGAGAGCCCAGCTGCACGCATCAGATCGTTGCCTGTACCCTTCCAGCATTTTGTGAGTAGGGTTGTAATTTTACCCCTCCGGATGCGGTTTATGCACTTTCCACACCAATAAATATGCTTTTTATTAATATTTAGGCCGTGCTAGTGTTTCATGTTTGTATAGATTCCTACGTACGGCGAAACTAGTAGAGCGTAACCCCTCGTGTGAGATCCAGAGGGAGAGAGCCTGCTGTGGAGTTCCGGTGGCGTCCGCAATACGAGTTGAAGAACCCGGAAGTGACGTATCGGCCCCCTGAAGCAGCGCAGGTCGGAGACTGGATGAGGAAGCAGCATCGTGCAGAGATCCCGAGAACGCGACTCGAGTGAACCTTCATGTGTACAAACTTGCTGTTACCTTTCCGGAATCCTGTAAGCCTCCAATTTTTATCAATGCTGGATAAATATCTACATTTTTTAAGTATTGGATTGGTGTCTCTCTTTTGGATTCCTACCTCCTATTTATGTTCCTGTGTGTATGGGTCATTAGAGATGCCCATACACAGCTAATATTTCTGATACTTAGTGATCATTAATATCTAGCCTCACTGTGCTCTTATGAGAGCTCTGCCTGTGTATGTGTATTGTTAACATATTGCACTATGCGAGTATCACATTTTTTCCTTAGGCACTGACGCTCCCCTAACCCCTCCCCATCTCTTGGAACCTCTATCCCCTGACACCAATGACAACTTCAAAACGAGCGGTAACTCTCAATGTATTACTTCCTGGTAAAATATTTTATAAATATTTAACCCTGTTTCCCCCCCACCCCCCAATCTCATGTAGGGTATACTAGGGGAAATACTACACTGGTTACAGGCTAAAGTTTGGTGCAAACCTGCTGGTAAATAGTAGCCCTGAGCCTCCCACGATGGCATGGGGAATATCAGGACAGGCTTCTGAGGTGAACATGAGTGATTCTTACAACAACAGCGCCTACATCTCTTGCAGATCCCCAGACTTGTAGGGAGGAATCTCTGTAGGAGAATCTCTCTCAGCTTCTCCCTGATAGATTCCAGTCTCAGGCGAGAAGTATGTTGAATCATAAGATTACTTTATTGGACCAATGCATGGCAGACTGCCCATCATACAGTAATGTGCTTAGCAGCACATCAGGTCTCCATCCGTAGGATGGCCCTAGACATTCACTCCCAGCCAACGTGCACTGAGAGCAGTCCCAGCTCTTCCCTTATTCTCTAATAGAATAAGAAGTATGATGTCCCTCCTCTCCCCAGAGGGGAGGGCTACAGACTGGCAGAGCCCTGCACAGTCCAGATAGGGTAGACCAGTCTCGCTCAAGGGTAGAGACACTGACTAAATTTAGGAAGTGCAACTCTCTAAGTACAGATCCAGTAGACCCACCCCTGTGCCTCTGACTGGACACAAGGCCTGAGCACACTACCTTCCCTGACTCACTGAGCTGCAGTGTGTGGGGAAAACCCGTGATCACTCGTGGCCAACCTGCCCTTACCAGGTATTACTGCACAGGAGGAGGCAGACTCATAGCCAAAAATTACACAGGGCTACACTCTCCCTCTGGTGGAAATCAATGGCCCCCAGTTGGTCCTAAATTTTGCACGACCTACAAAAAATCTCAGTAGTGCCTCCAATGTAACCCCTCTTTATACTGGCCCCAGACTGATACCTGAGTCCACTATTTCTGGGTGGAACACCACACATTGTGTTAGGTCAGACAACGGGAGACAAACTACAATGGTGTTTGTAATATAACTATTTTTATACAACATATATGGATAAACCTTAGGTACGTTTTGACCCTTAGCAAAGGATCACTACATTCATATTATTACACATCAAAATAACTGTGGGAGATGTGGGCAGAGGTTTTTTTGCAGAGGAGACATTTTTAAGGAAAATAAAACAGGCTTTTATTCGCCACAACTTTCAAAACATAAAATAGGTGTCACCAGCAAAACAGGGTTAAATGGAAACAAAAATAACCTGGCCCCTATAGGGAGCTCTGACTATAGAGCATAGTCCCTGGCATAGACCTAAGAGCACAGTCTACTGGTTGGGGGGCTGCGTACCTTAACAAAAACAACAAATATATCAAACTTGGTAATGTGCAAGTGTAACGCATATTCCCCCACACCCAGTCGCAGATAGAGTGCATGTGAGGGGGAACCTATATATATGTTACCAGGTGTGTGGTGCGTTTACCTGTTACATCAATAGTCCCAAGTGTCCCGCAACCCACACCTTAGGCGTGATCAGAGCCTCAAAGGAACCGGTATGATGGTTAAAGTTGGTGCACTTGATGATTGTACCTGCCCGGGGCTCCTGCACCCGGGTACAGCAAACAACAAGAAAGGACCCGTCTGCGTCCAGCGCTGAATCCACAGCAATGGCGTCCGCTTCCAATCCAGATAGTCTCACCCACACAGTCTCTATCTTGAGTAAGGCAAGTCTGATCCCAGACCACACTTGTCAGGAGCTCCCAGTACTGCAGCTGTGTCCCTGATCTTACACTCTGCTAAGGGCAGGGTCCCTACCTAAGAGGCCTTCCCTACTGCAGCACAAACTGAAAGGTGAGTTGGGCCTAGCTGGGGCCTAGGGAGTAACCTGGCCCTGCTCCCTACACACACCTTCCCCTACCTTATCCCAGCACCAACTCACTTGCATGGTCTGTTCACAACAATGTATCCTTCTCCAGCAGGAGAATCTGCAAGCCCTATTGGCTGTCTGGCTGCATGTGATCTGGGTGAAAGGGCAGTCCCCAGAGGCTGCTGGGAGTTGTAGTCCTTTGCAGCGCTCTTTAACATTAGGACCGCGTGCGCGAATTTTAATGGTTGCCACTACTTTCAACTGCGCAGGCGCAACCTTGGAAAGCCCCTGCGCTACGGAAAGCCTCTTTTGCCATTTCCCAAACACTGTAATAGCCGCTGCGTCGCTTCGGCGCGAACCGTCGCGCGTGCACGGACACATTAAACATGGCGGCATCCTGGCGCAGCTGCCACCGGGAGCCCCCGGGGACGCGCTTGCCCCCACAGCAGCACACACATAAGGGGGAAAGGCACCAGAGGGAGGGACCCAGGCTACACAAGTTTTTAACTTTGGGCCCCCCGGCTTCCACTTGGCTGAGGTACGGGGTAATGGTCCATGGTGCAGGGTGATCTCTAGAGCGGGAGAGTACTTCCCCTGAGGCTGAGGCTAAGCAGGCTTTTAAAGGCCTAATGAGGCAAGTGAGGAGATCAATTAAGGCATCCTTTATAATTAACCTCAGTGCTATATTAGTTTATGCAAGCAGGTTTCCCTGTTTCATTACCTAACAGGGGATCCACTCTGTTGCACTCCTCCCCTGTTTGTGGGTAGCTAGGACTAGCCACAGTGGAAGCCCATTCCTCCACTCTCTTGAGCCTTAACCCAAGGCCGAGAGAGAAGAGAGAAGGCTGGAGGGATACATAGCCCCCAATTAAGCTGGGATTGGAGTCATTGTCGCCTGTGCATATAAGCAGTGTCTCTCCAAGTAGATGCTTGACTTCAGCATGCTTTAGTCCCTCGTGGAGGACTTTTTGAAAGCAGTCTTTCCATAATGTGCTTAGCTTCCTCAACTCTGTGGAGGACTTCTCGCTCAAGCTCCTTCTTCCATTTGACCTAGTCTTCTTTTACTCTTTTGGCAATTATTTTTTTCTTCACGCATTGTGAAGTCATCTGTTCCATGTCTCTAGGGTGAAAACCTACGTCTGGCTCATCTAATCTTGAGCAGCTCAACCTTAGCGGAGTCTTCATCAACGCTGATTGACTCCTGGGGCATCTTTCTTTGGCAGTCGGTAGATATAGTCTTGGGCCTCGCTTTCTTGATGCATTCATTTATCCAGCCTGTCCACTTCATCAATGTGTGGAGAAGTCCCAAGTGATGTCTGGCGGGGTATCTCTGCTACAGTAGCACTTGGTGCTCATTCAGTACCAGGGCCCTTGCCTACAGCTTCCTTATCCATAACAGGTTTTCCCGCAAAAAGTACGAGAGGGAGGTCCGTAGAGAAGTCATTTGCGCCTGGTTCAGGATTCTTAAATTCCAATACATCTATCTTGTTGTAGTTCTCCTCACACCTAATCAATACCAGTGACCGCTCCTTTTTGCTGCTGGCAAACCTGTAGTCTTGTGCCTTTTTCCCCTGCAAAGATGAGTGGACAACTAGTATTGCATCTTTAGGGGCGTGATCACAGTTACAGTTCTGTCTCATTTCAGCCAAAGACTGAATGTTTACTGCAACTATATTTATTGTGAGGAATCTGGTTTGGGCCACATGGGTATGGTAGCAATGACTGGATTTATATTGCACTTCTGAATCCTAATTCGGTTCTTCTTTCCTGGATTTTGTGGAAAGCCTGCTGTAGCACTGAGACGGTATTGTGGATGCGCTTATAGTAAAACGCAGCTTGCTTGGTTGTGATGCAGGACCTATATCTGGACTCAATCACACAAACAGCTTCCTTCCTTTTCCTGTAGCATCTTTGTGGCAGATACTTCCTAACATTTGACTGTACCACAATTACTGATTGTTTCAAATGTTCATACTTCTTTCTTTGTCATTGCATTTTCCACATTCACTGGAGAAGGCAGGCTGCTTTACTTTGATGATTAAGCTGACAAACTTTCGTTCCTCTGTAGGCAGCCTGTATGAAGAACGCTGCAGAGCATTTGCACAGGTACCCTTATCTCTCTAACCTTCCTTGGATAAGAGCTCTGTAGTATTTCTGAAGTGTTAGAACACTTCTCTTCTTTCTTTCAGAGTTGGCTCTGATCTGGGAGAGTTCCAACTGAAAACATAGGATTTGCTATTTTCCTGCTGAAGGGCGCCCTCTGCTTCTTTCAGTGCTAACTGCACGTCCAACTTTTCTTGTTGGATTTGTTTCATCATCTTTTTTTTTGTGTGAAGCTTCTCATTTCCTTCACTGACTTGATCAGTAAGATATGAAACCTCCTCTGTCAGCTTTCTGTTCTCTCTTTTGATAGTCTCTATAAAAACAAGCACCAGAGTAGCCCAATGCTACATCCAATATGACAAAAATACATAGTAAAATACTTATATATTCTCTTGAAAAAGGGTCATTTAGTTTAACCCTTTGGCCAAAGCATTGTAAGCCTGCGAGCCACGACAAGGCAGACACAATTCACAGGTCCTAACACTACCAGATAAAATACTAATATGCCTTTATTAGGATTAAAATTCTCATTTACCTCTATTAGGGGGAGAAAGACCAACATTGGATCTATATCCAGTAAAATGAAAAGGACCTGCAAACTAGGGAAGTGGGGAGGGGCGGGCTTAAAACCTTGGAAGGAGGAGCCACTAACCTGCAACAGCTGAAACAGCTGAGAATAGGTTAACAAAACACAGAACCCCAGAAAGCTCTTTTTGGGAACCCCTGAGCCCCACAAAATATATATGTATATAAGTGTCAAAAAGGAGAGCTATTGAGTGTGGCAATTGTATACAACACGCAACAGAGAAGCCCAATGCTACATCCAATATGACAAAAATACACAGTAAAATACTTATATATTCTCTTGAAAAAGGGTAATTTAGTTTAACCCTTTGGCCAAAGCATTGTAAACCTGTGAGCCACAACAAGGCAGACCCAGTTCACAGATCCTAACACTACCAGATAAAATACTAATATACCTCTATTAGGATTAAAATTCTCATTGACCTCTATTAGGAGGGAGAAAGACCAAAATTGGATCTATATCCAGCAGAATGTAAAAGACCTGCTGACTTGGGATGTGGGGAAAATATATATGTATATAAGTGTCAAAAAGGAGAGCTATTGAGCATGGCAAATATACTGTATACAACCAGCATAATATACATATATATTTTGTGGGAGCTCAGGGGTCCCCAAAATGAGCTTGCTGGGGTTCTGTGTGTTGTTTGTTAACTTATTCTCAGCTGTCTCAGCTGTTGGAGGTTAGTGGCTCCTCCTTCCCAGGTTTTAAGCCCGCCCCTCCTCACTTCCCAAGTCAGCAGGTCCTTTTCATTCTACTGGATATAGATCCAATGTTGGTCTTTCTCCCTCCTAATAGAGGTAAATGAGAATTTTAATCATAGTAGAGGTATATTATTATTTTAGCTGGTAGTGTTAGGGACCTATGAACTGGGTCTGCCTTGTTGTGGCTCACAGGCTTACAATGCTTTGGCCAAAGGGTTAAACTAAATGACCCTTTTTCAAGAGAATATATAAGTATTTTACTGTGTATTTTTGTCATATTGGATGTAGCATTGGGCTTCTCTGTTGCGTGTTGTATACATATGCCACGCTCAATAGCTCTCCTTTTTGACACTTATATACATATATATTTTATGGGGACTCAGGGGTTCCCAAAATGAGCTTGCTGGGGTTCTTTGTGTTGTTAGTCTCTATAACACTCAGGATTTTTCATCCATCCTTCCATTTACACATCTGTATCTCCTGGATCTCCTGGCACGAGACTTGCAACTCTATGTTGAGAGGGTGAAGCTCTTTCTGAGAGACTTCAAGATCAGTACTGAGAATGCGAACCTTTTTTTGAGAGTCTTCTAGCTCTCTACCGAGACTGTGAATCTCTCTCTGAGAGACTGCCAGTTCTGCACAGAGACTGTGAAATTCCTTTTTAGAGATTTTCAGTTCCACGTGGAGAGTGCGAACCTCGTTCTGAGAGATTTCCAACTGTACAGACACAGTGAAACTCTTCCAGCTCTGCACTGAGACTGTGAATCTCTTTTTGAGAGACTTCAAGCTCTGCACTGAGACTGCAAAACTCATTTTGAGAGTTTCCCAGACTCGGTGCAGGACGCTGGCAAGGGAGAGTCTGAGAAGGGAGAAAATCCTACCCACTGCGTGATCGAGCACACCGCGAAGGTGCCGTGAAGGTGCCAGAACCCGTGCTCCTTACACACATCCGTTGAGTTTTACTCACATGTAAGTGAGCAGTTATTGTTTTATCTATTGTGTCTATTACATTTACAGGCTGTAATGCACGTGATATAATATAACACAATGGGAATTAGCGCTTCAAACATTAAACTTACAGAGACAGAAGGAGAGTGTTCTGTTAAGTGCATCTGCAAGGGGTCGGTGCATATGAGATGTACAGTATAGTATCAGCCAGCGGAGGTACCCATATGCTTCATTGCTGTGTTTTAGGATGGGTGGAGAGAGTGGGTGCCAGTGGGATGTAGGATAAGTCCCTTAGTGTTGTCTTTCCCTATACAATGCTAGCCAGGCAGTTATCCTGCATCTGTAAAACATCTACAAAATAAATAAATAGATAAAGAAAACCACAAGTATGAAAACCCACAAATTCTACAAACACATGCCAGTACAAAACAGTACTCAAGTCATAGAACAATGATCAGCTTGAATATTTCTTATATGTCAGCTTATTTATTTATTATCTATTTATTATTTTTATTGTTATTATATAAAGTGGTATTACATACTGCAGCCTACTTCCAGAAAAATAAATGCACTGTAAGAGTTACAAGCCCTTTCACAAGAAGTGAATTGGAGGCAAGAATACTTGAAGCGTTAATCACAGTGGCATTCTGTTTGTATAAAAAAAAAACAGTTAATTAATGTATCGTGAGTCCGTGACATCAAGCTGAGAATACCTTTCTCTTTCGTCTGTGTTAACCTTGCTTCTTGTCAGCGAAATCTGTTTTTGAAACCTTATTGTCAATGTGTGTATCTTCCAAGGCTAGGATAAATAAATAAATAAATAAAATGAACTAGCATTGTCTACTGTAATTCAGCCATACGTGCTATTATCCTGCATCTATAAAGCAAGATGCAGCCAAACTATACAAAAAAACCCCATCCTGGATCAGCACTCAAAAAAGAAATCAAAGAAAATTAAGGACTTACGTTTTGCTTTTCTTCTCACCAAATTTCCTCTTCAATGTATCAAAAAACACAGCAATACAGAAAGTATATCAGCACCCAGGGAGAGGAAAAGTTAGCAGACACACACTTATTTGTGCACAATAGACCAACGTTTCAAGGCCCCGTGCCCCCTTCGTCAGGCTGATGGTTGAATAAGCTCAATTCCTATTGGGTAAAATTCCTTAATGTAAAAGTATCTGTATTCATCCAGACCACAGCAAACTAAACCCCCATTAAAATATTTGCCTATTATAAAACACACATATATTTTTTCATTTATTTTTTATTTTTGAAGGGGTAAGGAAATTGGACGTACAGAAATAAAAAAAAGGGAATGAGGTAGGGGTTAGGTACGTTTGCATAACATTGCATAGGTTACAGTTTTACAGTGAATGGCTACATTAATTATCTTACATTTAAAGACCCACCTCAAAAAACACTTGATTAAGGAAGCATATGAGTAGTTCCATGGCTGATAATTAACACCTTATACATAAACCTTGGCCCCCTGCAGACGCACTTACCAGAACGCCCTCCTACGGTCTCTGTACGTTCTTCCTACCAAGAAGTTAGATTGTAAGCTCTTCGGAGCAAGGACTCATTTTCCTAAATGTTACTGTTATGTCTGAAGAACTTCCCCCCTTTATGCTGTGTACATTAATGGCGCCATATAAATAAAGACATACACACATACATATTTACTCAGTTCATCCTCCAACATCATAGTACTATCACTTGGGAGCAGGTAATCCCTGGTCATTTTCTTGGTGGCTCAGTCTCTGTAGTTATAGGATACGGAAGTCCAGGTTTCCTGTTTGAGCATGAAGTCCACGGTCAGACCACACCTCGAGATTGGTCTTTGTGGGATATCCATGGTCTGCAGCAGTGTGAGAGTGTCTGCAGCAGTGAGTGTGAGTGTCTACAGCAGTGTGAGTGTGAGTGTCTGCAGCAGTGTGTGAGTGTCTGCAGCAGTGAGTGTGAGTGTCTACAGCAGTGTGTGAGTGTGAGTGTCTGCAGCAGTGTGTGAGTGTGAGTGTCTGCAGCAGTGTGTGTGTGTGAGTGTCTTCAGCAGTGTGAGTGTGTCTGCAGCAGTGTGTGAGTGAGTGTGTCTGCAGCAGTGTGTGAGTGTGAGTGTCTGCAGCAGTGCGAGAATGTCTGCAACAGTGTGAGAGTGTCTGCAGCAGTGTGTGAGTGTCTTCAGCAGTGTGAGAGTGTCTGCAGCAGTGTGTGAGTGTGTGTCTGCAGCAGTGCGAGAATGTCTGCAGCAGTGTGAGAGTGTCTGCAGCAGTGTGTAAGTGTGAGTGTCTGCAGCAGTGTGTGAGTGTCTGCTGCAGTGTGAGTGTCTGCAGCAGTGTGAGAGTGTCTGCAGCAGTGTGTGAGTGTGAGTGTCTGCAGCAGTGTGAGAGTGTCTGCAGCAGTGTGTGAGTGTGAGAGTGTCTGCAGCAGTGTGAGTGTCTGCAGCAGTGTGTGTGTGAGAGTGTCTGCAGCAGTGTGTGAGTGTGAGTGTCTGCAGCAGTGTGTGAGTGTGAGAGTGTCTGCAGCAGTGTGAGACTGTCTGCAGCAGTGTGAGAGTGTCTGCAGCAGTGAGTGTGTGTCAGCAGCAGTGTGTAAGTGTGAGTGTCTGCAGCAGTGTGTGAGTGTCTGCAGCAGTGTGTGAGTGTCTGCAGCAGTGTGTGAGTGTGAGAGTATCTGCAGCAGTGTGTGAGTGTGAGAGTGTCTGCAGCAGTGTGTGAGTGTGAGTGTGTCTGCAGCAATGTGTGAGTGTGTCTGCAGCAGTGTGTGAGTGTGAGTGTCTGCAGCAGTGTGCGAGTGTGAGAGTGTCTGCAGCAGTGAGTGAGAGTGTGAGGGTGTCTGCATAGTGTGCGAGAGTGTGCGCACGCAGTGATTGAGTATGCGTGCTGTGCCTGTGTGAGTTGTGATTGAATGCAGCGGTGCGCAAACTGGGATGGTTGGTGATGTCACCGCTCTCCGCGGCAGCGTGGACGCAGCCTAATTTTGCAAGTGCGACCTGTTGAAATTTAGACATATTTGTATGTAGCACTTTTTGTGAACGCCTGCAATAAGGAACTACTGTGGTGCATGTACCTGTGTCCTCAGGAGCTCTGAGCCTCCGCTATTTGGGAGCCTGGGGTCATACCTTTATTAATCGCGGTGCAGCGCCTCCACTTGCCCAGGATCCCCATGATAGAGATTATACCCTGAGCAAGAACATCACAACAGCATTATGCAACAGCAACCTTTTATATATCATGCATAAAGAACAAATGATCTGCAGAATAAACATATAACATTACACACACACACCGTGGCTCGGCCACACCTTATTAGGGATAATGTCCTGTACATAGGTGGCTCTGCCACTCTCCCTAGGAGTATGTCTTATAACCAGTATAGGTATGGTACCATAGGATTTGCACAGTTGGCCCAATTAGTTAGTGGGAGGCGGGATCAGCGCCTGGTGACCGGTGTAGGTGCACTTATAAACAATGATACCTTCCGGTCACTGCGATGACCATCACACTCCACGCAGGGTCCTAGCGTTGCTCCAGCCTTTCGCCGTCACTCCTTGCTGCAGCGCCGTCTGTATCCAATCCAAGATGGCGGCCGCAGCTCCGCAGCCAAATCACACTAATGGGAAATGTCCCTACCAACTAAGGCCGTCCTTACAAAACAGCACCCTACGATGACAGGGGAATACTCCTCGGGCCGGGGGGATACCTTTCACCTAAGCGGACGGGTCACTGACCCTCCGCTCGCGCACACGAGGTTCCGCCAACCTCCTCCTTCACCTCCCTCTCTGCTCTCTCCCACCGCCCACACGCATCCGGTTCCTCTATACAGAGTCTCGCACCCGATTGGTTCTCAGCCTCAGCTGACTCTCTCGCAGTTCGGAGTTCAGAGTTCAAACCCCCAAAGTCTCCACAGATTGGTTACCCTTCGCGCGCTTCTCTCGCGCATGCGCAGCCCAACTTGTACACAGTGACCTTGCTGACAGAATGACTAATATGGCGCTGCCTTTGTGATTGACAGCGCGGAACCTTTAGATATATATATGCACATCCTTACATTCTCCCCTCTCCAGAATCCAACGTCCCCGCTGGACTACATAAACCACATATATATCTAACTATTTACACAACCCTCTCAGTCCTAGATCAGATTACACATTCCGTTAATCAGTACCATCATAGCTTGCATCCTATGCCGAGCCCACTGCTGAGCCTCATAATGGGGTGCCCCAAATTGATCATATGCCATTCGCATGGGAGGCTGACAGGCTCTTTGACTTCGCCGGGGTTGATTCTCCTCTGCTTCTTCTGCAGAGTATCCAGTCTCAATTTGTGCTTCCATCTCTACCCTTGAGGGGTTTCCAACATTAGTACTGTCTCTTTGGGGTGTGAAACATGGACTTTGAGGATCTAGGGGCTGACTCGCGGGAGTCAAAGGGTCAATGTTCGGGCCAAGAGGCTCTTTACCCGTGGCTCCTTCGGGAGATGCCTCCGCGGCCGGAAGGCCCCTTTGAGAGGTTCCTTCCATTGGAACCTCAGAGGTGGCAATTTTTACAGTCTCTGGGCCATCCTCTGTGTGTTCAACTCCTCCATCTATGGGCGTGGCTGGAACTTCCAATTCATCCGTCCCTACTCGAGGTATGGGAAGCAGATGATTCCTATGCCACACTTTTACGCGGCCTTCAGAATCCTTGATCCGGTACACAGGAAGACCAGGCATTTGTGACTCCACCTCATACACACCCTCCCGCCATCGGTCTGCCAATTTATGCTTCCCAGGAACACCTAAGTTGCGTAAGAGGACCGCATCTCCGGGGTGAATTTCCTTATGACGTACTTTGTGATCGTAGCGCCTTTTATTTCCCGCATTCAGTTGCGCAGTCGTCCGTTCAGCCAATTTATAGGCCAGCTGTAAACTGTCCCTTAGTCGCTGGACATATCGGAAATGCGTCCTATTGGATACCCCATCGGTAGATATCCGCAGGCGCACATCCACCGGTAACCGGGCTTCTCTTCCGAACATCAAAAAATACGGGGTATACCCAGTGGACTCATGTCGGGTACAATTATACGCATGTACCAATGCCTCGACGTGTTTACTCCACTCCGTCTTTTGCGGGCTCGTCAGAGTTCCTAACATATCTAACAAAGTGCGATTGAACCGTTCAGGCAAAGCATCCCCTTCGGGGTGGTACGGGGTAGTACGCGACTTGGCAATGTTCAGTAGTGTGAGCAACTCCCGTATCAGTGTACTCTCAAAGTCTCTGCCCTGATCAGAGTGAAGACGATTCGGCAACCCATAGTGAATGAAATATTTCTCCCATAGTACTCGGGCCACCGTTACGGCCTTCTGGTCTTTCGTAGGGAACGCTTGGGCATACCTAGTATAGTGGTCAGTGATCACTAGAACATTACTAACTCCCCGATTGTCGGGCTCGATACAGAGAAAATCCATACACACCAAATCCATTGGACCCGAGCTTTTCAAGTGTGCCATAGGAGCCGCCCTGGTGGGCAGTGTCTTTCTTTGTAAACAGCGATTACACCTCCGACAATGTTGCTCCACGGACTCCCTCATTCTCGGCCAATAGAACCTATCCTGTAGTAGCCCAAATGTCTTGTCAATGCCCAGGTGACCATGGTCATCGTGAAGGGCCCGGAGGACTAGGGTTCTCAAACGTTCCGGCAAAAACAGCTGACGCCGATCGGGATGGTTGTGATAAGGTATCACCCGATATAACAAACAATTGTCCATTTCGAACTTCCCAAACTCATTTGACAGGAGTTTCACCAAGTCTTTGGGGGCTCGCTTCAGTATAGAAGGGTTATCTTGTTGTACCGCTTGACGTGCTAGCTCCACTATGGGGTCTTGTGTTTGATAATGCACTAGATCCCTCCACGAGATGATATTATCGTCAGTGATATTCATCCCTTCTCGACCCTGATAGGCCCGAGGAATAGCCTGCGAATGGCATCCCAACGAGTCAACGACCCGTAATTCCGAGAATGCCACGTGGTCGTCGACTACCGCAGCCACGGAGCAGAGGGCACGAATCCCGGGACCCGGTATCTCTTCCCAAACTTCCTCATCAGGGGTGGATTGAAGGCCAGGTCGACGAGACAGGGCGTCGGCACCTATGTTGGTGGGTCCAGGTTTGTATTTAAGGTTGAACCTGTAATTGGCTAGAGCAGCTAACCACCGATGTCCTGTGGCGTCCAATTTGGCAGACGTATTGATATAGGTCATGGGATTGTTATCCGTGCGTACTTCGAACTGTACCCCATATAGGTAGTCATGCAGCTTATCTACCACAGCCCATTTTAGCGCCAAGAATTCCAGTTTATGGACCGGGTAATTCTGCTCGCTAGGGGTTAAGCTTCGGCTCGCATAGGCCACCGGACGCAGCCCGGTCTCATACTTCTGATGCAAAACTGCTCCTAATCCGCTAAGGCTAGCATCGACATGTAGAACATAGTCTCTGTCGGGGTCCGCGTAGGCCAAGACGGGAGCCCGAGTGAGGCTGGTCTTTAAGTTCTTGAAGGCTTGTTCACATTCTGGAGTCCATGTCTTCCCAAAGGGTGTCTGCGCCGAGATTCCTTTTCTCCCGGTTTCTCCCGGATACACCTTTAGAAGATCATTCAGTCGCTTGGCCTTGCTGGAATAGCTCTCTACGAACCGCCGATAATAGCCACAAAACCCCAAGAAGGACCGCAACTCTTGAACATTTTGAGGTCTAGGCCAATTCACCACCGCCTCTATCTTCCCGGGGTCGGTGGATACCCCATCAGCCGATACAATATGGCCCACATACGTCACAGAGGACCGACAGAATTTGCATTTGTCCAGCGACAGTTTGAGACCCTCCCCCTGAAGTCTATCCAGCACCTTCATCAGTCTCTCGGAGTGCTCCTCTAGAGTCCGCCCGAACACAATAATGTCGTCCAGGTACACTAAGCACTCTCGCGGGTTAAGATCTCCGAGGGTTTTTTCCATTAGTCTCTGGAACGTGGCCGGGGCACCGCAGATCCCTTGTGGCATGCGGGTAAATTGGTAAAACCCTAATGGACAGATGAAGGCCGTTTTTTCTTGGTCTTCCTGGCCCATGGGCACTTGATAATATCCGGACCTGAGGTCGAGCACACTGAACCATTTGCTTCCCGTCAGAGCGTTCAGGAGGTCCTCGATTCGGGGCAGTGTGTACTGATCGGGAATAGTACGGGTATTCAGAGTTCTGTAATCCACACATAAACGGACCGTCCCGTTCTTCTTGCGGACTACCACAATGGGTGAGGCGTAAGGGCTCC
The DNA here is from genome assembly GCF_040206685.1 of Ascaphus truei. Taxonomy (NCBI): domain Eukaryota; kingdom Metazoa; phylum Chordata; class Amphibia; order Anura; family Ascaphidae; genus Ascaphus; species Ascaphus truei. Next base: position 383,997,458 of record NC_134486.1, on the reverse strand, counting down.
GAGATTCCTGCACGATGCCAGCCGTTTTCATCTCGTCGATTAATCCCCTCACTTCGTCAACATCCCTGGGGGCAAGCCGGTGGGAGCGCTCCCGGAAGGGGGTAGCGTCGCTCATTCGGATGGTATGGTGGGCGCTGCGACTGCAACCCACGTCCATATCACCAGTGGAGAACACACTCCTTCGGTCGTGTAGCTCGTTCAGCAGCCTCTTCCTCCATACATCCGGGAGTGGCGAGTCGCCGAAGTCAAATTCCAACACTGACTCGACGGTAGTAGGTGGGCACCTAGAGGGTCCCGTCGAAACCTTCCCCTCAGGAGTTACAGGGTATATCCTTCCCAGCGTCTGCCGCCTGTCGATAGTCATGGGGTACGGGGATATATTCTGCACGTACACCCAGGTGCGCTTCGGGATCTTCCCGGGCCATTCTTTGACAGAGGCTAGTACTTTGTATCCCAAGCGTTGTTCGTCCTGGGCCATACTTTCCACGGTGAAGAGTTGATCCTCCAACCGTCGTCGGGGGTAGTGACAAGCGGCGACCATCATTCGTCCTTCCCCCGGGGGAATTTGAGTCAGTCCCCATTCTTGACTGTAAAGGACGCCATACTCTTCTTCAGCCGCAATTCTACCGCAGACCTCTTGGAGGGCGGGACAGGCCGCTAAGGCCAGCAGTGGGGCTTCTCCCGCTTCTTGCAAAAACTGGCGAAACACCGCGCGCACAATGTCAGCATTGGTCCCCAAGATGATTGGGGCGCTGGGGTGGTCCTGAGGTTCGGGGCACACTAAGGCCTCCACTTCCATGGGGTGATGTTTACCAGTATTCAGCTGGAGAATATCTAACTGCACCTTTACTACTCCGTCTATGGGGTAATCTTCATGACTCAATCCCCGTAGTCGCAGGGCATCCGCAGATAACAACGGCAGTCGGTGGAGATGTTGGTCGTAGAAGGGCCGGTATACGATGGTTACTTGAGAACCCGTATCCAACAATACGGCGGCGTAGATGCCTTCGATAACTACGCGAACAATGGAAGCGGGGCCAATTCGGGAGCTCTGAGAGGGCGGCAACACCTTTTCATCCTCCAGGGGTTGGCACGGCATCGATTGCGCCGGTCGGGACGACGTCCTCCGCGAGGTGGGGCAGTGGGCCCGTAAATGCCCCATCTTTCCACATGCGTAACACTGCATTTGGCTGAGGTAAGCTTCGTCTCTCCTGGTTGGGGGACTTCGCCCAGTCGGGGGACGAGGTCTGAGTGTCACTGGGGTAGGGACATCCTCGGAATCGGGATCCCCAGGGTCGGGCACGTCGGGCTTTGGGTCCACTTTCTTGGCTTCTTTACCCCCGGGCGGTGGCTTCTTCCCAGTGGCTAAGTCACGCCCTAACAACACCATCTCGTGCGCTTGGACCCGATCCATTAAGTCGTGAAACGACAGGGCTTGTCCGGGCGTTATGCAGCTACTGACCCGCACCGACACGGGGTGTAGGGGTAGGAGGCCCCTCAGCAACTGAGTGGTACGTAGTCCGTTGGCTTCTTTCCTTGGCAACACGCCTTTCCTCACCATATTCCAAAGATCCAGGTGTAGTCGCCTGAGAAAATCGGATACCATTTCCCCTTCCTTCTGGGCTAGCGCATGAAATTTTGACATCAAAGTGTACATATCCACCGGAGCTCCATACGCCTTGGTTAGGCAGTAGATGAGATCCGCTGCATCAGCTTCCGGGTTGTCATCACGGTAGTAGTGCACCATGTGGGACGCGGGGGGTCGTAGGCACTCGACGATGCGCTGTCTGCGGACCGCGTCCGTGCAGGTCCATTCAGGCAGTACCTGTTCGGTATGATCCAACCAGTCCTCTATCCCTACTTCCCCTTGGGGCGTGGGTTTCTCACCGGAGAAGGCCTTTAACTTCCTGTACTGGAGCGACTGGGTGGTATTGTGGATAGCGGCGGCTAGTGCGGGAAAAGAGGTGTCTCCCGGTAAGCTATCCCCAACGGCAGGGTGAGCGTCCAATCTTGATAGGCTAAGTCGGTTGAGGCCAGCCCGCAGGCCGGACGGGGTAGATGAGGAGCCTAGGCTCAGGGCTGCGGGCCAGCGAGGGTGCAGGCCACGGTCAGGGGAGTGGTCTGGGCCTCCCGTCGCGGCGCCAACGGTGGGGGTATACTCTCTCCGGGGGGTGGAAGTGGCCAGGGGCACACGGGTGTCCGCCTGGACTATGGGACAGCGCACCCCCGGGGCCTCGGGCAGCAGCAGTATACGGGGCAAAGCCTCGGGGCATATATCTTGTTCAGTGGCATACAAGATCCGGCGCCAGGTCTGGTCGCGGTCATAAAAATGGTCTTGTACTTGGGCATTGTCCAGGAGAGGGAGCTTTCGGACCTGCTCGGTCACTGTGCCTAACGAGATCATGGCGGGGACATGGCCCAGCGCGAAAACACGGTTCAAGGGAATCCCGCGCCGTTGGGCCCACTTGCGCACCTCGAGCGCCGAGGGCACCGACATGATGTCGGTTGGTTGCACAATAGAGACAAAAAATGTGGGGGCACCCCAGGTCTAAGATCTCAGCAGCGCCTCCAAATGTAGCCCTTTTTGTGAACGCCTGCAATAAGGAACTACTGTGGTGCATGTACCTGTGTCCTCAGGAGCTCTGAGCCTCCGCTATTTGGGAGCCTGGGGTCATACCTTTATTAATCGCGGTGCAGCGCCTCCACTTGCCCAGGATCCCCATGATAGAGATTATACCCTGAGCAAGAACATCACAACAGCATTATGCAACAGCAACCTTTTATATATCATGCATAAAGAACAAATGATCTGCAGAATAAACATATAACATTACACACACACACCGTGGCTCGGCCACACCTTATTAGGGATAATGTCCTGTACATAGGTGGCTCTGCCACTCTCCCTAGGAGTATGTCTTATAACCAGTATAGGTATGGTACCATAGGATTTGCACAGTTGGCCCAATTAGTTAGTGGGAGGCGGGATCAGCGCCTGGTGACCGGTGTAGGTGCACTTATAAACAATGATACCTTCCGGTCACTGTGATGACCATCACACTCCACGCAGGGTCCTAGCGTTGCTCCAGCCTTTCGCCGTCACTCCTTGCTGCAGCGCCGTCTGTATCCAATCCAAGATGGCGGCTGCAGCTCCGCAGCCAAATCACACTAATGGGAAATGTCCCTACCAACTAAGGCCGTCCTTACAAAACAGCACCCTACGATGACAGGGGAATACTCCTCGGGCCGGGGGGATACCTTTCACCTAAGCGGACGGGTCACTGACCCTCCGCTCGCGCACACGAGGTTCCGCCAACCTCCTCCTTCACCTCCCTCTCTGCTCTCTCCCACCGCCCACACGCATCCGGTTCCTCTATACAGAGTCTCGCACCCGATTGGTTCTCAGCCTCAGCTGACTCTCTCGCAGTTCGGAGTTCAGAGTTCAAACCCCCAAAGTCTCCACAGATTGGTTACCCTTCGCGCGCTTCTCTCGCGCATGCGCAGCCCAACTTGTACACAGTGACCTTGCTGACAGAATGACTAATATGGCGCTGCCTTTGTGATTGACAGCGCGGAACCTTTAGATATATATATGCACATCCTTACATTTATTTACATTGTATGCCGTTTAGTAAAGGTTTTTTTATTTTTCATGTGGATTTCATGGCATCAGGCATGGGGGGCCCGAGAAATTTCATGGATGAAAAGGGGGGCTCGGCATTAAAAGTTTGCTCACCCCTGTAACTAGGACATGGGTTTCCGGGCACCAGGAAGCAGCAGGAACAGTCTTTAACTCTGCACCCTCCGATGGTCTCAGTCGGTAGCTGCTGGGATGTGTGGTTCTCCCCCAGGTAGGTGGCCACTCCCGTAGTGGCACTATTAGTCCTCCTTTGTGTGACCTTATCGTCTGGTGTCTCTCTTTATTGATTGAAGACTCAAGATGGCAATAATAGTAATACAGTCCAGATTTGCTGGGCAAAAAAAGGTCTCCCTTATGGGCACCTGATGAAATCAGTATATCCTCTGGATGCAGTGCTGGTAAAGATAGTTAGTCTTAAAGCCCAGAACTATATAAATCACGCATCAATTGAGATGCATGGCCGCGATCAAGCGGAACAGAAAACCTTCCAGGCTCATAAATATACACCGCTAGCTGTCAGCTGTTCAGTGTATTCACCGACAGACCGCCCCAGAACGGCAGGCGGAAACGGAATCAAACTTAACCCGTAATAGCCAGCGAGCAATGCTAGAGTCAAGGGGATTACCCGGAGCACTCAAAAAGGACATAGCCTTGTAAAAGATCAGTCTTATATTATTATCCTACGCGTTTCGTAGCGGCACACTACTCCTTCAGGGAACAAGGCATGCAGGCGGTGTGCAGGCGGTCAGCGGTATAATACCCCTTAGGTAATACTTTGAGATTGGTCTTTCTGATTGCAAAGCACCTGGAGGATTTAGCTATTCTCAAAAATGTCGCCTCAGTCATCGGCATCTAGGTTTTTCCCCATGTTTCTCTCCCAGTTGCGTGTGTTTTTGACCTTTAGGGTATTGTTTGGGGTAATTAGTGTCTGGTAAAGTAGGGCCATTGTCCCTTTGTGGTATGCGGCATTTACATACAGATGTTCACAAGTCGTTAATGGTCTGTGGAAATCTTTTTTGTTGGTTAATGATGCCACATAGGGACGGATTTGTAGGTATTGAAATAAATGTTTGCAAGATATTTTGTGTTGATCCTGAATTTCAGTGAATGTCTTGATTTGGTTCCCCCTTTGGGTTGTCCTGGAGTGGGGTTAGAGGTGACTGTGGGGTTCATACAGTATGTTGTTTTGTTTGCATATCGAATCCCAAAACCTCAAAGAGTGCTCTATAATGGGATGTGGAAAGAATTCTCCCAAGCGGGACGATATGGGCGGTGAACTGCGTGCCAAACGAAGGAAAATACTGCGTTCCAAAAAGGGAAGAGCTGACGAGTGTTGGATCGCTAAAAAAGATTACTTTATTCGGCAAACTGCAGCATACAGGTAAACAGGGAACCCGAGAAGAACCTCTGACGCGTTTCGTGCATCCGTGCACTTTGTCAAAGAGTATTGTTCTTCTCAAAGGTGCCGGCATTTGTAAGGGTCATGAACTGGAAATCCTGCCCCTGCTTCACACCAAAAAAACATCACCCATGGTGTGTAAACTCCACGGGCGATGTATGATGAGACAACTGGTGGAGCTTCCCCAGGCAATGACAGACAAATACCGGACACCAAAAATACAATCGAAATATGACTAAAAAAAAAAAGCTGTGTGTGCAGTGCACGCGCATAGTAAGTGAAACTTCTTTGACTTTTGTCACAGAAATTGTATTTGTGTTTGTGATGTTTTAATTAAAAATCAAAATACAATTTCATTGACAAAACGCAAATAAATTTGACTTATAACGCGCGTGCTCGGCACACATCCCCTGTATTAGCTATTTGCACTAAGTGGGAATTCCTCGTGTGTGCGTGTGACTGAGAGTGTGCGTGTGACTGAGAGTGTGCGTGTGACAGAGAGTGTGCGTGTGACAGAGAGTGTGCGTGTGACAGAGAGTGTGCGTGTGACAGAGTGTGCGTGTGACAGAGAGTGTGCGTGTGACAGAGAGTGTGCGTGTGACAGAGTGTGCGTGTGACAGAGAGTGTGCGTGTGACAGAGAGTGTGCGTGTGACAGAGAGTGTGCGTGTGACAGAGAGTGTGCGTGTGACAGAGAGTGTGCGTGTGACAGAGAGTGTGCGTGTGACAGAGAGTGTGCGTGTGACAGAGAGTGTGCGTGTGACAGAGAGTGTGCGTGTGACAGAGTGTGCGTGTGACAGAGTGTGTGCGTGTGACAGAGAGTGTGCGTGTGACAGAGAGTGTGCGTGTGACAGAGAGTGTGCGTGTGACAGAGAGTGTGCGTGTGACAGAGAGTGTGCGTGTGACAGAGAGTGTGCGTGTGACAGAGTGTGCGTGTGACAGAGAGTGTGCGTGTGACAGAGAGTGTGCGTGTGACAGAGTGTGTGCGTGTGACAGCGTGTGTGCATGTGACAGAGAGTGTGCGTGTGACTGAGAGTGTGCGTGTGACTGAGAGTGTGCGTGTGACTGAGTTTGCGCGTGTGACTGAGTGTGCGTGTGACTGTGAGTGTGACTGACTGTGCGTGTGACTGACTGTGCGTGTGAGTGTGCATGTGACTGTGCGTGTGACTATGAGTGTGCATATGACTGTGAGTGTGCGTGTGACTGTGCGTGTGACTGTGCGTGTGACTGTGTGTGCGTGTGACTGTGTGTGCGTGACTGAGTGTGCGTGTGACTGTGTGTGCGTGAGACTGAGTGTGCGTGCGTGTGACTGAGTGTGCGTGTGACTGAGTGTGCGTGCGTGTGACTGTGTGTGCGTGCGTGTGACTGTGTGACTGTGAGTGTGCGCGTGACTGTGAGTGTGCGCGTGACTGAGAGTGTGAATTCCTTGTGTGTGTGTGTCAATTAGTGTCTGTGTGTTTGTATATATGTGTGTGTGTCAGTCAGTGTATGTGTGTCAGTCAGTGTGTGTGTGTATGTGTGTCAGTCAGTGTTTGTGTGGTGTGTATGTCTCTTTCTGTGTCCTGTCTGTGTCCTGTGTCCTGTGTTCCCGTCACCCCCCCCCTGCCCCCCGGAGGTACATGACCGCGGCGAAGTCCCCATTCTCTACCCCTGGTAGCGCTGCGTTTCCTGTCTGTGTCCTGTGTTCCCGTCACCCCCCCCCCCTCCCCGCCCCCCGGAGGTACACGACCGCGGCGCAGTCCCCATTCTCTACCCCTGGTAGAGCTGCGTTTCCTGCTGCAGCCAGGTCCACACAAGGGGGTTACAGGAGGGCACGGTAATGTGGGTGGGGCGCTCTTCCCTCTGATTATGCTGTGGAGGACGTATAGCACAACAGCCTCTTCTGCCGCCATCACTGCTGCGCATGCGCGGCATAGGAGCGGCAATGGCGGAAGTTCACTCGCCCCCGATACACAGTTGCGCAGCACGCAGACCCCGCAGCCATTGTTGGCTTCCTCCGGCAGCCGGGTCAGCGGCCTCCAGCCCCGCAGGGAGCCGATGTAATAATGCATCTGGGGGGAATGGCGCATGTGCTGGAGCGGCCGGGGCTAAGGGGAGGGGTTAGCCATCAAAACACAACAGCGCATGCGCGGCATGGCAGCGAGAACGGCGGCCATTAGTAGCGGCGCCGGCGGCTATTGCCGCCGGCGCCGCATATGTCAGCGGCCGTGTGGGGAGTGCGGCAGCCATCAGGCCGTTAGGAGCGGCGACGGCGGCTATCGCCGCCGCCGCATTGATTTTTGGAGCGGGTGTGATGTCAGTGTTGGGGTCGGGCTGAGCCAGAACACAGCCCGGCCTCAACTGCCAGCACTGACGTCACATCCGTTTCATTTCTGTCTCCACAATTCTTTTTTGCCCTTGTTCGAATAAGGTGCCACTAAGGAAGTTTCACTTCAAAAAGAGAAGAAAAAGCATAATAATAAAAGGATAAAAAATAGTTTCTGAGTGACCAACAAACTATGACAGTAACTGTGTATGAATGATTAACTAATATCTCACCGATTTAACTGTATCGACTGTGACACATTGAAACATAAACAAGCATTGAAACAAATGAAACAATGATAATAAATCATCTTAAAAACAAAGAGAAGATTCCTGTTAGAATAATTAATCAATACATGGAAATGTTAAATAGAAAATGTTAGAAGCATTAATACTATACGCTATTAAAGATTACAATAAGCATGCAAGTACAGTATATTCTAAACATATTACCTTGAAGCAAAACCACAGTCATATGGAACATATAATTTAATACAGTGTATGTATTGTGAATATGATCATCAGGAAATCCAAAAATAATAAAACATTTTTTTTGCTTATAATGTGTTTTATTCTTTTCTAGCCATAAGACTGTCGCCATATCTTCTATTTGAGCTTCTGCGCTTTATCTATAAACATGTTTTTTTTCCATTTGCTAGTGACCAGTAGAACAGAGGACTTAGCTTGGCAGCTCTATAGTACAGCGTTTCCCAAACTTTTTTTTCTGTGACCCTGTTATTTTTGAACTTCTCCTTCGTGACCCACTAAAAAATGTATCGCCTATAGGTAAAATAAAACAGTTATGAATGTCCATACAGATTTCATATATTCTCCCAATCCCCTCTATTCTCTCTCTGACCTGCACAGAAGCACACAGTCACTGACCTACAGACACTCACACAGACAGACTAACACAGACACTGACCACGCACAGACACCCACACAGACACAGCCACTGCTGGCCTGCACAGACACACACACAGTCACTGACACACACGCAGCCACTGACACATACGCACACACAGACACTGATACACACACACACACACACACACACACACACACACACACACACTGATATACACACACACACACAGACACTGACACACACGCAGCCACACAGAGACACTGCTACACACACACACACACACATACACACACTCTGATACACACACACACACATACACGGATACTGATACACACACACTGATACACACACACTGACACACACACACACACACACACACACACACACACACACACACACACACACACACACACACACACACACACACACACACACACACACACACACACACTAACACACACACACACACACACACACACACACACACACACACACACACACACACACACACACACACACACACACACACACACACACACACACACACACACACACACACTAACACACACACACACACACACACACACACACACACACACACACACACACACACACACACACACACACACACACACACACACACACACACACACACACACACACACACACACACACACACAGACACACACACAGACACACACAGTGAATTACAGGCAGCGACGGATGTGAGTGACTGAAGGGGGGGGGGGCGGGGGAGAGAGGAAAGGACGGCGATCCAAGCAGGCAGCTCCACCGCCTCCCCCTGCCCGTCAGCGACTGTGCAGCCACCATTGCCCGCCCCCGTGCCCATCTCCCACACCAACTGGGTGGGAGACAGTGGGTGGGTGGCTGGGAGACGGTGACTTAGACAGTGACTGGGTGGGTGGGAGACAGTGACTGGGTGGGTAGGTGGGTGGGTGACAGTGACTGGGTGGGTGACAGTGACTGGGTGGGTGGGAGACAGTGGGTGGGAGAGAGTGACTGGGTGACAGTGATTGGGTGGGTGACAGTGACTGGGTGGGTGGGTGACAGTGACTGGGTGGGTGACAGTGACTGGGTGGGTGACAGTGACTGGGTGGGTAGGTGGGTGGGTGACAGTGACTGGGTGGGTGACAGTGACTGGGTGGGAGAGGGTGACTAGGTGACAGTGACTGGGTGGGTAGGTGGGTGGAAGAGGGTGACTGGGTGACAGTGACTGGGTGACAGAGACTGGGTGACAGTGACTGGGTGGGTGACAGTGACTGGGTGGGTGGGTGACAGTGACTGGGTGACAGTGACTGGGTGACAGTAACTGGGTGGGTGACAGTGACTGGGTGGGTGGGTGACAGTGACTGGGTGGGTGACAGTGACTGGGTGGGTAGGTGGGTGGGTGACAGTGATTGGGTGGGTGGGAGACAGTTACTGGGTGGGAGAGAGTGACTGGGTGACAGTGATTGGGTGACAGTGACTGGGTGGGTGACAGTGACTGGGTGGGTAGGTGGATGGGTGGCAGTGACTGGGTGACAGTGACTCAGACAGTTACTGGGTGAGAGAGAGTGACTGGGTGACAGTGACTGGGTGGGTGACAGTGACTGGGTGGGTGACAGTGACTGGGTGGGTTACAGTGACTGGGTGGGCGACAGTGACTGGGTGGGTTACAGTGACTGGGTGGGTAACAGTGACTGGGTGGGTTACAGTGACTGGGTGGGTGACAGTGACTGGGTGGGAGACAGTGGGTGGGAGACAGTTACTAGGTGAGAGTGACTGGGTGACAGTGACTGGGTGGGTTACAGTGACTGGGTGGGTGACAGTGACTGGGTGGGTGGGAGAAAGTTACTGGGTGAGAGTGACTGGGTGAGAGTGACTGGGTGGGTGACGGTGGGTGACAGTGACTGGGTGACAGTGACAGTGACTGGGTGACAGTGACTGGGTGACGGTGACAGTGACTGGGTGGGTGACAGTGACTGGGTGGGTGACAGTGACTGGGTGGGTGACAGTGACTGGGTGGGTGGGAGAAAGTTACTGGGTGAGAGTGACTGGGTGAGAGTGACTGGGTGGGTGACAGTGGGTGGGTGACAGTGACTGGGTGACAGTGACAGTGACTGGGTGACAGTGACAGTGACTGGGTGACAGTGACTGGGTGACAGTGACAGTGACTGGGTGGGTGACAGTGACTGGGTGGGTGACAGTGACTGGGTGGGTGACAGTGGGTGGGTGACAGTGACTGGGTGGGTGACAGTGACTGGGTGGGTGACAGTGACTGGGTGGGTGACATGACTGGGTGGGTGGGAGAAAGTTACTGGGTGAGAGTGACTGGGTGAGAGTGACTGGGTGGGTGACAGTGGGTGGGTGACAGTGAGTGGGTGGGTGACAGTGACTGGGTGACAGTGACAGTTACTGGGTGACAGTGACAGTGACTGGGTGGGTGACAGTGACTGGGTTGGTGACAGTGACTGGGTGGGTGACAGTGACTGGGTGGGTGACAGTGACTGGGTGGGTGACAGTGACTGGGTGGGTGACAGTGACTGGGTGGCTTTCCCCTGCTGCCCCCGATATCCCCGCGGCAGCTGCCCGGGACGGGAGGTGGGCTTGGGGGCGCGGGAGGTGGGCTCAGGAGGGGGGGGGGCATGGGAGGTGAGCTCGGGGGGAACGCGGGAAGCTGGCCGCGGGGGGAAGCGGACCGCAGTAGGAGCTAGTACTTCCCCCTCCATCCCACGTTGGGAGCGGGGGGGGAGCCCCTGCTTGCCCTGCGCATGCGCGCGGGACCGCAGGGGAATCGCGCCAATTTTTTTTAACTTGAGCAGGGGGGGGGGGGGGGGGGGGAGGGCACCGTGCGGCCAGACTCGCTGCGACCCGGCAATTTTGGTTCCGTGGCCCGGTGCCAGGTCGCGAACCAACCATTTGGGAAACGCTGCTATAGTAGCTTATAACGTCTGGTTGGCCCAGTCCCCCTGATATGGTGGGCCTAATCATAGTACTCCTCTTTATTCTGGGTTTTCTCCCATTTCAGATAAATTCTGTTATAGCTTTTTCTAGATCTCTAATGTGATGGATTGGGACATCCCCTGGAGCACCTGGGGGAGGTATAGTATACGTGGCAGCTGGTTTATTTTTACCGAAGTTATTCAGTATTAACGGGAGATTTGGACTGAGTCCCATGTTTTTAGAAACTTCTATAGGTTCCTTAGAATTGGTGGATAATTTAGATCAAAGATTTCGGAGAATTTATTTTGCGTATAAAAACCCCTCTGTGTTTTAGTTTATCTTTTGCCCAGTTTTTTGATAATATTTAGGTTTTCTGAGGGAAGATGTAGGCACAGGTCATCAGACTTCGAGGGGTTAATCAAATTTGTCTAGTGCCTTGAACAGTTCCTGTAATGATGCTTGTGGGCCAGTCAGTGATAATAGGACGTCATCTGCAAACTGATATCTTGTGTTCACTTTCCCCAATCATTACTCCTGATATTTTGGTGTTCAGTCTGATTCTGGAGGCTAGTGTCTCAATACAGAGGGCGAATAGGAGAGGGCACTTGGGGTATCCCCGAAGGGTACCATTTGTGATTTCAAAGGGGCATAATGTGAAGCCTGAAGTGCGCACTGTGCTGAAGGGAGAAGAGTACAGTGCCTGTATCCCCTTTATGAACCTTACTCCTACGCCCATTGTGCTCAGTGTTTGGAACATAAAGGACCAGGCCACCTGGTCAAAGACCTATTCAGCATCTAGGCCTAAAATCACTGTCGGTCTCTTGTTTTTGTTACTACTATGAATTATATTAATATTCCTATGAATGTTACCTGAGGCCTGGCGCTCTGGGATGAAGCCAGATTGGTCCGGGTGGACGAGAATGCCCATGAATCTATTGAGATGTGTTGCTAAAAAGTTTGTGGCAATCTTTATATCGGTATTAATTAAAGATATCAGTCTTTAGTGTGAGCACATGGTTGGATCTTTCCCCTCCTTGGCTATTACTATTATGGAACCTTGAGCATCTCTTTCGGTAGTCGTGCTCCTTCTAGGATTTTGTTGTAAAGTTTAGTTAAGTAAGGGGATAATATAGTGTTATATTTTTTAAAGTAATGGTTTGAACATCCATCTGGGTCTAGTACTTTGCCCTTTTTAAGTGATTTAATGGTATCAATGACCTCTTCTACTGTGATTGGTGCTCAAAGCTTAATTGTGTCTTGGGGGTCAAGTGTTGGGAGTTTGCAGTGATCCAGGTATTTGTAACACCTGCATCCTGGTTGGGTACTCCATTAGTGTTCGTTTTAAGATTATCTAAGGTACACTATTGTAGAAGTTCACAAATTCTTTGTTAATATCTGTTGTGTTATGGGTGAGAGAGTTATTGGGTGTCATTAACACATATATTTCGGTATTGAAGATTTTGTCCCGGAATTTCCTAGCCAGTATTCTGTTTGCTTTGTTCCCCTTATCGTAATATAGCTGTTTGGTCCAGCACATAGCTTTCTCTGTGTTTTCTATTAGAATGCTCATAAGTTCCGTTTTGGTCTTATCAATATTAGCTCTAGTTGAATTTAAGGGCGAGTTTTGGTAGGATTGCTCGAGATTAGCACTTAGAGTTTTTATTTTATCCTCTTGTACTTTTTTTTTCTATGTGAGGCTAAGCTGATGAGTTTTCCTCTTATGGTAGTCTGGTGGGCAGCCCATAGAGTAGCTGTGGAGATGTGATCATTGTTCTTAAGGCTAAAATATTGTATCAGGACCTCTGATACGTATCTCTAACCTCAGTTACCCCCAACATTAGGTTGTTGATCCACCATCTAAAGTTAGTTAGTGCAGCAGGAGAAATTTCACGAAGGAAAAAGCAGAGCACAGCTTTTTCCTTTGTGAAATTTCTCCTGCCGCACTTACCTACAAGCGTGATGCACGCCAACAGAACCTCTGCCTCCAAATCGTGAGCACTCCTCTCCTTCATGCAAAGGATTGGAGGTTTATCCTGTTCAAGTGCCATTCTCCAGGGTGACTGGTATTAACGGTGTCCACATAGAGCTTTGTTTACATATACATGTTACTCCAAAGTTGGAAACTACACACCTATGTCCCCACACTAAGGAGATTAATCTAGGCATATTGGATCATTATATACTCACGAGGCTGGATTATATTTGTTCCTCAAAGCTGGTTAAATGTATCTTTCAAGACATTACTATATTTATGGTCAAATACAGTTGAGCACCGAATCTCTGGATCCTGTCCTATCACTGTTTATAAAGTTAGTGTTTGTTTGATAGTGATTACCCAGGTGTAGTCAGTCAAGGACCTGTTCACAATATCCGATTTCATAATATTCTCCACTAGATCCTGTGACAGTAATTTGTAGTCTATATGGGTATATTGGTTGTGAGCGGTTGAATAGTACAGTATGTGTAGCTTTTTGAGATATTGTTGTCTATCCTCCATTAGTCTATAAGGGTATTATCTTTCAGAATGGCGTTCAGTGTTTTCAAGTTTCTTGTGGATGTGGGGTATTCCTTATTTTGCCTGTTAGCTCTGTCCTGTGGGTGGTCTAGGATGGTATTTAAGTCGGCCCCCCAGATCAGGTGTCACTTCTTGTGTTCAATTATTAAAGAGAAGGCTTTCTCAAAGAATTTCATTTGGTTATCGTTTGGGGCATACAGTCTGACCAATGTAACATATTTCATACCTATCTTGCCCACAACAACCAACTTTCTGTCTCCTCTATTGATTTTGATCTGGTCTAAGGAGAAGGGAACATTTGTTCCTATAAGTACATGTATGGCGGCGAGGTTAGAGTATTTATACTTTATACTTCCTACCCACTATGCAACATCACTCCTGAAGAAACCGACAAGGTGAAACGCGTAGAGTGATGCCACAAGACTGAACCGGAACCTCTGGAAATGGATGACGTCACTTCCGGTCTTCGGTGAGACGCATCCGTGACACGCATACCAGTACAGAGGAACAGCTGAGACACCACTCATCCGGTCCGCAGAGATCCATTATTGTGATCTATATGCTTGTTTATTTCAAATACCATGTGAGTTGATTGGATTTTACTTACTTTTATAAACTTTTGTGTACAGTCTGCACTATGTCCGGTTCTATTTATTCCTAAGGGCCCACGATAAAGGTGTACCTGATCGAAAGTGTTGTGCCTATTTGAATACCTGGCTGCTATCTACGGTTTAAAGATACTTTTACGTGCCCATTTCACTTCTCACGTTTGTGAGTATTCTGAACATAGACTTTGCCATTTATATATCACCGAATTTTTACAATACTGCACCATCAGTCTGTTGTTTTTGTATTCCACATGTTTTGCGCTTCCTGATGATTTCTACCCTTCACTTGTTCACAAGGATTGAGAGAGCAGTCCTGCACCAGGTCACAGCGGCATATACTACATGTGTCTGTATAAGTATCACTATTAATTATCTTATTTTTTGCACTACACCTTGGGTTTATTTGATGTTTTAAATTCAACCTAATACACTGAGCGCCATTATTTGATAAGTTTTTCTACGAGCATTTGACTCTGTCTGCAAGTAGGAGTAGATTCTCAGTCTACAGAGTAGGTTGGGGGTCTGGTTGGATGGTTTTCGGCCGCTTTGCACTGTAAATGTTATGAAGTGCTATATGTTGTGTTACATTTGTTCCTTCCTTAGCAACTTCAAGCCCTAATGAGCTCATAACAAAAACAACTATTTAAATACAAATACTCAATTTAACTTTTTGTAAAACACACAAGAACTATTGAACACAGATGATAATTGGACATGTTGACCTCTTACATGGCAAATCCAGGCCAGGTCGTATCTCTCCATCGTTCGTGGGCCCGTGGTGATTAAGTCTGCCAAACCACACCGATATTGACCTGGCCAACTCTGGGCTCACCAACAGTCTTTTGGTAACTTTCCATCTGGTCCCATTGGTTTTAGGGGGAAGAGGCGGGGGGGGGGGGAGGGGGACTGAGGCCTCCGTACCTGTTTGAACAGTCTTTTATTTCTTGGTGCTTCTCATACATCCCTCTATCAATGGCCAAGCTACCGAGGTGGTTTGTTTAAAGACGTCTGCCATCGCACCCATTCCTAGTTGTTCCAGGAAGGCCTGAGCTTCTTTCGTGGTCCTCATGGTAGCTATTTTGTCCTTGTGTGTTGCCTGTAGGCGAAAGGGGAAGCCCTACCTGTAACTGACTCGCTGCTTTCTCAGGAGGACATGGTGATCTCCCTGAGTTCTCTCTTCTTTACTAGGGTAACTGGTGCTAAGTCACTAAAGAGCTGCAGGTTGCTATTCTCGAATGTGATGGTTGACAGGTTTCTGGTTTTGTTTAGTATGTCTTCTTACGCAGAGAAGGTGGATCCTCACTATAATGTCCCGGGCTCTGCCTCCCTCCTTTTATCTTGGTCTCAACGCACAGTGGGCTCTATCTACCCTCAAAACGGTATGTTGTTCAAAACGGTATGGAGGGTTGTCAAGAATCAGACTCTGGAAAAAGCGTACGAGGTAAGGTCTGATCTGGTCAGGTGTAATAGTCTTTGTTATATTTCTTACCCTGAGGTTGCTTCTTCTTGATTGATTTTCTGATTCACGCCTTTGCTTCTTGTATGGTGGTTATTTGTTTTTTTTTCAGGTTCTTAGTTACACCATCCGCCTCCGCTTGCTTCTCCAGGACTTTCCCCAAAGCTTCCTCAATCTCCACATCCAATTTCTTGGTTGAGAGGAGGGCGAAACAAGGGACTCACAGGGGGAGCAGAGGTAAAGGCATTAAAATCCAACAGTACCCCGAAACAGAACTCCCAACAGAAACACAAATTATCTTTGGCCCAAGTAAGTGTCTTAACTAAGGGTCTTAACTTTTCTCCTGTTAACCAACCCAATGAATTCAACCTGTATGTTGATTTACAGAGGTTTCTATGTAAAATAATTCTGAAAAGGCCTTTTATTACATTTTCTAAGAATACTAATACCAACTGTATGGAAAGCAATAGGTTGACACAAATTAATGAACATACCAACACAACACAAGACTTGTCAACACAAGATTTGGGTGAACATATTATTGATGACCCGGATGAGAATATGCTAGATAAGATTTTATTTGAGAACATGATGGAACTGGTAGATGAAAACACAAGGTTAACAAATATTCAGAATGATAGATTAGCAAACAATGCATCTTCTGTTCGAAGTGATGTAGATACATTACAGGATCTTTTGAATGTATACATTGAGAGTGATAATGTCAAAAACATTTCAGACACCACTCTGAAACCCAAATCTGTGTTTTATCCACACGAATCAAAGGGCCCATATGTGGAACTCTTTGGGAAGCTAGTAGAAAAGGAGTTTAAAATGATGTGTAAAAATAAACGGCACTGTATGACTCAGGATAATCTTAACAATAAGGAGAGACGAGCCCTGAAAGAACTTAATGAGGATGGTAATTTAATTATTCACCAAGCTGATAAGGGTGGGGGCACTGTCCTCCAGGACCGTGAGGACTATTTAAAAGAGGCTTTACGCCTCTTGGAAGATGGAACCTCCTACAAACGTGTAGTAGGAGATCCAACTTTAAAATATCAAATAATTCTGAAAGGTCTTCTATTTCAGGCTCAGCCTTCAGGTATTTTATCTGGCAAAGAATTTACTGTAATTACATCTTTCAAGCATTCCCACGTGTTCCCATTATGTACCATATTCCCAAAATACATAAGACCTTGCAGGATCCCCCTGGTCGTCCCATTGTGCCTGGAATAGAGTCAATAACTTCTAATTTATCACATTACGTTGACACTTTTTTAGCCCCCCTCACAGCTTCACTCCCATCATATGTAATGGATAGCACTGATGTTTTGAATTCTTTACAGTCTATCACTTGGAACAGCACTTTTATTTTGGTTACTTTAGATGTCACTTCTCTTTACACTTGTATACATCATTCACAGGGCACTCAGGCCATCACTTATTTTTTGCATGAAGACAACACCCTCACCTTAGCACAGCAACAATTCATAATTGACAGTATTATGTTTCTATTAAATCACAATTATTTTTTGTTTGAGGGTCAATTCTATCTCCAGACCACTGGGACGGCCATGGGGACACATTTTGCACCAAATTATGCGGAACTTTTTATGGGAAAATGGAAAATTGATTATATCTGGAATATTAATGAGTTTACAAAATATCTCAAATATTATCGAAGATATATAGATGATATCTTGATGATCTAGGCAGGGACCTTGGAAGATCTCAATAACTTCATCAGCTATTTAAATGGAAATGATAGAAATCTTGTACTTAGTGGTCTACTTGCTGCATGGGACGCGGGGTTTACAGAGGCCCCCGCACGCTGCCCGAATACATTTAAATTAATGCCGGGGTAGCTGCAGGGCCTCTGTAAACTTCTACTTACCTTGTTTCAGACGCTGCTGGTCACGCGTCGCCATAGCAACGCAACAGCAAATGACGCCGTGGGGTCAGATGACGTCGCATTGCCGTGGCAATGGGACGTCATGATGCCAGGATGTCTGAAGCAAGGTAAGCAGGGGGGGGGGCATGAGGAGAGGGGGACAGACGGCATGGGGGTGCCAGGAAAAAGATTGCGCTCCCCTGGTATAAACCACAGTACTGAGATTGATTTTCTAGGATCTTAACTTGAGGATCGAGAACAATAATATTGTTACTAAAACATACTTTAAACAAGTTGTAATGTAAATGTAAACTCATACCTGAATTATCGGAGCAATCATTCGATACAATAGTTGAACAACATCCCATATGGTCAAATGCTACGGGTTCGTAGAAATTGCTCAAAGGTATCAGATTTTGGGGAACAATCTGGAGTTTTAGCCAAAAAAATTGCTGATAAAGGTTATGATCTTAAACTTGTTAACAGGTCCATTCAGAAAAGTAAGGACTATCCAAGAGATCAGTTGCTGATTCCCAAGAAAAAACAAAAAAACACACAAAACTACAGTAAATGAATTTGGTGATGCACCATTATTCATTACAGGGTTTTGTATACAGGAAAACAAAATTAGAAAGATCTTAAAGAAGCATTGGGGTGTCCTTCAAATGGGACCCCATTCTGCATAACAAAATTACAATGAAACCCAAAATAGGTTTTAGAAAAGCCATTAATATTAAAAACATTTTGGCTCCCAGTGCATTGAAAAAGACAACTTTGAATGCACCATTAAATGAGAATTTACTATCGAAACCAATGGGGAACTACATGCGGAAAATGTTTTGTGCAATCTCATGGCGCTTGATAAAAGCATACAGTATGTGATGCAAAAACTGGTAAAATACACAATACAGTAATACACCATTTATTAATTGTCTAATAACGTTTGTTGTGTATATCATAGATTGTCCCTGCTACCTATGGTACGTTGGAAAGACAACTAGACCGCTCAAAACAAGGATTAGTGAACATGTTAATGGTATCAAAAATGCCCAAATTCATCTGGATAAAGGTAAAAAGACACACAAACTTGCTCGGCACTTTTTGACCTACCTTGAGGGTTAACCTGATGGACTGCATTTTAGAGGAATTGGAATTGTTCCAAGGTATGTAAGAAGAGGAGATAGAGGTAACATTCTCCTACAAAATGAACAATTTAGGATTTATACCCTCGGCAGTAAGGCACCTGAAGGTTTTAACGAACTAATAGAACTGGTTCCCTTCCGGAAACAGAATGTGCCTTATCCATAACTCCATGACATGCAGATCTTGTGTTTTGAGTGTTTGCTGGTTATGTTTTATATGGAGCAGTTTTAAGGTTATCTTTCATATGTGATTATTTTAATATATTCTTTAGTCTGCTTATATTCGTTAGTATGGATGGTAATTTCATTTAATTTTTTTACCATTATACGTCATTTTTGTTTTCCTTTATATTTAATATTATTCCTTTTTAGATTTATTTATTCATTTATCATCACATTGCATTAGTTATGCGTTTTGTATTTCATGTCCATTATGGATTTGTATGCATTTATATGTTTTTGTTGCTGTTTGTACTGTATTATGTTATGTTGTTTTCGCATTGTATGTTTAGCAATGCGCCGATTGGTTTGGCTTAGTATTAATACCCTGATGCGTTCCTGATTGGCAAGAAGGCACGAGCCCTCTGGTATTTAAACCCCGCCTCAGGACCCCTAAGACCAACCCCTGATGAAGCGCTATCAATGCGAGAAACGCGTAGAGGTTACGTCATTACGCAGCACGTGACACCGTGACGACAGAGATCCACAGGCTGCTGTTCTTCCGCCTTCGCGATTCCACGAGGACTCCGAGCCTAAGTTACGTTTCTTGCACACACAATCTGCTGAGAGAACTGAATCCTTTTTTAGATCTGGGATACTTTGGGTTCGGTGGTCCCATTTTATACGGGATCGTACCCGCTGTAGTTTTGCTGAAAGCGGAGGAATATATTGATGTGTATTTTTAATTGATTTTTAATGTTGTAAGCATTAAGTGTGCTTTTAATATAAATGTGACTTTACTAGTACAGGCAGTCCTCGGTTATCCGACGCAATGCGTTACTCAAAATGGCGTCGGATAACGAAACGTTGTAAAGCGAAACCTGTTTTCCCATAGGAACACTGTTTAAATGAAACGTTCCGTTCCTGAAGGCATTTTTAATGCTAAAATACACAAAATATTTTACTCAAACAATAAGATTATGCTGCACACACATACATTATGATGTAAAGATTCTATTTATTGAATCCAGAACTGTATAATAAAACTGTTAGACATGTTTAAAGGCCTAAATATACCACAAAACCTTCACACAGACTGATCTGGATGATTTCCCTGACTGCAGCTTTCTGATTGACATAATGTTGCAACTTTGCAAAGCGTCGTAAGAGCGTCGGATAAGCCATTTTGGCGTCGTAAAACCGGCCATAGGAATGCATTGGACAGCGTCGGATAAGCCATTCGTCGTAAAGCGAAGCGTCGTAAAACGAGGACTTACTGTACTCATTTTGCTTTTTGTTTTTCTTCTTTGCGCCTCTTTTTTTGTTTTATATCTTTCCCCACAGCTGTCTCTAGGGAAGAGGTTCTCCCCTGCAAGGTTGTCAGCTCCGTTTTGATCCCTGGAAGGGGACTTTGCAGTTTCTGGCGGAAGGTCCTCTTTATCTCCTGGAACCAAGCCTTTAGGTCTCTCCTTATTCCTGAGTTGCCCTCCGATTCGATTCCGACTCCAATTCGGATTGACTTCATGGTTCTTTCACTTGTGATGCGAGCGCCTCCATCTACCACAGGCTCCAGGGATGCTGGAGGCAGTCCCCATGATAGAACCCTTTCATTCTCTCCCCAAGAGTATCCACAGGCCAGAGTATATTGAACAGGAGGAGTCTTTATTGCATCCACTGCAGGCAATACATACACCCAGCGAATACTATTTTGGATCCCATGCTTCTGGATGGTCTCTGTGTTACATTTGTCCTTAGGCCTTATCACAGTCCCCTAGTGGGACAGTTTGTATAATCCCACCCCGCAGGGGGAGACAGCACATTTCCCTCACTTGTGCTCTCTCTGCTGGCAGACTATAACTCCCTAAATGTATGCGTCCCTATTCCTTAGCGCAGAAGGGAAGGGCACAAGGTCTGCACCCGGATTGGGCAACACACAGACCCTGTCACACCTCCACTCAAGGAAGCTGTAGGGGGGGGAGGGGGGAGGGTAACCACGCCATTGATTTAAGCAGTTCTATTGTTTGTCCTGGTTTGGACTGAGACCAGGGAGGTATTAACACGTGCACTAATGGGCCGCACCACACAGGGAAGCGCGCTATCCCACACAAACACTCTTTGGGGAGGGAATTGCTTGTGGACCCTCAGGGGTTAAGTGCTCAGGCACTCCAGTACTTTGGGGTTTCCACTTGGGAGGTGTTATTGTGGGGTGATAGTCTGTTCGCTGTGTTATGTTGATGGTGCATGAATAAGGTGTAAATACTGTTTATATAAAGGTGTGTAATTATTGTGTATATCGGTTCCGGTGAGGGGCTCCTCCCACTACGCTGGGATCCCTCGCCGGTGGAGGCGCTGCATCAAGACCATAAGTATACCCCAGGCTCCCAGTGGCGGAGGCTCTGGATTCTTGTTAGCCGAACAGGTGACAGCAGCACAGGTAGTTTCAGTACCCATGGGGGTACAAGGGCTACATATATTTTTAACTTGTTTATTAATGATCTTGAGGTTGGGATCGAGAGCAAAGTCTCCATCTTTGCTGATGATACTAAATTGTGTAAGGTAATAGAATCAGAGCAGGATGTAATTTCTCTTCAGAAGGACTTGGAGAGACTGGAAACGTGGGCAGGTAAATGGCAGATGAGGTATAATACAGATATATTTAAGGTTATGCATTTGGGAAGCAAGAATAAAAAGGCGACTTACAAATTAAATGGAGATATATTGGGGAAATCCTTGATGGAGAAGGATTTAGGAGTGCTTGGAGACAGCAGGCTTAGCAATAGTGCCCAATGTCATGCAGGTAGCTGCAAAGGCAAACAAGATCTTATCTTGCATCACACGGGCAATGGATGGAAGGGAAGTAAACATAATTATGCCCCTTTACAAAGCATTAGTAAGACCACACCTTGAATATGGAGTACAATTTTGGGCACCAATCCTAAGAAAAGACATTATGGAACTAGAGAGAGTGCAGAGAAGAGCCAACAAATTAATAAAGGGGATGGACAATCTAACTTATGAGGAGAGACTAGCTAAATTAGATTTATTTACATTAGAAAAGAGGCGTCTAAGAGGGGATATGATAACTACAGGCATACCCCGGTTTAAGGACACTCACTTTAAGTACACTCGCGAGTAAGTACATCTCGCTCAATAGGCAAACGGCATCTCACGCATGCCCCTGTCGGCACGTCCTGAACAGCAATACCGGCTCTCTACCTGTACCGAAGCTGTGCGCAAGCAGGAGACTATAGAGCCTGTTACACATGCGTTCTTTACAACAGTTATGCACGTATATGACGATTGCAGTACAGTACATGCATCGATAAGTGGGAAAAAGGTAGTGCTTCACTTTAAGTACGTTTTCGCTTTACATACATGCTCCGGTCCCATTGCGTATGTTAATGCGGGGTATGCCTGTATATACAAATATATTCAGGGACAATACAAGGAGCTTTCAAAAGAACTATTCATCCCACGGGCAGTACAAAGGACTCGGGGCCATCCCTTAAGGTTGGAGGAAAGGAAATTTCACCAGCAACAAAGGAAAGGGTTCTTTACAGTAAGGGCTGTTAAAATGCGGAATGCATTACCCATGGAGACTGTGATGGCAGATACAATAGATTTGTTCAAAAAAAGGTTGGACATCTTTTTAGATGGGAAAGGTATACAGGGATATACCAAATAAGTATACATGGGAAGGATGTTGATCCAGGGATTAATCCGATTGCCAATTGGAGTCAGGAAGGAGTTAATTTTTCCCCTTAATGGGGTTTTTTGTTTGCCTTCCCCTGGATCAATAAGTAAGCATAGATATAGGATAAAGTATCTGTTGTCTAAATTTAGCATACTGTAGGTTGAACTTGATGGACCTACGTCTTTTTTCAACCTCATCTACTATGTAACTATATATAGTCTGAAGGACATGATAATGCAAACCCGAATCTAAGTGATGGGGACCTCCCCAGAGAGGCTGCTTTATATACTTACCATGGTATAGTATTACCTCTTTTTGTGCATTTGATGCAAGTTGTGACATCCTTTAACCATGAAAGTTCTTCATAGATTACATTTTAGTGTACTGAGCTGTCTACTTCATAGTGTATTGAGCTATGTACTATGTCTGTGCATCAACTTGCTGCCATTGTAGCACCTGGATAAAATCGACACTGTCTCTTGAGATACTGCAGTCTGGAGTGAGCATTTTCTTGTACCCATGTGAAACACAAATGGCAAGCAATGCACTTGGGTCATGTTTCCTCAGCCTTTTCCTGGTAGAAAATCAAAATACTACAGACTATCTTTTGGGGGTGACCAAGCAATAGTATATTTGTATGTTGTATATGTATTAATTCCTTGGTCTTTCCTCAGATCTGTTATGACTGATGTTCCCAGAGCAGACCTGTGCTGCAGCCTTCTCATAACTCACAATAAATGTGGCCTTAGTGAAAAACGTCCCAGCTTTTTCCTTCCGCCTCACCTAAAATGTGCATTGGTGACTTTTAGGAGAGCAATTTCTAGACATAGCCTGCACTTTGTGCTGTCACCTTTATCTCATCTGCACAGTCTAGTTAATAAAATGTTGTATTTTAACCTGTATCCATTTACACACTGATATTTGCCCTCAGGGCACTGATCATTGATTTTTGAACAAAAAACTTGGTGGCGCTCTAACACTTTCCAGTGAAGGTGTAATATAAGTGATAATATATAATAATAATAATAATATAATAAAGTAGTGATTCGTGAAAAAAATGATTTTAAGTAAATAGTGACTATGGGGGCTATGCACTAAGCAGTGATAAGTCGTTTTAAGAGCGCAAAGTGCTTTTAGAACGTGAAGTTCCGCCGAGCGCTATGCACTAAGTCGCGCAAACAGGCACTTTGCGCTCTAAAACGGGCTTTTCCTTGAAATTTCCTTGAAATGGCATCGGATGCTGTTGGAGGCCTTCAAGGTACGTGAGCTTCCTGTTACCCCGGGAGTCGGAGGGCCACCGCTTCTAATGGTAAGTAATATATTCAATGTTTGTAAATGTCTCTTTTTACAGGTTTATTCATTGGATGTGTTTTTTGATTTTTTGGGGGAGGCACATTGACTAATAATATATTAATCTGTACCACTTTAGGGTACAGATTAATACATTATTATTACAATATTTGGGGGCATTTGTGGCTTGGTATTGCTGTTGGTTTTTTTAATGTCAGTTTCTTAGGTGGATGTCATTGTTTTTTTTTTTCATGCTTTAGGTAATAAAATTTTGCGATTGGTGTTCGTTTGTAGTTAATGTTGTATTATGTTGGCTAATGCGTTTTATGGTTCTTTCAGAGATTGTTTGAATAGATTTATTTGTCTTTTAATGTTTACATTCATTAATGTTGTTGTAATTAATTGGTTTGATTGGTTAGTGTTACTATTCATTTTGAGTTGGTTTAGGAATTAATTGGTTTCATTGGTTAATGGTTTAATTAAATAATTGTTGATGTTGTTACTGCTTGTATTGATTGGATTAGCTGGCTACTGTTTTTATTGACTTTATTTAGGTATGCTAATGCAGTGTTTAATAATGGGCAAATAATCTATTATCCATATCTGGATAATAATTATTTTGCACATTATTGTACTGTATGTGTTAGGGCGGATGGGGGTCGTGTATTGATGTTTGATAATTCTTTTTTTAATATACATTTTAATTATAGTGTAGATGTGCAGTTTGTCTCCGGAGCTGACCCACGTTGGTTTCAGGTCCGAGGACCCCCTACTTCAGGAGATACAGGCCCCATTATGGGGTGCCGGTATCCCCTGCACTTTCAAGCGTCCGCGTCACGTGACCGGGTCATTCAAATTCTGCAGGGGATACCGGCACCCCATAACGGGGCCTATATCTCCTGAAGTAGGGGGTCCTCGGACCTGAAACCAATGCTGTTCCGGAGACCCCCTGCTCATGTACACTATAATTAAAATGTATTTATTTATTGTACGATCGCCTGTAACAGCCTTGCATGGAGATGGCAAATCTCCATGCAAATGTTACAAGCGGCTTTTTTTTCAATCAGCTAGCGTACGGGAACTTTAAGTGCAATAGCAGGGGGGAAATACATTGCACGCACGATAAGGCAGTTTTGGGCACGTCCGATAAAAATGGGCTGCGGGCCTTAGTGAATCGCGCCGCCGGCTTCATTTTTTATCGGACTTGCTAATTTTTTCTCTGCCCGGCGCGAAGGCTCGGAGCTTAGTGCATAGCCCCCTTAGACTGTTTCCATAGGTCTAACCACATACATATCTCACTGATCATTGATTGTTTGAAGTACTACTTTACTGCATCTACATCGTATTCACTGGCATCTCACCAGTCTGGCGTTCCACTAAGGAATTTCCCCTTATCAGGACAGATCCACGAGTGGACACTACTGGGGGGCTTCTGTGTAGCCTACTCTCCATATTTACAGAGTTTCTCTGACCTAGAACCCTGCCTTGCTCCCTATTATTCCCTTGGTTAACCCATCTCTCCCCCCTTGACTGCATAGCAGTTGGGCGGGTGACTCGCTGCTTCCTATTCATATGCACACAAAATAATTGGTAAAAGAATCCAGTGCGCAATGAAAGTATTAGCAAGGAAGGAGGAAAGGGATACAGCTGCTTCTGTGTTAATCATGATGTTACCTTAGGTGTTTGAGCTCAAAAACTTGAAGTAAAGTGTGGTCAACATATGAGATGATGTGGCAGGTTAATCTGGTTATTATAATGTGTAACTGTAATGATATTTTATGTAATGTTGGAACTATTAGATTTACCTTGCGCCGCAGTGTCGCAGCTGCAGGGACTTCGATTGGGCGCAATTGATGTTGGTTAAGTGCATGTGTTCCATTAAGAATGATGATTAATCATCTATTCAGGACTGATCACAGGCTTTCGTACAGACATTGGAGCACCGGTAACTGTATCTATTTTTCCTTTATTTTGAGGTGTGCAGCATCTTTCTTACTTGTCTGTTCCATTAAGAATGCACATTTTGCTGACCCATTATATATATAAAAAAAGTCAACCCTACTTCTCTGTGCTTTGATGTTTTTCTTCTGTATCCTATATGTATCTTGCCCTCCAAGAAGGATGCCGCCAACACTTCTGTTTCACAATGTGATGAGTATGTTGACAGAATGTCTTGTGAGTCAGAATGCCCGAGTGTCACTATGAGCAAATAGACACTCAGTCAACATACTTCCTCTTTTTACCCACCACCCTTCAGGTATTTTTAGTCCTCGAATCTACCGTATAGCACCAGAATGTGCTTTATTTAAGTATCCTCTGAGAGGTGGAATATTTTGATATGTCCCCTAGCTCCAATGTCTGTAGAGGTGGAATATTTTGCTATGTCCCCTAGCTCCTATGTCTGTACATACTGTATTGCTTTAACTCGCAGGTCTTCACTGGCCTTGCAAACAAATATCCCAGCAGCACACAGGATTCGTCAGCCTTGGGCAATGTCAACTTCTTGGTCTCAGAGGGACATGGTGAAGTTGTTTGAGTGCTGAAGCCCCAGATGTTCTTATCCTTACAAACATTTGTCCTTCTGCTTTTAGCCTTGAAAATGATAACAGCTACCCACAGGAGATATAACTGATCCTTTATAACAGAGCTCTTACTTGGAGGCATATGTATAGCATTAATAAGTGCATGTGATTAAGAGTGCTTCATAGGGTGATTCATGTTATGTAAAGTGTGTTTACCATTTAATGTAAGTGGTTTTAAGACCATGTCCTTGGCTGCAGGGGCTCTGAATACTTCAAAGAATAACAACAGCAGACTGCGGTCACTGTGATAAGACCCTCTTGGTCGTAAAACGAAATTATTCGCTCAAAAGCAATTATGGACATGTGCTTCAACAGCGAACTGGATGACTCCCCTTAAGTACAGTAATTACAGGAAAGGTGCTCACCAATTGAACTGTGTGATTGCGAGGACTGGTCACAGTACGTACGGTACATGAAAACATTGGCACTGCATACAACATATCTACAGGATATCACTTTCTGTTAAACAAAAATGGTAGGTCTTCGTACTGAATTTTGGCAAGGGCCAGGGCAGGGGTGGCCAACGCCCGTCGTCAAGGGCCACCAACAGGTCCGTTTTTAAGGATATCCCTGCCTCAGCACAGTCTTTGACTGAGCCGCCGGTGCTGGGATATCCTTAAAACCGGACCTGTTGGTGTCCCTTGAGGAAAGGAGTTGGCCACTCCACCCCTAGAGAACAAGCAACATTCATAGGATATTGCTTGGAGATCACCGGGCCGCAGCGTGCCGGACCTTTGGACCCCCACGGCACCCTCCAGCTTAACAAAAATGACACGTAGCAGTCACACCGCACAGGTTACGAGTCTGCCGAGGTCAGAAAAAGAAAAGCACAACATATTAACTCGTAAAGTAGTTAGCTTATTTTTATTTATTTATATAGATATCTGTATATACTCATTTAAAGGAGAGGCTTTATTTAAACAGCAGCAAGCGGGACTTACAAGTTTGGGTCAAAGTGGCAGCGCAGGTTACGGATAGCTAATGCCCATTCGTGTACAACCCGTACACTGATTTTCTGAGCACCTCCTTTTTTTGATCCTTAAGTGTCCTGTAAGGCAGTGGTTTGACATTTTTTTTAATATATTTTTTTAATTATTATTGTTGTTATGAATTGGTGTCGCATGCAAATTAACCCTTTGCTGCCAGTAGAGGCTGCCAATGCATTGCAAAGGCAGCAAAAGGGTTAAACAAAAATGTACAACTTACAAAGTGTGTGGTAGCCAGACTTGCTATTTGATCATTTTTTTTTGTTTGTTTTTTTTTTGTTTCCTCTGGAAAGCAATAAAGCTTTAAGCTTCAAGACAAACACAATTAAAAAAAAAAAAGTCATTTGACGACAACAGCAATGAGCGCCCCCTGCGGGCAGAGCGGATTTTTTTTTTTGTTTCTCTTCTGGGCTTAGACCAAGATCTGGGAAGAGTCTCTGAGGCCGACAGAGGTTGGCCATCTTTCTTAAAGGGGCAGTCCCTCATAGGACAAAGGTTAATGAACAACAGTGACATTTCAATAGGTTAACTGTCTTTTAAAAAAAAATTATTTTTTAAAAAAATTATTTTTTAAACTTTGCGTTTTTCATGGTCAGCAAACGCCTTTAAAGGTTTTTTACAATTTGTATGAAGGTAATTGAAGAATCTAGTGCAAGGAGTGGCCAGCTCCAGTCCTCAAGGGACACCAACAGGTTTTAGGGATATCCCTGCTTTAGCACAGGCGCCTCAATCAGTGGCTTCGTCTGAGCCACCTGTGCTGAAGCAGGGATATCCATAAAACCTGACCTGATGGTGTCCCTTGACGACCGGAGTTGGCCACTCCCTGCACTAGAAATACAGAGAATGTCCAAAAAAATGAAAACATTCATTTTTTTCACCGGAAGCAAATCAGTCAAACCTTTACTTGAAAAGGTGACTGGATTTTTCTTTCAAGGAAGCCAATGACATGAATAAGTTGTTTAATAAATGTTGCCAGCCATGTCGGACTGCCCCCTTCAACTGCGTGAGGTAGGGCTGCTTTTAGGCAATTGCACCTGTAACGCTTTTATTTATTTCCAATGACGACAATAGTTTACATGTTAAATATACGTCCATTGGAAAAACCCGAGGCTCCCATATAAATATATGTCAGTAAATCAGTAACTTTGCCCTCACCAATTAAATCAATGGCGAGGAACCCCTCCGACCTGAGTGTTACATGCATCAATGGTATGTTTGAGTGCTATTTATCAAAGTCTGTCTGTGGCAAAACTTGTTCAATGCTAAAAAAATAAAATAAACCAGCAGCGCATTTATTGCAGGGATACCCAAAAAAAAAATCTCATTAGTATTAACAGGAGTTCTTTTCATTAAGATGCGGATTTCATTTGATGCTGCTTTTTGCTGCTTTTCTTTCCCCGCAGGGAGAATCCGATCATTCTTTCACCCCCTGTGCTGCCAGACAGGGCAGCAATGCCAGGAATGGGGTTAATTCTAAGAATTACATGCAGCATACTGACAACATGTGGCTCTGCCTGAAGGACATAAAGTCTCTTGGGGGTAATTGACCTGACCCAGGTAGGTTGCCAACTACTCGCCTAAATGCAGCCCTGGTACAATATTCAAGCCTGTGCTGCCAGAGGGGCATCACAACGCATTGCAATCCCTTCTGGCCGCGCGGGTGTTCAATGTGAAGACTTGTCAACCCTCTCCCTGCTGGAGCAGACAGTGACACATCTTCCAGCTGCTCCAGCAAGGGGGGTTTCAGATAAAGGAAGAGGATGATGATGGTTTTTTTTTTTTTTGAAGATCATTGGCCAGCCCTTTCCCACGCCGTTCACTCTATTCGCAAGA
This sequence comes from Ascaphus truei, assembly GCF_040206685.1. NCBI lineage: Eukaryota > Metazoa > Chordata > Amphibia > Anura > Ascaphidae > Ascaphus > Ascaphus truei. The sequence goes on along the minus strand of NC_134486.1, from coordinate 383,968,147 downwards.
GCTCCACATCAAAGATCAGAGTGGCATTGGGAGGGATGACTCCGGGGTGACCTGTTGCTCCATAAGCCACGTCGGGTGAGCAGGTCAGCTTTGCTCTCTGGCCCAAACTCATCTGGTAGAGGATTGGTTTGGAAAACAAAGGGGGGGAAAGAGAACAAAAAAGACAAGTTATTCAAGGTATCCGTCACCATCGAATTGTGTGTGTGTGTGTGTGTGTGTGTGTGTGTGTGTGTGTGACAAAACACACAAAAGACAAAAATACACAGTAAATACTTATATATTCTCTTGAAAAGGGTCATTTAGTTTAACCCTTTGGCCAAAGCATTGTAAGCCTGTGAGCCACGACAAGACAGACCCTGTTCACAGGTCCTAACACTACCAGATAAATACCAGCAATGGAGCAAGATTTTGTCAACTGTTATTACATTCGCTTATCTCAACCACCTCCTCGGAACTTCCCATTTGGACCCGAATGTAGGGAAGATCACTACATTAGCAAGAACACATATTTTCACATCTCTTATACCTATGTGTGTGGGATTAGCTGTTTATTCCAAATACATGGGCCCGAATGGGGTGTCCTGAGGAGAAAGTTGATAAACACTAATAGCTTTGGCCTTCTTTCGTCCACTCTAGCAAATGTGGGGGCTGTGTATATTAAGGGCCATACTGGTGAGAGCAGAGTGCCAGAGAAGGAGGCAACACTGAGTCATAACTTTTGGGCTGACAAATGCCGGAGTATTCATAGGAACAATGCAATTCATTACTTTCGCTCAAGGAACAATCAGAAAGTCAGATTTGAAGTAGATATTCCCCTACATGACAAGTACATGTATTAGCAATTATCTGTTTACTTCCATTACTTTCATTATGGATTTGACCACCAGTACAGTAGGGTCCCTAATGAAACCTAAGTGTAGTCCTCATTTATCCAATATATTGGAAATGCAATTAGCTGAAAGCCCTTAGCCATTTAAACCTTTTGCTGTTATTTCAGCAGCTCCTATTAAATATTTTCAGATATATTTAATTCGCTTTCATATTTAGGCTTAAATGTCTATATCCAAAAAACATAAACAAAGAAAATAAAATGAATATATAATACTGTGGGTCTGGGCTTTGACCTTGGTAAGAATGTATATCTAATTGTATATCCAAAAACCAAAACCCCAAATGTCCACATAATATAGAATGTGTGCATTAAAAGGTCCAAACCAAGTAAATAAAAATGCCGCAGTGATTCTAATGTTGCTGGATACATGTTGGCTATTGTAAGACAGGGGTGGCCAACTCCAGTCCTCAAGGGCCACCAACACAGGGGTGTAGCTATAGCGCTCTGTGCGGCCCGCTCTCCCCACCTGTTGGCAGATGCAAGTGGGAGGAGATGATGGGAGCGGCAGTGGGGAGATGATGGGAGCGGCGGAGGGGAGATGATGGGAGCAGCGGGGAGATGATGGTATGCGGTGGGGAGATGATGGGAGCGGCGGAGGGGAGATGATGGGAGCAGCGGGGAGATGATGGGAGCGGCGGCGGGGAGATGATGGGAGCGGCGGTGGGGAGATGATGGGAGCGGCGGCGGGGAGATGATGGGAGCGGCGGTGGGGAGATGATGGGAGCGGCGGCGGGGAGATGATGGTATGCGGTGGGGAGATGATGGGAGCGGCGGCGGGGAGATGATGGTATGCGGCGGGGAGATGATGGGAGCGGCGGCGGGGAGATGATGGGAGCGGCGGGGAGATGATGGGAGCGGCGGCGGGGAGATGATGGGAGCGGCGGCGGGGAGATGATGGGAGCGGCGGGGAGATGATGGGAGCGGCGGCGGGGAGATGATGGGAGCGGCGGCAGGGAGATGATGGGAGCGGCGGCGGGGAGATGATGGGAGCAGCGGCGGGGAGATGATGGGAGCGGCGGCGGGGAGATGATGGGAGCGGCGGGGAGATGATGGGAGCGGCGGCGGGGAGATGAGGGGAGCGGAGGTGGGGAGATGATGGGAGTGGCGGCGGGGAGATGAAGGGAGCGGCGGTGGGGAGATGATGGGAGCGGCGGCGGGGAGATGATGGTATGCGGTGGGGAGATGATGGGAGCGGCGGCGGGGAGATGATGGGAGCGGCGGCGGGGAGATGATGGGAGCGGCGGCGGGGAGATGATGGGAGCGGCGGCGGGGAGATGATGGGAGCGGCGGCGGGGAGATGATGGGAGCGGCAGTGGGGAGATGAAGGGAGCGGCGGCGGGGAGATGAAGGGAGCGGCGGTGGGGAGATGATGGGAGCGGCGGCGGGGAGATGATGGGAGCGGCGGCGGGGAGATGATGGGAGCGGCGGCGGGGTGATGATGGGAGCGGCGGCGGGGAGATGATGGGAGCGGCGGCGGGGAGATGATGGAAGCGGCGGCGGGGAGATGATGGGAGCGGCGGCGGGGAGATGATGGGAGCGGCGGCGGGGAGATGATGGGAGCGGCGGGGAGATGATGGGAGCGGCAGTGGGGAGATGATGGGAGCGGCGGCGGGGAGATGATGGGAGCGGCGGGGAGATGATGGGAGCGGCGGCGGGGAGATGATGGGAGCGGCGGTGGGGAGATGATGGGAGCGGCGGAGGGGAGATGATGGGAGCGGCGGGGAGATGATGGGAGCGGTGGGGAGATGATGGGAGCGGCGGGGAGATGATGGGAGCGGCGGTGGGGAGATGATGGGAGCGGCGGCGGGGAGATGATGGGAGCGGTGGGGAGATGATGGGAGCGGCGGCGGGGTGATAATGGGAGCAGCGGCGGGGAGATGATGGGAGCAGCGGCGGGGTGATGATGGGAGCGGCGGCGGGGAGATGATGGGAGCGGCAGTGGGGAGATGATGGGAGCGGCGGCGGGGAGATGATGGGAGCGGCGGTGGGGAGATGATGGGAGTGGTGGCGGGGAGATGATGGGAGCGGTGGGGAGATGATGGGAGCGGCGGCGGGGAGATGATGGGAGCGGCGGCGGGGAGATGATGGGAGCGGCGGCGGGGAGATGATGGGAGCGGCTGTGGGGAGATGATGGGAGCGGCGGCGGGGAGATGAAGGGAGCGGCGGCGGGGAGATGATGGGAGCGGCGGTGGGGAGATGATGGGAGCGGCGGCGGGGAGATGATGGGAGTGGTGGCGGGGAGATGATGGGAGCGGCGGCGGGGAGCTGATGGGAGCGGCGGCGGGGAGATGATGGGAGCGGTGGCGGGGTGATGATGGGAGCGGCGACGGGGAGATGATGGGAGCGGTGGTGGGGAGATGATGGGAGCGGCGGTGGGGAGATGATGGGAGCGGCGGTGGGGAGATGATGGGAGCGGCGGCGGGGAGATGATGGGAGCGGCGGCGGGGAGATGATGGTATGCGGTGGGGAGATGATGGGAGCGGCGGCGGGGAGATGATGGTATGCGGTGGGGAGATGATGGGAGCGGCGGCGGGGAGATGATGGTATGCGGTGGGGAGATGATGGGAGTGGTGGCAGGGAGATGATGGGAGCGGCGGCGGGGAGATGATGGGAGCGGAGGCGGGGAGATGATGGGAGCGGCGGCGGGGAGATGATGGGAGCGGCGGCGGGGAGATGATGGGAGCGGCGGCGGGGAGATGATGGGAGCGGCGGCGGGGAGATGATGGGAGCGGCGGCGGGGAGATGATGGGAGCGGCGGCGGGGAGATGATGGGAGCGGCGGCGGGGAGATGATGGGAGCGGCGGCGGGGATATGATGGGAGCGGAGGCGGGGAGATGATGGGAGCGGCGACGGGGAGATGATGGTATGCGGTGGGGAGATGATGGGAGCGGCGGCGGGGAGATGATGGGAGTGGCGGCGGGGAGATGATGGTATGCGGTGGGGAGATGATGGGAGCGGCGGCGGGGAGATGATGGTATGCGGTGGGGAGATGATGGGAGCGGCGGCGGGGAGATGATGGGAGCGGCGGCGGGGAGATGATGGTATGCGGTGGGGAGATGATGGGAGCGGCGGTGGGGAGATGATGGGAGCGGCGGCGGGGAGATGATGGGAGCGGCGGCGGGGAGATGATGGGAGCGGCGGCGGGGAGATGATGGTATGCGGTGGGGAGATGATGGGAGCGGCGGCGGGGAGATGATGGGAGCGGCGGCGGGGAGATGATGGGAGCGGCGGCGGGGAGATGATGGGAGCGGCGGTGGGGAGATGATGGGAGCGGCGGCGGGGAGATGATGGGAGTGGCGGGGAGATGATGGGAGCGGCGGTGGGGAGATGATGGGAGCGGCGGCGGGGAGATGATGGGAGCGGTGGGGAGATGATGGTATGCGGTGGGGAGATGATGGGAGCGGCGGCGGGGAGATGATGGTATGCGGTGGGGAGATGATGGGAGCGGCGGCAGGGAGATGATGGGAGCGGCGGCGGGGAGATGATGGGAGCGGCGGCGGGGAGATGATGGGAGCGGCGGCAGGGAGATGATGGGAGCGGCGGCGGGGAGATGATGGGAGCGGCGGCGGGGAGATGATGGGAGCGGCGGCGGGGAGATGATGGTATGCGGTGGGGAGATGATGGTATGCGGTGGGGAGATGATGGGAGCGGCGACGGGGAGATGATGGTATGCGGTGGCAGGGAGATGATGGGAGCGGCGGCGGGGAGATGATGGGAGCGGCGGCGGGGAGATGATGGTATGCGGTGGGGAGATGATGGGAGTGGCGGCGGGGAGATGATGGGAGCGGCGGCGGGGTGATGATGGGAGCGGCGGCGGGGAGATGATGGGAGCGGCGGCGGGGAGATGATGGGAGCGGCGGTGGGGAGATGATGGGAGCGGCGGCAGGGAGATGATGGGAGCGGCGGTGGGGAGATGATGGGAGCGGTGGGGAGATGATGGGAGTGGTGGCGGGGAGATGATGGGAGCGGCGACGGGGAGATGATGGGAGCGGCGGTGGGGAGATGATGGGAGCGGCGGCGGGGAGATGATGGGAGCGGCGGCGGGGAGATGATGGGAGCGGCGGCGGGGAGATGATGGTATGCGGTGGGGAGATGATGGGAGCGGCGGCAGGGAGATGATGGGAGCAGCGGCGGGGAGATGATGGGAGCGGCGGTGGGGAGATGATGGGAGCGGCGGCAGGGAGATGATGGGAGCGGCGACGGGGAGATGATGGGAGCGGTGGCGGGGAGATGATGGGAGCGGCGGCGGGGAGATGATGGGAGCGGCGGCGGGGAGATGATGGGAGCGTCGGCGGGGAGATGATGGTATGCGGTGGGGAGATGATGGGAGTGGTGGCAGGGAGATGATGGGAGCGGTGGCGGGGAGATGATGGGAGCGGCGGCGGGGAGATGATGGGAGCGGCGGCGGGGAGATGATGGGAGCGGCGGCGGGGAGATGATGGGAGCGGCGGCGGGGAGATGATGGGAGCGGAGGCGGGGAGATGATGGGAGCGGTGGCGGGGAGATGATGGGAGCGGCGGCGGGGAGATGATGGGAGCGGCGGCGGGGAGATGATGGGAGCGGAGGCGGGGAGATGATGGGAGCGGAGGCGGGGAGATGATGGGAGCGGCGGCGGGGAGATGATGGTATGCGGTGGGGAGATGATGGGAGTGGTGGCGGGGAGATGATGGGAGCGGCGGTGGGGAGATGATGGGAGCGGCGGCGGGGAGATGATGGGAGCGGCGGTGGGGAGATGATGGGAGCGGCGGTGGGGAGATGATGGGAGCGGCGGTGGGGAGATGATGGGAGCGGCGGCGGGGAGATGATGGGAGGGGCGGCGGGGAGATGATGGGAGCGGCGGTGGGGAGATGATGGGAGCGGCGGTGGGGAGATGATGGGAGCGGCGGCGGGGAGATGATGGGAGCGGCGGCGGGGAGATGATGGGAGCGGCGGCGGGGAGATGATGGTATGCGGTGGGGAGATGATGGGAGCAGCGGCAGGGAGATGATGGGAGCGGCGGCGGGGAGATGATGGGAGCGGCGGCGGGGAGATGATGGGAGCGGCGGTGGGGAGATGATGGGAGCGGCGGCGGGGAGATGATGGGAGCGGCGGCGGGGAGATGATGGGAGCGGCGGCGGGGAGATGATGGTATGCGGTGGGGAGATGATGGGAGCGGCGGCGGGGAGATGATGGTATGCGGTGGGGAGATGATGGGAGCGGCGGCGGGGAGATGATGGGAGCGGTGGTGGGGAGATGATGGGAGCGGCGGTGGGGAGATGATGGGAGCGGCGGCGGGGAGATGATGGGAGCGGCGGCGGGGAGATGATGGGAGCGGCGGCGGGGAGATGATGGTATGCGGTGGGGAGATGATGGGAGCGGCGGTGGGGAGATGATGGGAGCGGCGGCGGGGAGATGATGGGAGCGGAGGCGGGGAGATGATGGGAGCGGCGGCGGGGAGATGATGGTATGCGGTGGGGAGATGATGGGAGCGGCGGCGGGGAGATGATGGTATGCGGTGGGGAGATGATGGGAGCGGCGGTGGGGAGATGATGGGAGCGGCGGCGGGGAGATGATGGGAGCGGCGGCGGGGAGATGATGGGAGCGGCGGCGGGGAGATGATGGGAGCGGCGACGGGGAGATGATGGGAGCGGCGGCGGGGAGATGATGGGAACGGCGACGGGCTACCAGCGTTGATCAGAAGAGCAACCGGCAGAAGAGGTAGGAGTTGTACTGAGGCAAGCAGAATAGCCGTGGAGGAGCGCGCCCCGGTGGTCTGACCCGGAAGGCTTTTTTACTTGCGGTGTTTGCTGCCACAGTGCACTCCTCACCTCGTGCTGTCCTGTTTGCCTCAGTACAACTCCTACCTCCTCTGCTGGCCGCCGCTCCCATCATCTCCCCACCAAAGGTAGGCATGGGAGAGAAAGCTGAGGGGGGGGGGGGAGAGAGAGCTGAAGGGGTAGAGAGAGAGCTGAAGGGGGGAGAGAGAGAGCTGAAGGGGAGAGATAGAGCTGAGGGGAGAGAGAGAGCTTTGGGGGAGAGAGAGCTGAGGATGAGAGAGTTGAGGGGGAGAGAGAGTTGAGGAGGGGAGAGGGAAAGAGCTGGTGATGGTGAGGAGGAGGGGAAGAAAGGATGAGGGGGAGAGAGAGCTGGTGATGGTGAGGAGGAGGAGATGATGAGTGGGAGAGAGAAAGCTGGTGATGGTGAGGGGGTGAGAGAGCTGAGGGGGGAAAGGGAGAGAGTTGAGGGGGAGGGAGAGCTGGTGATGGTGAGGAGGAGAAATGATCAGGGAGATAGAGAGCTGGTGAGGAGGAGCGGGAGAACTGATGAGGGGAGAGAAAGCTGGTGATGGTGAGGAGGAGAGAGAGAAATGATGAGGAGGAGGGATAAAAAAAAATTGCAGTTAGTATTAATGGGGTCCTGAAAATTTTTTTGCCCAGGGGCCCACGCATTTCTAGATACGCCACTGCACCAACAGGCTAGGTTTTAAGGATAACCCTGCTTCAGTAGAGGTGGCTCAATGATTACCTGGCCTGTTGGTGGCCCTTGAGGACATAGTTGGCCACCCCTGTTATAAGGCATTTTGTAGGCAATTTCACGTATGCACAAAACAGATAAGGTAGCGGTAACACTAACAGACAATGATAATTAATATAACACTTAGTTACTTGATAGAAAAAAGAAACCCCTTAGTAATCACTTGTATTTAAATGATGGGCGGCTGCCAAATTAATACAACACTGACTACCTGCTCAGATAAAAACAATGTGGAATAAATATATATTTGGCGCCTTATTTTATACTCTTAGTACTGAAAATGCAATACAATTTTAAGAGAAAAAAAGGACTATATACAACCATTTGGTGATGAATGTCCTTGTGGTTTCCAACGAAGATAGATGTACTAATAAATCAAGTGCATGTAATGAAAGAAAAAACACACAAAGCATAATATTGTATGGAGATATAATACATTAAATTAAAGTCATTTTTAATAAATGTGTTTTTTTTTAAAATCAGTATTTATCACCTGTTTTTTCACTGAGGCTTCTACTTAGTTTAATATAATGTATTTGTTTCTGTTAGGTTGTTATCTGTTATGGTTACATCTCCATACAGTATTATGCTATGTGTATTTTTTCTTTTATTACATGCACTTGATTTATTACTACTTCTATCATCGTTGGAAAACACAAGGACATTCATCGTCTTCATCGACATTCATCACCAAATGGTTGTATATATTCATGTTTTCTCTTAAAATTGCATTGAATTTTCAGTACTAATTTAACGTACGGCCATGCCTGTACATCTACATGTCTCTGAAACCTGCTGGATCACAGTAACTGGAATGAGGGGGAAAAACCCCCCCAAAGTAGTATCCGTATATTTGAACCATCAAAAGGGGACAAGACTTAAAAAAAAGAACTCCTTGTTTGTCAGAGGTCTCTTGCCCTGAAATGTTATTCTGGTGCCCAAAACAAAGTCGTCTATTCCCAATTCAAACTCTCTCTATTTAGCAGCTTCTCACTGTGCCAAAAAGTCTCAAGTGATGGGTATATCAAACCGGCTCAGAGCGGCTCATTCTAAATCCTAGGCTGCCTGAATCACCAGTCAGGGGGAGACCTGATCAGTACACAGGGATGGAAATACACATAAAAAGAGGACTGTATCTTTTTTTATATAACTTCAAAAAATAGCAGCTTAATTTATATGGCTGAGACAAGCAACTAGACTCCCAACTCTAAATATACAACACGCATGCCAAGTGAGTGAATCTATCTTCAACCAAAAATAATCAGGCATGGCAGATCAAATCAGTGGGGGCACATTATATACTCAGGGCCGCTTTATACATTAGGCCAACTAGGCACAGTCAAGAAGGTAGTGGTGTAGATAGAGCACAGCTTCCAGACTCCCTGCAATGTGAGGCAGGGAAAACAAAACCAGGCCACTCCGCAGTAGTTTCAAATTTGTATTAGCCAACTAACACATACAGGGAAAAAAGGGGACAAATAGAACGCACCTACGCGTTTCGTACAAAGACTTTCCCTTTTTTCCCTGTATGTGTTAGTTGGCTAATACAAATTTGAAACTACTGCGGAGTGGCCTGGTTTTGTTTTCCCTGCCTCACATTGCAGGGAGTCTGGAAGCTGTGCTCTATCTACACCACTACCTTCTTGAATTTACCTATGGATGGACTGCACGCTACTGATCCTGAGAGTGCCCCCTGAAGGAGCAGGTAAAGTGCCAATGTGCCTTATTCATATCCTGCTGTTATGGACATAGTTCCTCTTCATCATACTGTCAGGGTGATTATTGTGTACATCCCGGTGGCTGTCTCAACTGACTCCACTTGTCACTTCCCCTACAGTCATCACGCAGATTTATTGCATTATTGAGGGGCACTCCATCATTGCCGGACCTCCTAATTAAGGATCTTATTAACAAAATGTTTAAGGATGCTACCTGCTCAATTTTGAGCACCACATACACCACATTCCTCCAACTAGGCACAGTGCCTAGGGCCTACGAAACCTTTTAGGGCCTATAATATTTCACTTGAAAAAATACCTAAACAAAAAATAAATAAATCACAAAATAAGAGAAAACAGCACATTTTAATTTAAAATGCCTTCGAAGTATCGATACCTTTAAATATCGAAACAAAAGTATCGATGCCAAATATCGCTAGTATCGAAAGAAACAAGCAAACGATGAAATCGGCATAAAAAAAGAGTAAAAATATCGGACACACAGGCCTCTAGAAATAAAAGTGCCTGGGGCCTACGAAGGTCTTAAAACGGCCCTGTCTACATTTACATCATTTGGCCTGCTTATAAATTCACTGTAGTTTCAGTTTGTTGGTTACATGGGACGAGAAGAAATAAATAATGTATGTATCCAATACGCAACAGAACATTTTTTAAAATATATATATATATATATATGTACATTTATGCTTATGTAGCCATGCATAATAATGGACTGCATATATCTTCTCTGTTGGCAGTAAGTCCTGGTAAGTAAAGGCCTGCCAGCAGTAGTTATGGAGGTTTTCCCTCAAACCCTGGTGAGGTGCCCTGTGTATGGATGGGAGTGGCTACATGCTCTGAGTCCCTGGATAGTGACATCAGAGATGTGCCTGCCCCCTGAGGTATAAAGGGCACAACACTGACAGTTTAGTGTGTTGCTGCTGTGTTGTGAAGGTGGCACAGTGGTTGTAGAGTGTTGACAAGCAGTTAAAGATAGGTTTGTGACCCTAGTGCTGTAACTAGTGGCACGAATATTCCAATCAAGTCTGTCTAGGCCACCCTGTGTCCAGGGACCTGGCACAGGGGGGATCTCCAAGAAGGGAGAGGGGACCCCACTTCAATTAAGAAGGGTAGTACCTGGCAAAGGGACAGCACGGCGGAATGTGTGGCTGAAGCTGAAAGCTGCATGGGGCAGTCTACTGTGATCAGTCCGTCAATAAAGATGCCCTTGTTAAAGAGAACCCCACTGTGTGAGTGTGAGATTACTCAGCAGTGGATGGCACCAAGAAGGAGTTCCTCACCAGGACCATCTCCCTGCGGAAGCATAGATCCTGATGAGGTTTAGGCGCTGCACATGATGTAAGTTGGACTCGCACCCACTACCTCAGCTACCTGTCCTGATGACATCCCCTAATAACACCAAGCGGGAGACTCAAGAGTCCTGTTACTTGCAGGTGCACCACCACACACGCCTTGTAATGGGGACTGGTTAGACTACACGGGCCAATATGAGATTGGGAGGGTCAGGCCAGAGGGATACACCCGTTACACTAATTTGGGACTTTTACAATGTGTTTTTCTGACTTCATTTTCAGTAGCATTAAGTGACTGGTTAGTGGAGTTCTGGTCTTTTCTTAGCTGGAGTTTCTTGGGGAAAGTGGTTGTGATTGATGGGAAGGACTTGGCTGGTGTGTAATTCTCCGTACATATACACAGACATTGTTCAACCGTGAGCAGCTTCTTCCCATTGTCTATCTTGTACAAATTAAAAAAAAGAGAATAGTCCAAATAAGCCTGTATCTACAAACCGCAAGTCTATATTTAAAGAGCTGCCTCTTCTTTTGTTGTTGACTACCTTGTACAAAACCCATATACTGTACATTTGTTTATTGTACATATTACGACGTGTATGTTGTGCTTCTTTTATTATTTTAACCAACTATCCTCCCTGAACATCCTCTATCTATCTCACTGATGGATTAATAGTGGTCCAAGCATCGCCACTGGATCAGGACGTGAAACTTGCACTTGTGATGGGGCAATGGATAGGAGATGCACAACGAAAACCTCCAAATTGGAAATGTGGAAATAAACTAGAAATGAGAAAGACGAGAGCTGTGCATTTCATTTGTATCGCTGCCTCTAGTATGCTTGCACACAAATGACTGGTACTACTTTAAGACGTCCTATTTAGTTCCTCGAAGAATGAAACTACGGGATCACAGATTAGGATATCCAGAGTTATTGCTGCTGACAGGCTGAGTCCCAGCAGCATGTGTTGTGATGAATGATCAGGTTCCCCGACCAGAGAATTAACAACATAATCCATTGCATCTGAAGGAATGAGTTAAGTGTCTTAGGCAACCAGGGAAAGTGTGTTGGGAAAAACAAAAGTGTCGTTTTATGGTACAGCAAAGTGATCAATCATCTGTGAAAGTCACATTTCCTATAAAGTGTATCTGGCTAGGCAATAATTACTGACCATGCTATGATGGGGCAGTGGCTTTTACAGGTGACTTTGATGGCTAAAAATAACACTTTTTTAATGCAGGAAGTTTAAAATGTCAGCGCACCATCATTTTACGCTTGGCTAGAAGGTTTGAGTTAATGTTCCATGATTGTCCTTCTCACATGAAGATGATAGTACTATGTGCTGTCGGATGGTTTACAGTACAATCATACTGTACTCTCGGACAAGAAGTTACTGTGATAACCAGCAAAAACCTAGAGCCTCTCAATGAAAAACACTGCAGAGCTGTACAGGATTATAATTAAAGATGGTCCTGAAAGCTTGTGTACCCAGTATAACATTATGTCCACTATCTGCTATAGTCACTCCAGAAATTCACATTTAGGTCTAACTCGCCAACATGTAGACAGACATAACTATTTTAAAGACAATATATGCAGAAGCACAAAAACGACAAAACTTGTAGCTGTATACTGTATATTCACCATTGACAAGTTATAACTTTTGCATACATCATTTAGCACAGATAGAATACCCATGAGAGTGTGTGCATGTCTCACACATGCTCCCAAACCTGCTGAACTCATCTCATTATTATGTCCCGGGCTTTGCATAGCACTTAACAATATTCACACTTTAAAATATGAACACTTTAAGTGTGACTGGAGCCCTACAGGTGTTCCATCTAGACAATTTCAACTTTATGGCACCTATTTTACTTACACATCATGCAAGCTAAGAACTTAAATCACTGTGATATGGAACTAATTGCATTGTCTCTTGGTATTAACCTCAATTGAGTCATCTGTTAACCCCTCTCCAGACTAATCCCCCCTTTCCTTTCAGTACAGCAGCACTACAAGCTGCATTACGTTTCTAAACATTTAATTTTTTTTAGTTACAGGATAGAAGTAGGGGGTCTCCGGAGCTCAACGGTGTTAATTTCAGCTCCGGGCACCCACGGCTTCCAGAGATACTTACCTCCAGAGGGGGTGCCGGTATCCTTGCAGCTAGGGATCCGTGTGCCTAACGAAATGGCGGCTTTAAATGTTTAGAGTCACGCTGGCCAATAGGAAGCTGTGACGTCATCCCTTGTTGCTTCCTATTGGCCCACGTGACCGGGACATTTAAACTGCACACAGATATCAGCATCCCTTACGGAGGTAAGTATCTCTGGAAGCAGGGGTCTCCGCAGCTGAAAGTAACAAAGTTCAGCTCCAGAGACCCCCTGCTTTAATAATAATAATAAGAAGAAAAATGCAATATAGTATGTAGTGTTGCTTTAACTGTTTATGTATCTGATATGTTAGGGGTTAGTCTGCTTTACCTTAGATTCCTTCTCAGTCAATTGCCCAGCCTGTAATGGGCAATTAGGCTTGTTTTATTAGGATGTCGTGATTTGTTGGCAGTAGAAGATCAGCCTGAATTTGGGGAAGCATAGCAGGGGTTTGCATAGCACATAAAGAGGCAATTATATATATATATATATATATATATATATATATATATATATGTTTTAATATATGCAGCCTTTGGGGGGAGGCAGGTCAATGCGGCTGCCAGGCCACACTCCAGCTACTCCAGCTCTTCCCCTCTCCTGACAAAACAAAACAAAGAACAGCGCACAACGCTCATCGTGAATTATATAAGTACAATTTTATAATAAAAAAAGGTTCAAGGTTCTGCGTACATAAAGCAGGTAGAAAACAGGCACATAATAAATACTAAGACCTAAGAAATCCTTTCCTGCTGCCCTTGCGTGTTCCAGCTCCCTGAAGTGGACGTAAACCTGCTGTTCCTGCGTGTTCCAGTTGTCTGGAGTGGTAACAGATACCAGTATTTATTCTGTGCCTGTTTTCTACCTGCTTTATGTACGCAGAACCTTGAACCTTTTTTTATTATAAAATTGTACTTATATAATTCGCGATGAGCGTTGTGCGCTGTTCTTTTTTTTGTTTTGTCTAGCTACCCAGGGTCTTGGGCTACCCTCTGTACAGCAGCAGACGCTCCAATTTGATTGGTAACACAGTTATTACATATCACTCATTTGGGTTTATAGTGGTACTGTACAATCACTACTATATCACATATATTAATTCATTTTAGCTGCGCACCTGTATTGTTTTCACTTCCCCTCTCCTCCCTCCTCCGATCTGTACAAACTGAATTCAATATTTTCCTGCGGATCCGACATTCGACCGCAAGCAGGAAAATATTTTGTCGGCTATATTCTGACATTCGACCGGAAAGGGTTAAAAATTAATTACATAAGCTGCCGATCGATTCGTTCTTCTATATTCGATCAGTAAAGATCCCGCTTCCCAGGGTTCAGTAAATGGCTGCCTTTTAGTTTCAAACAATCCTTCAGTCAGTGTAACTCAGCACCTACAATGTATCCTTATATTACTAAGGTAACATTATCTATTGTTACAGTTTGCAGCTCTCACTGCTGGGAATATTGGCAACAAATTATCACAAAGAGGAAAGTGTTGAACAGATATTACGCTGCTTAGAGGTGGGCTAAAACCTGCTATAAAAATCAAGGATGCTCATTCTATAAAAAAAAAAAAAACGAATTAAAAATGGCATTAACAGATTTATTAGATTTGTTTAGTAAATAATATCTAATACTACAGTACTGATTTATTTATATAAAAAAAAACACAGCATGGATTGCTCCTTTAAAAGTGTTCATATTTTAAAGTGTGAATATTGTTAAGGGTGCCTGGAGTTATACAGGAGTTGGACTTCGGTTTGCCTGGATCTTGCAGCAACAACTTCTACACGAGTATATCACTGGGCAGCTTTCTGTGAACTCGCTCCTCTACACCAAGCCTGCATCGTTACCGTCCCACACTTTCATCTACCAGTCTCTCTCAATACTTATCCTTGTTTGTTGCACAATCATCACACCTTGCTTTCACGCTATCCCATCCTCCAATATGCTCACCATTATTTTTCTTTTGTTTCCTGCAATATCTGTTTTTTTAATAACACTTTCTCCTTCTTTAATCTAACTCCCAGCTCTCCTTTTTCCGATTATTCAATCTTTCCTTTGCCGCTTTCTGACAGTAACCTCATCTCATTTACCCTCTCTCACACGCATCACTCTCAACCTCCAGCCTGTCCTTGCTATACTCACAGCCTGCATTCCATTGACCTAAAGTTTTCTTTACTAACACCCTCCACTGACCCAAACAGCCTTGACACAACGTACAACACTGCCCATGCCTCCTCACTTGACCAGTATGCGTCTCCTTTATGCCGACACTCATGGCGCTCCAACCCCCAACCATGGCTAAACAACACGCTTTCTGCGCTCTTGAACTCATTCTGTTGAACACCTCTTGAGGAAGTCACACTCTGTCTGTCTTCCTTCATACAAATGTATTCTGTCTACATAGCTTAGCTGTTCTTTTTCTTGCCAAACAGGGTAACTTCAGCTCTCTTATAAATAGGCATAAATCCAACCCACACAACCTCTTTCTTTGACACCCTTATTCTACCTCCCACCTTATCATGCTCCACTCCTTCCATTACACCACAAGACTTTGCCAAATCATTTGTCCCTTCCATTCCTCTCCTTCCTAATCCTCCTCCATCTGTCCTTTACCCCTTCACTCGTTACAGAGGAAGAAGAATCTCTCCTGCTGTTCTCAACCTCCAACACATTCAGCCCCAACTCCATTCCCTCCCATCTCCTGGAACCACTCACTTCTACCATCATCCTCATTCTCCGTAACATATTTAACTTTATCTCTGTGTCCTGGTACTTTTCCATCTCTTTTTAAACAAGCTATTGTTTGACTTATTCTTAAGAATAATACCCTAGACCCTATCTCCTCTTCTATCGCCATTTCTCCCTCTAGCCTTTTGCTTCTAAAATTCAGGAACGAATTGCTTCTTCTCGTACACTTCACTTTCTCGACTCCCATAACTTACTTGACCCTCTCCAATTAGGCTTTCACACAGCATACTCTAGAGCAGCGGTGCACAAACTGGGGGGCGCGAGACTGAGTGCGGGGGGTCGCGGGGTTTACAGGGGCCCCGTGCGCTTCCCGAAGGCACTTAAATTAAGTAAACCTAACTTAACTTGGCTCCGGGGCTTCTCACACGCGTCGCCATGGCAACACGGCGTCAAATGATGCCGCGAAGTCATGTGACATCACGTTGCTATGGCAACATGACATCATGACGCCGGAGCGGAGGTGAGGTGACCGCCGGCAGGGGGGCCCAGGGAAAAAAGTTTGCCCCCCCCTGCTCTAGAGAAACCAAGGTAGCTAATGACATCCATATTGTCAAATCTCATGGAAACTATATTCTAATTCTTTTTGACATCTCCTCAGCTTTCGACACTTGATCACCCTTTTTTCCTATACATTCTTCACTGGCATCTGTGGCACTGCCCTCTCCAGGTTTTCCTCCTACCTCTCTCACCATTCCTTCAGTGTCTCTTATGCCAACTCCTCCTTGACCGCTATGGTACTCTCTGTAGGTGTATCTCAAAGCTCAGTTCTAGGCCCCTTACTGTTCTCTCTATATACACTATCACTGTTTAACTCATTTGGATTCTCTATGCTGATGATACACAATTATATTTAGCTACATCTGCAGTCCAGTCAAAAATTACAGTGTCTATCAACAATCTCAGCCCGGGTGGCGCTTTGCCATCTGAAGCTTAACATGGCTAAGACAGGGTTTCTCATATTCCCTCCCAAACCGGGTCCCAGTATTCCCTTCTCCATTACAGTCAATAACACTACTATGCAGCCCGTCTCTCAAGCACCCTGCCTAGGGATAAACACTGTTACTAAATGTTGCTGTTTCTTCAACAATGCGAATATACACCCCTTCCTAGGCACCACTACAACTCAAACACTAATGCGTACCCTTGTTCTCTCCCGTATTGATTACTGTAACATTCTTCTATCTGGCCTCCCTGCCTCACACCTCTCTCCTTTACAGTCCATTCAAAACGCTGCTGCCCGAATCAACCCCTGCTCTTCTCGGCGCGTATCTGCTTCCGACCTCCTGAACGCTTTCTGCTGGCTTCCTATTCATTTCCGTATCAACTAACAAATTATCCTCCTTTCTTTTAAGGCTCTACACTCTCAAACAAAGATGAGTTCAATATATCCTTCCATTAGAATTGGTAAGAACTAATACAGTCAAAGAATTCCAGAATACTTTGGATAGAGACCAGGAAATGCCTAAAGTGGGTGGAAGTACCAGGCCAGGTAGATCGAAAGGCTCTCATTTGTCAAGTTCGAAGTTTCGTTAAATGAAAAGGCATTATTCCCTCTGCTGCCAGAAGGACCTTTGGCACCAAATGGATAACAATGATTGCTTATTTTCTGGCAGTTCAGTGTTACCTAATGAAAGTAGAGGAGGGAGGAGCAGGGACGCTCAAAACATACTCCGAACGGAAAATGATAAACTCTTAAGTCATAGGCTTCCCATAGGTCAGGGGTGGCCAACTCCAGGCCTCAAGAGCCACCAACAGGTTAGGTTTTAAGGATATCCCTGCTTCAGCACAGGTGGTTCAGTCATTGACTGTTTGAGACACCTGTGCTGACGCAGGAATATCCTTACAACCTGACCTGTTGGTGGCTCTTGAGGACTGGAGTTGGCCACTCCTGCCATAGATAAACGTTCTGTAGGTTGCAAAATCAATAGTGGACCACCATGAAATGTATACATACAGTGTATGTTGTTGTGGGTGTTATTTCAATGCCACAGGAATCCATCACCTCCTTGCACCTTGCGGTATCAAATGCTAAAGTACAATATTTATGAACTCCAGTAAGTATAATGCCAATAAAGTTTAAGTACAACTTTAAGAAGAATCTTAATTTGTTGTCCTAAAAAAGGCACTGCAATTAAGCTTGTTATCACAATCAATAGGGTTACCAGAATTCTGCACAATGTTTTCTTGCAGCTGTAAAAGCTGTAATGTGTTAGAGGTCAGTATTGTCAAGATAAACACTTAAATATACCATATCCTCCAATTGCGTCTATTTAGCAGGTACTGTAACTATATTTTATGTTCTGTACCCATTAAATATCAAAAATGCGTTTTGCAGCACTCCAAATAATGGTACAATTATAACGTTTGCTTTAAACACCAGTGCTCTTGATTCCTGGACAGACCTGAATGTGTTCTTTGTGCATCATTTGAAGCAAAGAAAAATGAATGGGCACTTCAGCATTTCATTGAAGAAGATTAAACCGTAAATTAAACCAACTTTTTGGCTATCCTGAGGTTTGCAAAGTGACATTAGTAAAAAAAAACAAAAAAACACGTTTTTCATACTATCGAATCATGAATTACACGGTGAAGAACGTATATCCTTCTACGTAATGCAGAGAAAGAGAGAGATAACAGGGTTTTTGTTTCTGGGAAGTGGGTGAGATGACTCCATTTAGGTACCTGGGACAACAAAAACCTATGGCCCAGATCCACAAAGGGTGTTAAGCTTTACTACGATTTTATTCCTAGTCATATATATGCATGGGAGTAAAGGCGTTAGCTCAGCATCCTTTTGTGGGTCTGGGCTACATGGTAATTATGAACCTATTAGGCATGGATCTGGAATACTAACTGGAAGGGGAACAATGGGTTTTCTACCACATTTCTTTAGTTAAAGCTGAATTATTTATTGTAGTTTAGATATCGTTTTTTGGCACCTTTTTGCAGTACAAACAATATTAATGGTTCTAACTATACCAATGGTTATTCACAACATACGGTGTATAAGAAAAGCAAAGGGACACGGCACCTACTGTACCTGTGAAACTCCTTCTTCCCAGCCTTTGATCACTTCCTGCCTTCCGATCTTGAACTTGAAAGGCTTGTTTCTGTCCCTGGAGGAGTCAAACTTCTTCCCATTTTGCAGCATCCCTGCCAAGCAAATTAAATATTTAATTCCCCAACCATCATGAAAGTCAAAAACCGGTCATGGCAAAACAATGTTCCCCGTCCACGTCAGATACTGACAAATAGATAAATAATAATACTTTTTAAAAAACCCGCTACCACTCGTGATAAATAGTAACGATATAATACAAAAAGTGAAATGTGCGCCAATTCTAGGTGCAGCCTACACCCCACGGTCTTACCAAACCGTACGTGTCAAAAAAACGGTATCAGCGCAAACTAGTATAGAAAATATTGAGTGAATAAATGTGTTGGATGAGTCCCCCCATATACCAGTTCTTACACACAAAAAAATTGTGTGTGTAAGGACACTGTCCTAGGTGCAGCATTGCCAGCTGAGCATTCTGACCATTCAGCGCCGCTCCTGTGTTCCGCGTGTCTCTGTGATCCCAACGCGAAAGCGACAGCGGACGATCGGGCAGTGGGTTTGCAGGTTGGAGCTGGGACGTGACTGGGACTGTCCAAGAGCGTGAGAGGGTGGCCAAAACACTCGCTGCTTGTACTAACCAGTGAGTGTGATTCCTTGCACTGCTGTCAATGTTTGTATTTTACTGTAGTAAACAATATTATGCTATGTGCATTCTATTTGTCTTTTTAGGAGGAGACCTATTCCAAGGATACCAACAAGAAGTTGTGTTGCAGTTCCTCATTATGTAAGAACAGGTATATGGGGGACCTCATCCAACACATTTATTTATTCATATACAAAAAAGCTGCGTTAGTATATAGCGCAGAAAATACCCTGCTCAACACACGAGAGAGGGGAAAGTGAAGGGGGGGGGGGGGGCAAACAGCATGTGCTCACAGGGAAGAGGGATAATGGCAAACTAAGATAGAAAAGAAGCCCTTTAATGTGGCACGAAGATGAACACCCTAATTTAAAACATAATCTTTATTAGGTCAACTTAAAATAAAACTGTTTGGAAGCCACAAATACAAGACACAAAACTAATAAAAACAATTAAAAGAACCAAAGAGGTGTGGGACTAAAGTGCTAGTATTGCAGTAATTTATAGTTTTATTTTAAGTTGACCTAATAAAGATTATGTTTAAAATTAGGGTGTTCATCTTCGTGCCACATTAAAGGGATTATTTTCTATCTTAGTTTGACATTTATTTATTCACTCAATATTTTCTATACTAATTTACCCTGGTACCTTTTTTTGGCACTAATAAATAAATGTATACGGTAGATCAGAGGCTCTCAAACTTTTCCATATAATGACCATTGCAATGTTTGTAACCATCTGGAGGGCCCCCATACTAATAGTTGGCTCTGTTCATCGGTTTCCCATACATATGTATAACATGGTATTTAAAAAATACTGAACCTTTATCTAAAAATCAGCATTTAGTAGCAATAGAATATTCACTGACTGCAGCAAAGAGCAGCTAGAGTGGGAATATTGAAAGGCGTTTGGAACCATCACTAAGGGGCATATTCAATGGGGGTTTCCAGCTGAGCCCTATAGTCTTCAGGATGTCTGGTAGTACAGTACATCCACCACAGGGTAGGTGAGACAGTGATGTAAATCATAATTACAGCAGAACAGTAGGTTTCCCTCCTTATAAGAACCCATTCCAAATTTGTTTGAACACTGCTGAAACTGTAAATATTCTAGGTAGGGCATTTAGAGGATATATATATATATATATATATATATATATATATATATATATATATATATCTATATCTATATCTATATCTATATATATATATATATATATATATATATATATATATATATATATATATATATATATAAAAAAATATATATATATAAATACAACTGTATGCTCATCTGCATGTCTTAGGCAGGTCTGCAACCCCACCTCTCACCATTATCACCCAGCACACAGCACTTCCACTGCAGCAAGGGATTCTGGGAAATGACATGCAAATGAGCACACAGTGCCACTTTTTGCTTCAAAAACCATTTTAGTCACCATAACTTAACTCCGTATGGTAAACCCCATCCTTTAGCTTCTCTGCATACCCAGTTAACCAACCCCACACTGATGAGACCCATTAAGGTCGAAACAGCTGTCTGTGGGTGGGTTTTCTAGGTATGCACCTTAACCCTGGCTGTGCTCAAAGCTGTGACCATGCAGCAAGCTTAAGCTTAAGCCTATAGGGAACCATGTTAAAAATGGTTTTTGAAGCAAAAAGTGGCACTGTGTGCTCATTTACATGTCATTTCCCAGAATCCCTTGCTGCAGTGGAAGTGCTGTGTGCTGGGTGATAATGGTGAAAGGCGGGGTTGCAGACCTGCCTAAGACATGCAGATGAGCATACAGTTGTATTTATATTTGCATATTTGCTTTGCTGTGGAGGGTTTTTGTCACTTTTTTTACTCACCATAACTTAACTCTGTATATATATATATATATATATCTTAATAAGTGTGGTGATTACCGACTCTTATCTCATTTGAGCAAATGTCAGCAACCAACCTAACACTGATGATACCCATCAAGGTTGAAACATGTCTGTGAGTGGGTTTACTGGCTTTGCATCTCCCAAACCCTTGCTTAAAAGCTGTGTTTAAAGCATGCTCATGTAATGTGAGCATGAGATAAAAGGTGGCACTGTGTGATGTCATGTAATTTCCCAGAATCCCTTGCTGCAGTGGAAGTGCTGTGTGCTGGGTGATAATGGTGAAAGACAGGGTTGCAGACCTGTCTAAGACATGCAAATGAACATACAGGAATATTTACAGTTGCTCTCTCTCTCTCTCTCTCTCTCTTGATATATATTTCAACACTGTATACCATTACAATATACAGTGACATAAAGCAATAACATTTGCGTTCTTACATAGAAAAGTTGAAAAATGAATTATGTCATGATAAGTTAAATATTCCCCATTACCCATTTTTTTTTTCATGAAGCCCTAAAGCTATCACATACCCCCATAGATGACGATTATATAAACACACTGAACTGCACACCACTCTTCTTATGATCCTGTTCTGTTTATATAACCTGTTTCCTGGAAACAGTTATTGTGTCTCTGGGTCTGTGCAGTACATGTTTTATTATACATTGTCTCTCTTTGCTGACTAAAAAACGAGTGGAGGAATTTATGGAAGAAATTCTTGGAACGTTGGGAAGATTCTCCAGACTTCAGTTTCTCAATCTCATTGTTTAACTTGGTTTTTGTATCCGCTGTTTTGTTTTCAGGTTTGGCCACGATATCTACAGTATTGATTTTGTTGTGATTATCATGCATAACAGAGGCTACCAGTGGGCAATTACTGGCCACAGGCCGTGTCCATAACATGAAGTCTTCTTCATCTTCATAGTACCACCCATCATCCCAGTCCTGAGATGTTCCAACTGATGTTTTTCGTTAGGGGAAGAAAAAAACAATTACACTAATTGAACATATTGTGTAATTATATTATGTGTAATGCAGGGGTGTAGTTATAGCCCAGGCAGCCCGGGCAAAGCCCGGGGGCCCACGCCATTGGTGAGCCTGCTCAGAGCCGCTGACAGGGAGGATAGCCAGGACAGCTTGTAGCCATCCGATCACTGAAGTCAGGGCCCCCTTCCTCAGCCGCGGTGACAGCTTCAGTCAGTGCTCAAGCACAGCATCAAAGCTGGATCAAGAGCTGTGAGCTGTGAGGGAGGAGAGAGAGGAGGGGGGGGGAGGGGGGAAAGGGGGTTGCTGAGAGAGCAGGCAGCAGAGGCTGGGGACGGAACTGAGGCAGAGAGCTGCAGAGCTCTGCAAACCCCTGCTCTCTGTGACATGAGGCATTACTATGTGCTGCTGTGGGAAGCTATGCTGTGTGCGTGTGTGTCAGTTTGCTGTGTGCGTATTAAAAAAGTACCATCGTTCGGTTTTATGAACAAACAATTCGAACTAGATTGGGTAGATATACTAGACTCCTGCTCCAAAAAATTGATGGAGCTCATTATCCAGCAAAAAACTAAGGAAAAATCCATTTTAATGGCTGACATTAAAATCCTTCAGATCAAATTGCAACCTTTCAGCAGAAGGGAGCAATTCGCTAAGAACGATAAAACATTATCATCAAATATTGAAATATCTGAAAATACCATCAGTGAAAAGAAACAACAAAAATTTGAAAGAGATAGGATTGATTACACTAAAAATCAGGTGTACTGCTGGCAAAAACCGGTTGTTGTACGGGAGATTATGGGCACCAGTACTCCAAGGGGTAGGAGTCAAAACCCAAAACGAGGGACAGTAAATGCCCCAAATAAATCTATCCTTAAAAACAAACGCATTGAAGCATCTAGTTTTGAATCTGATTATTCAGACCCAGAACCTAGATCTCATTCGGTCTCTTTTGATAAATCAAGAGAACAATCTAGGGACCGTGGGATGACAAACTATGATAGTAATATCACACCATCTTGTTCTTCATCCAAAACCAATAGATCGTCTGGCCAACCCTCCTCGGCTTTTTTAGACATGGGTGCAAAAAGCCGGGGAGAACGCGCAGATCAAAGAGGAAACGAGGGGGGTCAAAACAGAACGAAACGCAAGAAATACGACTAGGGGTTCCAAACAATGTTATTAACATCTCAGGTGTGGAATTAACCCTAGATCAATTGTCCCTCCTCAATAAAGGCCTCGGATTTGCGCCTAGTCAAAATTTCAAATTATTTGAAACCATTATCGATTTACAAAAGTTTACACGCAAGCTAGCTCTAAGGAAGATGTTTGCTGTTAAAGATGGTTTTGCAAATACTGAAAGCACAGACGGTACAATTGTAGAAGCTAATCCGTTGATCACCACAGATATACAGACTTTGAACTTCCAAGAAGTTTGTGTTCTTTCAGACATGGACTCTCTATTGGAACTGCAAGGCGAACCACTTATGACATACACTCAACCCTTCTTTGGTAAAGAGGATTCGGGTTATCGCCCAAAATCCTTATTTTGCCCCAGTTTCAATAGAGGTCCATCAATCACCACATTTGAACACCTTGTTGAACGCGATTTACGCATATTAGCAAGGGGGTTCACCTGCTCTAAAGTTGCCAAAGGTAATCTCTCATATACTGAGATTCAAGAAATGGAATGCATTAAAAAACATCATGACTTAATACTTAAAAGTGCAGATAAGGGCGGGGCTCTTGTCATTTTGTCAAAAGATCAGTATCTCACAGAAGCAATGAGACAATTAAATGACTGTACTACATATAAACTCCTTAGGAGTAACCCTACACTTCAGTATCAACATGAATTGTTGGAGCTACTGGACATGGGAAAAATTTTGAATGTGATCAACAAAAAGGAGTTTGATTTTCTTTCCTGTCCACATCCCGTGATTCCGATATTTCACCATCTCCCAAAGATCCATAAATCGCTGGTCAACCCTCCTGGTCGTCCAATCATAGCGAGTATTGGATCTTTGGGAGATGGATTATCGCGGTATGTGGACAGGTTTTTGCAACCACTGGTATCACAATTACCTTCATACATAAGAGACACCACTGATTTCGTTGCCAGCATACAGGAGTTCACTTGGCACAAGGAGTACAGGTGGGTCACCATGGACGTGACCTCCCTGTACTCCATTATTGAACACCATCACGGCCTTGCTGCCATTAAACACTTCCTTGATTTATCCACTTTATCTTTATCACATTGCACTTTTCTATTAGAATCTATATCATTTTTACTCACTCACAATTATTTTTTATTTGATAAGCGTTTTTATTTACAAACACTGGGCACCGCTATGGGCACGAGTTTTGCACCGTCATATGCGAACTTATTTATGGGTCTTTGGGAATCACAATTTATTTATCATAGTCACAATCCATTTCGTCACAATATTGTTTACTTTGGAAGATACATTGATGATTTGATATTTATTTGGAAGGGTGATGAAGTTTCACTTTTTTCTTTCATTGAACACATTAGCACTAATAATTATAATCTTAAATTCACCTATCAACATAATATTAATAATATTCATTTTCTTGACTTGCTCCTGTATGTTGGCAACGACATGAACATACAAACAGATATTTATAGAAAGGACAACTCTAGGAACACACTTCTAAATGCACATAGTTGCCATCCACGCTCCTTGATCAAAAATATTCCAGGAGCACAATTTGTCAGGCTTAAGAGAATCTGTTCGGACAATGATGTCTTTATTCAAAGAGCTAAGGAAATGTCCGACAGATTCCTGGAAAGGGGTTACTCTGTCCATGACATCACATCTGCATTCAATAAAGCGGATGCCATGGACAGAAGTACTCTTATTCGCAAAAAGTCAAAGGACTATCAATCTAAGAAGTTGCGAGATCGATCTATAATTTCAACTACCACTAACAGTCCCATGTTCATTAGCACATTCAATTCACAGTCACAACAGATTTGCAATATTATTGCCAAACACTGGCATACATTGTCCCTTGACAAAGATATTCGAGATATAGTGAAGGGTGGCCCCAAATTTACATATCGTAAGGCAAAAACACTAGCTGCTCACTTATCTCCGAGTATGTTCAACTCTGGATCACATGTTTCTAAAGTCAATAGCATCCCAAAGGGATTTTTTCATTGTGGCAAATGCTCAATGTGCAGGTACGCGGTTCAAACTAAGTTTATTTTATATAACAATGATCGTCAAAAATATTATCTTAGATCATTTCTAAATTGCAATATTTCCCATGTTGTCTATGTTTTGAACTGTGCTTGCGGTCTACTGTACGTGGGCCGCACTATAAGACCTTTGAAAACCAGAATTGCGGAACACGTCAGGTTAATCAAAAAGAGAGATGTTAATCATCCTGTGCCCAGACATTTCTCTTCATGCCCTGTAGGTAGTATTAATAATTTTTCTTTTAAAGCTATAGAACATGTACCATGCCATCCCAGAGGTGGAAACAGGGAAAATACATTAAACCAAAGGGAGATGTATTGGATACACACTCTCAACACTCTCCATCCCCATGGGATCAATGTTGAATGGGAGTTGAAACACTTCCTACAGGGTTGATAAAGTGGAGAGTCTTGGAAGTGTGTATACTAATGCACCTCACATATACCCCAAGGGGTTAATTTCTGTTCATTAGGGACGCATCACCCTTTCACTTTTCTAGATTTAACTATGCATTATTTGTATTATCTGCAGGCATGAAATATAAGTTCTATGCACAATACTCATTGTATACTAAGGTATGAATTGTGATATACATTATCAATATGCATCATTTGTTGCTCTACGCACATTAGTCATTATAAATCTATCTATGAATTAGGTTTAATATGCTTCATTAATTCTTCTTGACATTTGTCCATTGGACTATATCCCCATATATATGTTCTATCCTTGTGTTTTCACAATAAAATTCAAGGGATGATACTATTTCGTATCACATATGCTGCTATTCACAGATCTTGATTTTAAATTATATGTTTAAATTTGTAATGTTTACATGTTACCATTTGGTATTGATGTTTGTTCTATTTCATACACTACAGTGCCCACATGACCCTCCCAGTAATGATAGGTACTGATTGCTAATTGTTATCATCTGCATGCAATTATATATTGACCTATCAGGACAAGGGACTATGTATATAACACTTCAGTGTGAGAGATCTTTGTACTCTTTGATAAAGTTCCTTCACGGAACGAAACGCGTCAGAGGTGTTCTCCGTTTTGTGATGCGCAGCACTATAGTGCAATAAAGCTGTTTTTATTCATTCATGTATCCGGCTGAGTTCCTGTTGCTGTGACCACCCACCAACTACAATTCATGTTTTATTATACATTGTCTCTCTTTGCTGACTAAAAAACGAGTGGAGGAATTTATGGAAGAAATTCTTGGAACGTTGGGAAGATTCTCCAGACTTCAGTTTCTCAATCTCATTGTTTAACTTGGTTTTTGTATCCGCTGTTTTGTTTTCAGGTTTGGCCACGATATCTACAGTATTGATTTTGTTGTGATTATCATGCATAACAGAGGCTACCAGTGGGCAATTACTGGCCACAGGCCGTGTCCATAACATGAAGTCTTCTTCATCTTCATAGTACCACCCATCATCCCAGTCCTGAGATGTTCCAACTGATGTTTTTCGTTAGGGGAAGAAAAAAACAATTACACTAATTGAACATATTGTGTAATTATATTATGTGTAATGCAGGGGTGTAGTTATAGCCCAGGCAGCCCGGGCAAAGCCCGGGGGCCCACGCCATTGGTGAGCCTGCTCAGAGCCGCTGACAGGGAGGATAGCCAGGACAGCTTGTAGCCATCCGATCACTGAAGTCAGGGCCCCCTTCCTCAGCCGCGGTGACAGCTTCAGTCAGTGCTCAAGCACAGCATCAAAGCTGGATCAAGAGCTGTGAGCTGTGAGGGAGGAGAGAGAGGAGGGGGGGGAGGGGGGAAAGGGGGTTGCTGAGAGAGCAGGCAGCAGAGGCTGGGGACGGAACTGAGGCAGAGAGCTGCAGAGCTCTGCAAACCCCTGCTCTCTGTGACATGAGGCATTACTATGTGCTGCTGTGGGAAGCTATGCTGTGTGCGTGTGTGTCAGTTTGCTGTGTGTGTATCAATTTGCTGTGTGTGTTTCAGTCTGTCAGTGTGTCAGTATGCTGTGTGTGTTTGTGTGTAAATTTGTCAGTTACACTTTGCTCTTTCAGTGTGCTATTTGTGATTCAGTGTCTGTCAGTGTGCTGTGTTTGCCTCAGTATGTCAGTGTGCTGTGTTTGCCTCAGTATGTCAGTGTGCTGTGTGTGGTTCAGTGTCTGTCAGTGTGCTTTGCATGCTTCAGTGTCTGTCAGTGTGCTGTGTGTGCCTCAGTATGTCAGTGTGCTGTGTGTGCTTCAGTGTCTGTCAGTGTGCTTTGCGTGCTTCAGAGTCTGTCAGTGTGCTGGGGGGGGGGGGGATTGGAGAAATCTGCCCCGGGTGCAAAAACACCAAGTTACTCCCCTGTGTTTACACATATTTACAGTATCAGACACCTCAAGAGCAGCTCGATCAGCCCTCTACTCCTTAGACGCACAGCCAGAACCTCCCTCTTCTACTCAGCTGCTCCCCCCTCCTGCTCCTCATCCTCCCAGTAAGACCCCCCCCCCCCTCATCCTCAGGGTGCTATTGCAGTGTGCGTGTGTGGGGGGGTTATTCTTAGTGTGGGGGGTTTATTGTAGTGTGTGTGTGTGAGTGGTTATTGTAGTCGTGTGTGTGTGTGGGGAGGTTATTGTAGTGTGTGGGGAGGGGTTATCGTAGTGTGTGTGTAGGTGGTTATTGTAACTTGTGTATTGTGGGGGGTACTGTATTGTAAGTGGAGAATTGTATGTGTGTGGTCAGGGGGGAGGGTGAAATGAATGTGAGGAGGGCATTGAGGGAGCTGGATGGAGTGTGGAGGGTGGGTTTACTGAGTGATAGTGTGAGAGAAAAAGGGGGTAGTGAGAGAAATACATCAGGAGAGTGAGGAGGTGTAAAAGGGGGGGGGCCCTCGAAGGGCTACCAACATGCGGTGGGCCCGATGAAAACTCCTGAATCTACAGAATATGTTCACTCATAATGGGGCCCTGAAATAAATGTCTGGCTACGCCACTGGTGTAATGGAAAAGTTTAAATTATTGTTACATCTGTATTATAGCTCTCCAAATCAGATGATAGTATGTCATGGTAGACCAGACATTACACAGTGATCCCAAATACCAGGCAGAACGAGATGGTTAAATAAACAAAGGTATATTTTGTCCAACAAAGAGCAACACAGTCCAAAACACAGCAAAACACACTGCAAACTCGGGGTACAGGGGATTCCTAGCTCACTGGGGTACGGCACTGCCGAAGCTAGCTTACCCTAAATACCGCCTTGTTCCATCCGTCCATCAATCCCAATAACAACGGATGCCCAACTCTGGTCCACAGTTCATTTTCCAATTGACCTCTAGACAACAAGACCAGTCATGAACAACTGTGCAGCCCTGCAGGACCTCAACCTCCAGCTGAAATCATGGAGGATGGGGTGCCGACCAATCAGCAGAGATCTTTCCTCCGCTGAGCCAATCAGGAGCTGGCAGCTTGCCCAGACAGACCAACCAGGGCTGTGGATGGTGACAGTGTCTCTGGACAGCCTTGGGGCTTTGGGAGTGTGGCAAATTGGAACTGATCAATTGGAATCGAGCCAATGGGGCTCGAGCCTAGTACCCAGGCCTCAATTTCCAGTTACAGATCCATGCCTCCAGCAGGGGTAGATGCCTATCTAATGGGGAGAGAACAATGCTCTGCTTTTGGAGCGTGTACCTTTCCCAGCAGGAGGGACTGCCCATCTCCACCTCACCATAGTCCAGAGGCACTGCACCTGGCCCACATAAAAGCTAGTCCCTGACCATTGTATGCTAGCCACTCAACTTTTGATAGTGACCCAAGTATACAATGAGTCACACAAGAACACATAGAAAAATAATTGCATTAGAAACCTTATAACCTTAGGCTAAGGCCCCGTTGCACGCGTCCGCACGGCTGTCTTGCTTGCCGGCGGAGCGTGCAACTCACTGCACCGCGATCTGGGGTCTGCAGGAAACTTTTTTCGGAGGGGGGGGGGGGGGGTGTGACCAAATGGGTCTGGTGGGCGGGGCCATAACGAGGGGGGGCACGGCCATGACGTGTGTCCGTGTGCTGGAGTGGAATATCCATTGACATATCTGCACAGTTTAATCGGGTGCTGTAAAGTCAAATCCCGTCCCGCCCACCCCCCCCCCCTTCAGTTTGCCCTGAAGCCGGGCCCCGTCCCCCAGGCCCTGCATGTAAATGCGTGCGAGGACATCAGGCAGTAGTAAAGACATGTGTCCCGCTCCCCGCAGCTCCCCGAAGCCTCCCCTCCTCCTCCTCCTCTCCTCATTGCCAGGGGTTCCCCCCGTGCATCTGCTTACACTGCAGACTATGAGGATAGAGTCTGTGGGAAGGAGCAGGGGGGCTCCCTTGGTGCTGCAGCTGCTTTCCCTCTCCCCGAAGCCTCCCCGCTCCCCGAAGCCTCCCCTCCTCCCCTCATTGGCTCACAGCCATACCACGTGACGCGTCGCCGCTTGGGATTACAATTCTCTTGTATCCCCTGGTGGCTGACGCGTCACAGCGTGTAGCGAGCCCTGCAGGGAGGAGGGACTGGGACCGGCTCGGGAGGGCACCATCACATGGTGAGTGGCGCTCACGCGGCCGCCCGCGCCGCCGGGCGCAGCGGGTCCCAGCCCTTACACAGCAACCCTGCTACAGATCCCTAATCTCAGGTTACATACTGTATTATAGCAGGGCTGGCAACCATTTTGCACCATAGACATGGCCATTCAGACCCTGTACTTGTGTTGCCATCTTGACTAGTAAGGGCAACGAGTGGGCTTAACCTTTAATATACCATGACCCGCTGTCCCAACCGTCACAGTAGTTTGGCTTGTAATGCTGTTAAATGAACTCATTGGGTTTGTTTGGGGATAGCTTCTGTGAGAAGGATGACTACCCATGTATCCTAAATACGTCTAAAAGCTAGAAATACTAATGAATTAACAAGAACTAATGGTTGAT
This sequence comes from Ascaphus truei, assembly GCF_040206685.1. NCBI lineage: Eukaryota > Metazoa > Chordata > Amphibia > Anura > Ascaphidae > Ascaphus > Ascaphus truei. The sequence continues at coordinate 383,938,095 of NC_134486.1, read as the reverse complement.
ATCTAATAATAAATAATAATGTTAAGACATATACCGTAATAATAATAATAATAATAATTGTATGCAATCTAATGTTAAACCATAGTTTTGCCCCATTGCAATACAGCAATGAAGTCCTTCACTGATTATGCCTTTGAAATATTTATATACATGCTGTAGCACACTCATCCTAGTGGGATGCTAGCAGGAGAGAATTGCACTGTAGCACACTCATCCTAGTGGGATGCTAGCAGGAGAGAATTGCACTGTAGCACACTCATCCTAGTGGGATGCTAGCAGGAGAGAATTGTACTGTAGCACATCTCTGAAGAACACTCATTTGCACGTGTTAGTGTTTTAAATGAAGCATATAAATGAATTGTATCAAAATCTAGTTCACTGTTACAAAGAGGACAATTTCTTTTATATATACATATATATATATACATATATATATATACATATATATATATATATTATATATATAAAAAACAAAGAAAGGGTCCGCAGCACTCTCCAGATGAAAAAAAGGAATTTATTGAAACATAGGGCAACCAACATAACCTAGAGCAGGGGAGCGCAAACTTTTTTCCCTGCGCCCCCCCCTGCCGGCAGTTTCCCTCTCTCTGCTCCCCCCTCTTACCTTGGCTCCGGCGTCGGCGTCATGACGTTACGTTGCCATGGCGACGCGTCTAAGAAGCCGCTGGAGCCAAGGTAAGTGCGGAAGCGGGGATATCCTGAAAACCTGACCTGTTGGGGGGGCTTGAGGACTGGAGTTGCGCACTCCTGCTACAGACAAATCCCAGGCCGGTACGAAGGGGCAAGAACGTGAGCTCTTGTTTAAACCAAACGTGGAGGCCAATCTTTGAACGTCAGTCTAACTGTAGCAGATTCTCTCGTGGGGAACACTTTGCCTATAATAATCATACGACAGTGTCCTACAATGTCTCCGAGAAACTATATACCATGTTTGTGGTGGCTCTGTGTAGCGTAATAAAATTGCACAAGACTATACACTTCAGTTTATGAAGCGGCTGGTCATTTGTGGTGGTTTCTGCCATTGATCATTATTATTTATACAGTATATAATGTACCAAAATATTGGGGGGGGGGGGGGAGGGGGAGGGGGAGAAGACACCAATAAAATGGTACCATTAACATACAGTACAATGAAGCTTGGAAGCATAAGGTAGAGACGTAAAGAGAGGTTGGTGTCTTACTAAAGCCGGGATAACACTTTTCTTGGTAAAAGATGACCCGTGCTACAGCAGAGTCAGGATTGAGGCCGATGTCACACAGGCTTCCATGCAGAAGGGAACCAGCAGGGCATCTTTGAATGGATGAAGTGTGTCACTGCTTTTCGTCGCCCATCATATCATTCTGTGAAATACTGTTATGTTGGCATATTCTAAAATACTAAAATCTTAGTACCAGTAGGTTTGAGTTGCTGCCCCTCATTCAATAAGTGTTAAAAGTCAGCTCAGAATACCCGAAACTATTACAACATTGTGGCCTGTTTTTTTTCGTAGGGTTTTCCAATCATCCTTTCTCTGTGCTGCTTTCGAAAGAGGTGCGCTGGGTTGTATTTTGTGGACATAAATCTGTTAGATTTACAACGGAAGCGGAGAAGCCAGTACAATATATATATCTCTTTCACCATGTCAGATTTTCCATCGGCTCTGGCTCATGTTATCCTTCTGCATCTCAGCATGGCAGCCAACACTGCTAACAGCAGCTGAATTAAACAGTTTGTCTCCTCCTCTCATTACACCCTGCAATTTTGGCAGTCACCCCGGGGACATTAGCCAGACATCTTGCTTCCTAAAAGGCGTTGAACTTTCCAGCTATGAAGCTCCCCAAAACCACTTAATCAAACAGGCATCATATACTTATAATTGCGTGGACAGTAACTGCATTCTTTTCAACGATGCAGCCTTCTCCAAATATACCTGCAAGCTACAATTATGGAGATATCTTACTTTCAAGGGCTCCTTCTGTTTCATAATACTATGGGTTAAGTAGGGTCTATATCGACATCCTACAGCCAAAATATATCCTCCCTTCTCCTACATCAGTCGTCAAGACCCCCAACAGGTCAGGTTTACAGTATATCCCTGCTTCAGCACAGGTAGCTCAATCAGTGGCTCAGTCTTTGATGGTACTATATTATAATTTCCTTTATCCAAGCATTGAATACATGGTTGTAGCTTCATAAATAAAATATACATACTGCACATACTGTACATATAAAAGTAATTAAAAAAAAGACAATGATTTATGGGTCCTTGATTGTAGTGACTGCTCAATAATTAAAAATGTAAGCATGCTGTTGGACATGTCTTGTTTTAACGAAACACAATTACTAGTACGACCTTGGCTTTCAGCACACGACACAACTCTGCATACTACTGTACCAGGATGAGGGCTTCCGTGGTATAACAGTTCAATAGTAATGATTCACTGAAAGTATATCTTCACAGCAGCAGCTAGGTTCAATTTTCCTGTTATTGAAAACAGGATGAAGTGTGTGGGCTGTAAATATTTTATTATTATTATAAAATGTGGCTACATATCCCAAGGAATGAGACGCGGGGCGATGAAAAGGGACACCACACATTTAAAGGTACCCTGAAAATATGCTGCAGGAGTGGCATAACTCCAGTCCTCAAGGGCCACCAACAAGTCAGATTTGAAGGCTATCCCTGCTTCAGTACAGTTGGCTCAATCAGTGGCTCAGTCAGTGACAGCCACCTGTGCTGAAGCAGGGATATCCTTCAAACCTCACATGTTGGTGGCCTTTCAGGACTGGAGTTGCCCTCTCCTGATCTACTCTGTGTGTGTATATGTGCAATGTAAAGTTGTGTCTATGAACTGTAGAAGTATTTTTTGTATTTGTTCGTGTACATGTATAATCGTTTAAAAAGAAACATGCATTTGAGATCTGTGTGTGATAAACAGTCCATTCTATATACAACAATCAGAATGCACAGGTCACAGTGGTAATGCTGGAACATGTCGCTCCAAGGGATGGTGCTGGTTACTCAATCACACTGACTGAGCTGGTTGCTCACACTGTAAACACTTTACAATGAGGACATGATATGGCGCGCGCACACAACCTGATGAAGGTGTCTTCTTACACCGAAACGTTGACACCTGAATACAGAAGATAATGTTTTAAAGCAGCGGTCCAGGTTGCTTTTCTTGCTTCTTTTTGTTGTTGTTCTAGGATTGAAATAGGGGGTCTCCGGAGCCGAACCCCATTCATTTCAGCTCCGGGGAATCCATTTTTCCGAGATACTTACTTCCATAGGGGGTGCCGGTATCTCCTTCATGTTTAAATGCCCCTCATTACACGGGCCAATAGGAAGCCGCAAGGGATGATGTCACGGCTTCCTATCGTCTAGCGTGTCGAAATTGGGGAAACCAAACACCAAAACCCGAAAGAAAAAGAGGCTTAGAAGAAAGCGAGGAAGAAGGGGGAAAAAGGTCAAAGAGGCACAATTACAAACAAGTATTTTTAATATAAGTAGTATAACACTTACCCCGGCACAGAACTTGGTTTTAGCTAAAGGCCTAAACTTTGCTGCAACCACTGGACCAAGTGGTTTCGAATTGTTTATTGATCCGAACACTGTAAGTTTTTTTTCTACAAAAGGAATGATCTATTATGGCATTACCAATAACTAGTACTATACAACTAGAGATTACAAGTTCAGATACAGTGAATGGTAAAGAAGACATTTTCACACACACTCTATTATAAAACAGGTCCCCCTTTTAGCCTAGTTTTTGCAAGGGGACATATTTGGAGACGTTCCATAATCTAGTGCAAAAAGCTTTCGCGACCTTTTAATAACAAGCTGAGCTATGCTGAAAGAACAGCTCTCAAGCATATGGAAGAAGACAGGAGAATTATGATTAAGCAAGCAGATAAGGGTGGCGGTGTCGTAGTAATGGACACCTGCTACTATGAAAAAGAAGAAAGTAGGATACTAGATGACAGTAACACTTATGAGAAACTAGAAAAAGATCCTACTAGAATCTTTATGGAAGAATTATTTATTCATCTATCAGAAGGGAAAACATGTGGAGTCCTGTCTGAGGAGGAGTTTGGTTATCTTTGGAGGAGTAATCCAGTTTTACCGGTGTTTTACTTTCTCCCAAAGATGCATACGAACCTCCAAGAACCTCCAGGAAGACCCATTATCTTGGGTATTGGTTCAATGACGGAAAACCTCTCTGAACATATAGATATTGTTCTCCACAAATATGTCACTGAGGTTAAATCATATTTGAGGGATACAATGCAGATATTAGACATTTTGAGCAAAATAAAACGGGAGGCGGGTTATATATTAGTCACATCAGACGTAACGTCTACACTTCCATTAGCCATGACCAGGGATGCAAAGCTATTTGCAAAACCCTAAGGGGTGACTCCAGTCTTTTGGATAAACAGGTCAGTTTTTTACTAGACAGTATCTCCTTTATTTTGGAGCACAATTATTTTTTGTTTAACGGCAGCTTCTTTTTGCAAAAATGTGGAACATTTATGGGGACCAGGTTCGCACCAAATTATGCTAATCTTTTTATGGGTGTCTGGGAATCGGATAGTATCTAGTCCCAGAACCCTTTTGGTGTGAACCTGGTCTTGTGGAAAAGGTATATAGACGATATCTTTTTGCGCACCTGTTATTTCCACCCGATTAGACGTTATACAGACACACTTCCTTGTTTCAAACTCCACCTGATGCTGAGTGGTTCCGATGTTTGAGGGACATAACATTGACTTTTACCAACACTGTTGATAGTGTAGGGTCCCTATTCACCAGACTGCCATCACTAGGGGCATCACCAGGCAGATTGCTGTTACTGGGGGCATTACCAGGTTAGTGACCCTACAGCCATTCACACATCCTCATTCATCCACCACCCAGCAGGCCTGTGTTCACCTAGGGGATTTTATTCACAGTGCATTTTATCATATTGTATGTTACTTTCCTAGCATAAATGTTAATAACATTTTTTTTATTTTTTATTATTAGTGGGGTCTTTTGGGACCACTTTAGACCTCAGTCATCCTTTATGTTTTGAGTATTATACTCAGCAGTCATATACTGCCAATACAAGCATTATAAGGTTGAGTGCATCAATATAGGGATTCTTTTCTGTGAGTACCCATAAGGGGTTTCACTAAGTGTTGGGTTCTAGTCAGTTTTCATCCCTGATACACCACCTGTTTGCGCAACCACAGATGATCATTGTATTGTATTAGGTGAGCGGCAGATTGTGTTTGTTTGGTGCCCTTTTGGTGTGAACCTGGTCCTGTGGAAAAGGTATATAGACGATATCTTTTTTTATTTGGAAGGGGGACCTCACAACTTTGGATTTATTTTTAAGGTATTATAATGAAAATCCACTTAACCTCAGATTTACCAGTAAATGGAGCGACAAGGACATGGAATTTTTAGAATTGGTTATCTTTTTTGAGGATCAAGAGATCAACACAAAACCTTTCTTAAAATTGTAGACGCAAACAATTATGTCTTAAAATCCAGTTTCCATCATCCAGGCTGGATTACCAATATCACGTTCGGACAATTAAAGCGCATTAAAAGAAATTGTAGTAAGAACGCTGCATATTTGAGTCAAGCAGAAAGCCTTAAAACTAGATTCCTCGACAGGAAATATGATGTGACTTCAATAGAACAGACTAATGACTAATGAGATTCAGTGCGATACATTACGGAAACCAAGGATCGATAAGGGCCATAAATCAGACTTTCAAACATCCTTTATTACAAGGTATAATCAGAAGGCGCTAGACATAAAGAATGTAATCAGTAAATACTGGCACATACTGAAAGAGGATCTGATCCTTGGGAACATTATTGAAGATAGACCAAGAGTCATTTTTTAAAAAGCGCCAAATTTTAAAGATAAACTAGCGCCAAGTGCTTTTTGGGTTAATAATCCAAAAGAATGGTGGTTTACTAAACCAGTGGTTTTTTAAAAATATACGGCCTGCTCTTTTGGGTCCAATGAAAATTTTAATTTTAAGTCTAACAATATTGGGGAAACTTTTAAAATGAAACAATTTGTTAATTGTAAGACTAGTTATGTTGGTTACATCTTGGAGTACCCTTGTGGCCTCTAATACATGGGCAAGACCATTAGACCCTTAAGAGTGCGCATTTTAGAACACATCAGTAATATTAAAAAGAAGATGCTGACACATAGTGTGCCTAAACATTTTTTGAAGGCACACAACGCAAACCCAATTTGATTAAAATACAGAGCCATTGAATGTGTCGACACACACTGGAGAGGGGGAGATAGAGGAAAAAGACTAATCCAAAGAGAAAGTTATTGGATTTTTAAATTAAAAACTCTTGAACCTGATGGTTTAAATATAGATATTGATATTGCTGCTTTTCTTTGATCAGCTCCAGTTTTATCTTTTATAGCCATTTTTATGCACCACTTTTATTAATTCTAAGCATTTTGTATCTATTTTTTAATTGGTGTTTGGTATTTTTATTATTAACTGGTTGGTTCTCTTTTTTTTTATTATTAACTGGTTGGTTCTCTTCTTAATGGTTGGATGTTCTCCTAGTCAGTAATAGTATTGGTACCTCTTATGTGTATAATTATTATTAACTGATACAGTATTTATGTCTACTTAGGATTCAGCTGCTACACTTTTTCATTGTATTTATATGTATTATATGATTATGTGTACCATGTGTTTTTAAACTTTTTTTTTTATTATGGTTGAGTGAATTGCTTGACTACAGTAAATGTTAAATTGTTATGTATTGTTATTATGACGAGTATCTAAATTAGTTACAATGGCACCTTCATGAGGACATAAAAGAAACACGACACAATCCTGAATATGATGTATGCAAAAACGCGACCCTTAGTGGACAGTATTTATAGAGTCTCATTCAGTGTCAGGGAATCAAGGACCCCTGACGAAGCGAACTTGCGAAACGCGCTGAGCCCTGATTCCTGACAGACCCGGATAGGCGACATCATCGCGTGTGGATGTCGATCACGTGAGGATCGGAATGCGGAAGTGTGAGCTTCAGCAAACATGGAAGGGAGCCTTGCACTGCTGAAGGACACTTTGTTGGGGACATTGAAAACGGAGGACTGCATAATCTAGCCCAGTGGATGCTGTATCGGCCGTGAAGCAGAAGCTGTTGCTGTGTAAAGTGCTGTTTGTCCAAATTGACCCAGCGTGGTCTAAATGCTCACCACAAAGTCACTTATGTAAGTGCATTACTTTATGTTTTTTAAAATAAAAGCAATATTATACAATTTTTTCTTTTTCTTTTCTATATGTGGATTTCCCCTCCCTTCCCATGGGAAAATACCTGTGTAAACACGGAGTACCTGTTTGGAGAAAAGTTGGTAACTTATAACAACCACACTGCCTGATCATCACGTCTAATATGTGAGTGAAAAATCTATAGAGTCCTCATCAATACTCTATTTATTGAACCGGACAATATTGAACTATTGGGTGTCTTTATTTTCTTCCATGTCCTGATGAAATTTGCGCACCTGCTATTCTTCAACCTATCCTTTTGTACCTGCAATATATTGTTACTATCGGCACCATCTTGTCCATTTCTTCGTTTTGTGGCTTGCGAGTTTATGCAGTACTTGTGGGCTTTCTGCATTCAAGCAAGAATTCGATTGGAATATCTATACTAATAGACCATCTGTGGGACTGAATGCATGTTTACATCTTATCAAATGTGAGTACATATTTATCTGAAGTTCGGTTTATGGTTCCTGTGTCCAGGTAGAATTGCACTATTTGTGTGTTTTTTTCTTTTTTATGTTTACACCGGTTCTCTGCGCTCCCTAAATTTTCTACTAAAACTATTACGGGAGGACCACAAAGGAAGGTCCAGTGAAGGGTGAGCTGCAATTATCAGTGTCTGTTCTGAAGGTTTCTATTTCAGTGTATTTTACTTTGCATTATTTTACTCTATTTGCACAATTTGAGTAGCATTTGTGCACTTTTACGTGGTGTTCTGTTACTAAGCATTCACACACGCTAACGGGAGCGCCGGGTGAAAAGCTGTTCACATTAAGCCACCATTTCGTTAGGCCCACACAGCTCAGCCAGAGCTGCTAATGGTACCCCATATGGAGATAAGTATATCGGGAAGTAGGGGGTTCCCGGAACTAAAATTAATGGGGTATAGCTCCAAAGACCCCCTGCTTCAATCCTATAACCAAATAAAAAGAAGAAATGCAACCTGGACTGCTACGTTAAACTTCAATACTGCTGTGCTATATTATATCCTCTTTCCAAACAGTCCATTCAACCACCCTCTCATGAGTGATCCATGGATAGAGTGGGAGAGAGTATATGAGCTTGTTGTCCAACCAATTTGTGTTTGGAAGGGATAGGAGAGAAACCTTTAACACATCAAGAGGACAGAGTAATTCTGAGGGACTGAAGCTAACCAAAATAAAATGGACTAGTTGCACCTTTGGGCTGATAATTGTTTCTAAGGAACACACTTATGAATGCATACAGTGTAAAGGTGCTTTCTAAAGAGTCATGCCATAATAAGCAGGAGGAAACAGTTTTAGAAAATGAGCCTCAATGCATCATTGTGCTATGGTTTGTCTCCACAGGGAGGGAAAGTATATTAACCACAAATAAGGTGGTATGTCTCAACAAACACAGCTTTGATGGATGAGCAGAGCATACAATGCTTTCATGTGTAACCGAGTCATCTCAGCTACATGACTGATGCCCAAGGTACTAAATATTTACAGCAGACAGCTTCGTTCAATCAACAACAAAATATCTTATGCATACGCCATGCTTCTTTCCATTAGTAGAAGTGTCAAGAGCACTTGTGCACAATCTGACAATTGGGTTAAAAGCATTAAAAAAATACACCTAATAGTAAACTATTTTCTTTCGCACACAGAAAGGTATTTAACAACGTAATTAGAATACACTATGGTATGGGAACTGAGTTGGTCTCACTGTGAGAAAAGAATGGATCTTTTTTATTTTTATAGATTACAAATTGTATTAAATCACAAATGACATCACTGATGTGGAATACTGTCTGTAGGATCTCAACAGGTTTTAACCTATGTACTTAGTACTATGATGTTAAAGGGTGAACTAAGTAAATATGTATGTATCTACGTATGCCTTTATTTATATAGCGCCATTAATGTACATAGCGCTTCACAGCAGTAATACAAATGGTAAGCTTATGCATTTGACATGTCATTATATGGCATCAAGATAATGTTGTAGATGTAGAGGATGAATGGAATGCATTTCCCATCAGCCACAAAGAGAATTTTAAAAGGTTAAAATCTTCCTTAAAGTTTGACAATGGTGAATTAGAAGGGTAGACATTTCCAAGTAAAATGTTTGGAACTTTAGAATGAAATGGGGGAACTTATGAATAAATGGATAGGAACTTCTGGTTGAGAATAATAGCTTCCAGGTGAGTGGATTGGACCCGCAACAATGAGAATATCCGAACTTTTCACTAAAACAGCGGTAACTTTCCAGGAAGGGGTTGGGAACCATTGATTTAAAAGTTTAGCCTTCAGCTAAAAAAGCCTGAATGTCTGAGACACAAAACTTCCAAACGACAGCTGCTTCTGACTGAGCTGGTTTGGGCTTTCACTTGACGTACCAAGACTCCCCAACACAATCTTTCCTCGTCATAAAAGTTCCCCCCTCATTTTACTATAGTCTATCCTTACTCCAAGCTATTAAAAGTTAGAATATACAGACCTACTGTAACTCAGAGATGATTTGTAAGTCAGACAAGTACTTATCTGAAAAACTGGGGTTTTTTTCTGTTTTTTTTAAGAGCTATTAACCTGTGAATACCAGACCCATAATATTAGGCTCACTCATGAAGAAGTTAATTACAAGCATTGTTGTTAGGTAGCATATATATGAGTACAGTATATATATGTATGTGTTGTGGTGACCTTCAGGAGATGGGGGAGGCGAGCGGGCAGCGTTCAAGTGTCACCGGGGCTCCGCGGCGGCCCGACAAGCACAGGGCGCCGCCATGATGGATTGTTGCACAGGCGCAGTATAATGGTATTGCAGGGAACTCTTGGAAGGTCGCGCATGCGCAGAATAAGCGCGCGAACGATGGGCCAATCAGCCGGACGCTCTTAGCGGAACCACAACTCCCATGAGCCTCAGTAAGGTCAGAGGGGACTCAAGAGCCAATAGGAAGGTGAGGATAGTGGAGGAGCAGGAAAAGGAAGCTAGCCGGAGACACGCTAGCCAGTGCGCCCGGGGAAGCAAGGGAAGAGGAGGTGTGTGTTGCAGGGGGTCAGTGACCCACCTGCGTAGGTCAGAGACTTCCTTTAGGCCCCAGTGCAGACCCTGAGTCACCACCAGCTTGTGGTACTACAGGGAACAGCCATATATATATAGGGACACCATCCCCTTTACTGTACTAGCAGACAGGGACACAGTATTCCTTCTACGCTGCTGTGTGGGCAGTGGTTTGGGAGCAAGCTGCTGGAGACAAGCAACTACTTGTAGGAGACTACGCTGGATCGCCGGAACCTTTGTGAAGCTTATTTACCGACTGCGGACGCGGTCGGAAGGTATTATAAATAAGTGCACCAACACCGGTACTTGCAGGCGCTGATCCCGCCTTGGGGGAGGGTTCTTTGGGGACACTGGGTGGAGTGACCAAGGGACTGGTCCAGAACATTGGACACGGTGTGGGGTACACGCGGTGGTGGGAGAAAGGGACATTGCTCCAGCTGAAGTGTGGCAAGGCCTCAGGTGTCTGATTGCTAAGTACCAGCTATTCATGCACTGTGATTATATGTGTGATAGGTGTATGTTAGGTTTTGCATTCACTTACTAGTAAAAGGTTACAACGTTGATGCTTATTATCATTATTCTTGTCCAGGGGAAGATAAACACAAAAGCGCACCAAGATTTTTGTGTTTATCTTTCCTGTTGACATTTGGTATCCCCGTCGGAGTCTTCCGGTGGAGTCCACTTTTGGAGGTGGGGGAAGACACCTCAGAACACAAGAGCAGCAAAAGAACAGAGAGGAATCAACATTCCAGGTTTAAAGAGCCAGAGCGCGGACTGAACTTTTTCACTCTTGTCCAGGGGAGTCTTACTTATTGGGGATCCTGGGTAAGTGGAGGCGCTGCCAAGTACATATTGTTACCCCAGGCTCCCAGTTAGCGGAGGCCCAGATCTCGCTCAGCCAGCAGGTATATACAGCATTAGTAGTCATTCTATATCAGCAGGAAAGAGGGCTACATTTGGAGGCACTGCTGAGAGCTTAGACCTGGGGTACCCTAAGTAGTATCTAAATTGTGCTATCCAATTTCGCCATGTTCGTGCCCTCCCAGACCGAGGTGCGCAAGTGGGCCCAACAATACAAGATACCTTTAAATTGTGCCATTGCCGTTGGGCGTGTCCCGGCCGCGACGTCCCTGGGCACAGTAGGGGACCAAGTGAGAAACCTCCCATCCTTGGCGACGGCCCGAGTTATGGACCATAAGTATGATGCTGACCAAACATGGCGCAAGGTCCTATTGGCCACTGAACAGGAAATATGCCCCGAAGCGGTACCCTCTATACTCACCCTACCTGAGACCCCGGGAATTCATTGTTCACTGGTCCATGTGAGCATAGCCGCACCACTGGCTATGTCCACGCCCCAGAGAGAGCGCCCCGGACCATCTTCTGCAGTAACGTATACTCCGTTCCGTACCCCTGAGAGCAGCCTAAACCCCACATGGCCAGCAGCCACTGGCCTAGGAGTATCCTTTACACCATCCACTATCCGGCTCTCCCTGAGTAGAAGTAGCCTGTCCAGACTAAATTCAGATAGCCCTTATGCTGGAAGTAGTACATCTAATGAACTAACAATACCTGTGCTGGTTGAGGCTATACATCAATCTTCACAGTCGCACCAATACAGGAAACTGAAGGCGTTCTCCGGAGACAAACCGACACCCTTAGGAGAAGTGGGCTTTGAGGAGTGGTTGGATCATGCTGAGCAAGTGCTGCCTGAACGGGCCTGCACCGTCGTAGTGAGGAGGCAGCGAATCATTGAGTGCCTGTGGCCGCCAGCGTCTCATTTCGTGCATTGTTACAGAGATGATCATCCAAAGCATACGGAACACCGGTGGACTCATTCTCCTTGATGGCCAAATTCCACTCACTTGCCCAAAAGGAGGGACAAATAGTGTCTGACTTCCTTAGGCGACTCCACTTGGATCTCTGGACTCTGGTAAAGAGGAGAGTTGTGCAGAAGGCTGATGCTGATGGACTTCGAACAACGCAATTCCTGAGGGGACTCTTATCGTTACACCCGGTAGCCATGAGAGTCAACGTAGGTCTTGTGCCGGGTCAGGCCTTGTCGTTTAATGAACTTATGGACAGAGTACAGGCTCATGAAACTGTGCTGCTAGGTCGGGATCTGAACACAGCTAAGAAAGCGGGAACCACCTCCGAAGAAACCAAGAAAGGAGAGGCTAGAGTGAAGCCAGTTGTAGAAGTGGGTCGAGAGAGAGCGATCCTGAGGAAGGTGAGGTTGATGTTGATGACTCTACATCAGGAAGGACTTCCCCGGCTCCAAGCAACCTGTCTACCAGGAGTAATGTCCAGTGTTTCCGCTGTGGCAAGATGGGCCACATATCTTCTTTCTGCCCCGTCAAAAGGAAAATGGCTTCCAGGACTGCAAAATCCATGCTGTGCACCACCTTGACCGCTGAAACCGCTCCTGTGTCCGAAGGGGTACGACTCCAGAGCCTACTGAAGTGACGCCACTACCGCAGATGGGTAGCCGCATCGGACCGGCGGTCATTGTAAAGGACGTTATTGAAGGCATCTATGCGTCCGCACTACTGGATACTGGTTCGCAGGTAACCATTGTATATAGACCCTTCTATGATCAGCACCTTCACCGGTTGCCCCTGCTGTCAGCAAACACCATGAGGTTACGAGGGTTGAGCCAGGAGGATTATCCTATTGATGGAGTGGTACGGGTACGTTTGGATATTCCACAGTTGAATACCGGCAAGCATCATCCCATGGAAGTGGAAGCGTTGGTGTGCCCCGAACCCCAAGAACACCCCAGTGCACCTATAATCATGGGAACCAATACCGACATAGTACAGGCAGTGATCCGTATGTACTTACAGGAGGCGGGCGAACTACCGTTGATGCCCGGTGTTACAGGAAGAATGCTGTAGGATAGCTGCCGAAGAAGAGCATGGGGTCCTGTACAACATTGATTATGGATTGATGGAGATTCCGCCAGGGGGAGGAAAGATGATGACGGCCACCTGTTGCTACCCAGAGAAGTGCAAGACGGATCGACTATTCTCCCTGGAGAGTACTGCAGACGACGGCCAACAGCGTGGATACAAGCTGCTGGCCTCGGTGCAAGAATGGCCGTCTAAACTAACAAACAGAGTACGGGTCTATGTGAAAAACCTTTCTCCCTATCCCATGGCCATAGATTACGGGCAGCAGTTGGGCCGAATATATCCTGTCACTCCGGAGGAGAAGATGGAAGTTAGATCACAGGCAGCTACCATCTCCACTGATGTCCCTCAACTGGCGTTTGATTTCGAAGATTCCCCCATGACGGTGGAATGGAAGAAGAGGTTACAGGCCAAGTTAGAAACCAGACGAGAGGTATTCTCTATCAGTGATATGGATGTGGGGTGTAGCCGCAGTGCCCAGCATACCATATGGCTTAGCAATACGACTCCCTTCCGAGAACTATCCCATCGCATCGCCCCGAGGGATGTGGAAGATGTGAGAAAATTGCTACAAGAAATGGAGGAGGCCGGTATTGTCCGGGGGTCGCGTAGTCCTTACGCCTCGCCCATCGTGGTGGTGCGAAAGAAGAACGGGACGGTACGTCCATGTGTGGACTATAGAACATTGAACAACCGTACTGTACCAGATCAGTATACCCTTCCGTGGATCGAAGACCTCTTGAATGCTCTGTCCGGGAATAAATGGTTCAGTGTGTTTGATCTAAGGTCAGGGTACTATCAAGTGCCCATGGACTCTGAAGACCAAGAGAAGACAGCTTTCATTTGCCCGTTTGGGTTCTATCAGTTCACGCGTATGCCTCAAGGGATATGTGGTGCACCAGCCACCTTTCAGCGTCTGATGGAAAAGACAATTGGAGATATGAATCCCAGGGAATGCTTAGTGTATCTGGATGATATTATAGTGTTCGGCAAAACGTTAGAGGCACATGAGGAAAGGCTGTTGAAAGTGCTGGATCGACTCAGTGCTGAAAGGCTCAAGCTGTCCATGGATAAATGTCATTTCTGCCGCACCTCAGTGACTTATGTGGGTCACATTGTCTCGGCCGAGGGGATAGCTACCGACCCCAGGAAGATAGAAGCAGTGGTGAATTGGCAGCGGCCCAATAACGTCATGGAATTACGTTCGTTCCTGGGGTTCTGCAGGTATTACCGAAGATTTCGTGGAAGGCTACTCATGCAAAGCGAAGATTCTTAACACCCTTCTCAAAATCTATCCCGAGGACACGGGCCGTAAAGCCACTTCCGCTCAAGTGCCCTTCGGGGTCAAGTGGACTCCTGCATGCGAGCAGGCGTTTCAAGGGCTAAAGATGAACTTAACACAGGCTCCGGTGTTGGCGTACGCAGATCCGGATCGACCATATGTCCTGCATGTGGATGCTAGCTTCAACGGGTTAGGAGTGGTGATGCACCAGAAATATGATACCGGGCTGTGACCGGTGGCGTATGCCAGTTGAAGCCTGACACCTAGTGAACAAAACTACCCTGTACACAAGTTGGAGTTTCTAGCCCTCAAATGGGCTATAGTGGATAAGCTGCATGAGTACTTGTACGGCGTTCTCTTTGAGGTCAGGACGGATAACAACCCTATGACGTACATCAATACCTCTGCTAAGCTGGATGCTACTGACCACCGTTGGCTAGCTGCACTTTCAAATTATCGATTCAACCTTAAGTACAAGCTGGGGCCTATGAACATTGGGGCGGATGCCCTATCGCGTCGACCAGGGCTGAATCCTACTCCGGATGAGGAGGTCTGGGAGGAAATTCCGGAATCCGGCATACGGGTTTTGTGCTCTGTAGCAGCAGTGGTAGATGACCGTGTAGCTTTTTTCTGAATTGAGGATAGTGGATTCATTAGGGTGTTAACCAAAGGCTATCCCAAGGGCGTACCGAAATCCAGAAGGAATGAATATCACTCCGGATAAGATTATTACTTGGAAAGATTTGGTACAATATCAAATTCATGATCCAGTGGTAGGGATAGTTCGTCAAGCTCCGCAACAAGATAACCCTTCAATACTTAAACGAGCCCCTAAAGACATGGTAACCCTGCTAATGAAGGAAATGGACAAATTTGAAATGGACAACTGTCTATTGTATAGGGTAGTACCGTGTCATAATAATCTAGATAGACGGCAGTTATTCTTACCCAAGATCCTGCAATTCACCGTACTCCGAGAGTTACATGATGATCACGGCCACCTCAGCATTGACAAAACATTCGGGCTACTTCGTGATCGATTCTTTTTGCTGAAAATGAGAGAGTCTGTAGAGATACACTGTAGGCGATGTACCCGCTGTATACAATGGAAAACACTACCCACCCGGGCTGCGCCCATGGCCCATTTGAAAAGCTCTGGACCTATGGATCTGGTGTGTATGGACTTTCTTTGCATCGAACCTGACACCCGAGGTATCGGAAATGTACTGGTGATCACAGACCACTACACCAGATATGCCCAAGCCTTTCCTACTAAAGACCAACGGGCTGTGACTGTAGCTAAAGTATTATGGGAGAAGTATTTCCTTCATTATGGTTTACCAAATCGACTGCATTCGGATCAAGGCCGAGACTTCGAAAGTTACCTTATACGAGAATTGCTTAAGTTGCTGAATATTACCAAGTCCCGGACGACACCGTATCACCCTGAAGGGGACGCTATGCCGGAACGGTTTAATAGAACACTGCTCGACAAGCTTGGAACCCTGAAAGGTTCACAGAAGACTGAATGGAGCAAATATGTAGAGACTTTGGTGCATCCGTATAATTGTACTCGACATGAGTATACTGGATATACACCTTATTTCCTGATGTTTTGGACGAGAAGCTCAGCTACTAGTAGATGTACGCCTGCGGATATCTGTTGATGGAGTACCCAATAGGACACATTTCCAATATGTGCAAAGGTTACAAGACAGTTTGCAACAAGCATATAAATTGGCAGAGAAAGCTTCGGCCCAACTAAATGCGAATAATAAGAGACGTTATGATCACAAAGTACGGCATAAGGAAATTCTTCCAGGGGATGCTGTTCTGCTACGAAACCTGCGCATTCCCGGAAAGCATAAACTGGCCGACCGATGGAGAGATGGGGTATATGAAGTGGAGTCACAGATGCCTGGCCTCCCGGTGTACCGTATCAAAGACTCAGAAGGCCGGGTAAAGGTATGGCATAGAAATCATCTCCTTCCCATACTTCAAGTAGGAAATGAAGAGCTGGAAGTACCTACTGCATCGCTAGATGGGGAGTCAGATATCACAGAGGGTGGCTCAGAGACTGTAGATAACACCACCTCTGAGGATGCTATGGAGGGAACCTCTCAAAGGGGCCTTCCGACTGTTGAGGCATCTCCAAAAGGAGCTACACGTAAAGGGCCTCATGGTCAAACACCGGATAGGTTGACTCCAATGAGCCAACCTCTAGACCCACAGAGCCCATGCTTTGTGCCTCAAAAAGACTGTATTGAAACATTGAGCCCCTCAAGGGATGAGGCTGAGTTGCAAACCGAGATTAGTTATTCTCCAGAGGGAGTAACTGAAGAACAAATGCGCAGAAGTCAAAGAGTCAGTCAACCTCCCATGAGAATGACTTATGATCAGTTCAGGGCACCCCACTATGAGGCTCAGCAGTGGGCTCGCAGTAGAGTGAGATCTGTGATTGGAATGTTTAACGAAATGTATAATCTCATGTAGAGCATACAGTGATAAGTTATATTTCATACATGCATTTTATTGTGTAACATGTGATAGTACGTTCCCAAGCGGGGACGTTGGATTCCACCAGGGGGAGAATGTAGTGGTGTTCCTGTGCCTCCCCGGCTTTATACCTAGCTGTGAGTGCTGTAGGGCTATGTGGCAGGTCAGTTGACCCTCAGGAGATGGGGGAGGCGAGCGGGCAGCGTTCGAGTGTCACCGAGGCTCCGCGGCGGCCTGACAAACACAGGGCGCCGCCATGATGGATTGTTGTGCAGGCGCAGTATAGTGGTATTGCAGGGAGCTCTTGGAAGGTCACGCATGCGCAGAATAAGCGCGAACGATGGGCCAATCAGCCGGAGGCTCTCAGCGGAACCACAACTCCCATGAGCCTCAGTAAGGTCAGAGGGGACTCAAGAGCCAATAGGAAGGTGAGGATAGTGGAGGAGCAGGAAAAGGAAGCTAGCCGGAGACCACGCTAGCCAATGTGCCCAGGGAAGCAAGGGGAGAGGAGGTGTGTGTTGCAGGGGGTCAGTGAGTAAAAAAAGTGACAAACACCCTCCACAGCAAAGCATATAGCAAATGGAAATACAACTGTATGCTCATTTGCATGTCTTAGGCAGGTCTGCAACCCCGCCTTTCACCATTATCACCCAGCACACAGCACTTCCACTGCAACAAGGGATTCTGGGAAATGATATGCAAATGAGCACACAGTGCCACTTTTTGCTTCAAAAACCATTTTTAACATGGTTCCCCAAAGCTGTGACCATGCAGCAAGCTTAAGCCTATAGAGAACCATGTTAAAAATGGTTTTTGAAGCAAAAAGTGGCACTGTGTGCTCATTTGCATGTCATTTCCCAGAATCCCTTGCGGCAGTGGAAGTGCTGTGTGCTGGGTGATAATGGTGAAAGGCGGGGTTGCAGACCTGCCTAAGACATGCAGATGAGCATACAGTTGTATTTCCATTTGATATATATTGGAAACAGATAACATGATTCATTCTAGCGTCCAATTTCCAATTCTGACCTAAATTACCATTAATACTTAAATCGGCCTGAAAAAGCCCCACATTCCCAGCCATATGCACAGCTGCCATCCAAACTTCACTCAGCCTTTAAGATGTTGAATCTCCCCTGGAAGAACATATAACAACTTGAGACCTAGCTCCCAGTTAAAGGCTCTCTCTCTCTTTCTCCACTTGTGCCACAAATTGGAAACCCATTCACAGAGACAGAGAGCAAAACAGATGCCCAGATATTAAGTCATGGTAAAAGCTAATTTTAAAAGTACTGTACTGTATTTTTTTTATCTGATTAAAACTAATGAGCCATCTGTCTGCTGCACATTGCTCTAACTGCGCACATTTCAGGGGACGATCAATGCTCCAAATAGGATTTCTGTATGTGCTATATCTGGTTTTATACACCAACACAGTACTAGTTTTAGAATTGTTATATAGGAAACTCCTGTCTCATGCACCAAGCATTAGATTTCAGGTTGAACTGCGACTCACTGCACTTAAACCTTCTGCTGCCGTCTCTGCAAGTCTCCCAACAACCGCTTACATTGTAAGGTCTCATATCGGGTGCTTGTATTTGCCTGTTTAATGCACTTATTGTATTATAGTCCCTATATTTTAATGTCATGCGTACATGTATATATGTATGTATATATATCTTTACTTATATAGCGCCATCTATATACATAGCGCTTCACAGCAGTCATATATGACATAATAATAATAATATAACACATAATGGGAATAAGTGCTTCAGACAAAAGTAAAAAGGAGTTCCTGCTCCGAAGAGCACTATTCGACTGAGCCACCTGTGCTGAAGCTGGGATATCCTTAAAACTTGACCTGTTGGGGGTCGGGGTCTTGAGGACTGGAGTTGTGAACCCCTGCCGTAGAGAATCTAATTTAGGTGCCTGAGGCAAAGATAAAGTGACATGCTCGAGATCACAAGGAGCTGACTCTGGGACTCAAACTGGACTCACCAACTTTAAAGGAAGTGTTCTTACCACTAAGCTACTCGTTCGGCCTCCTACTTATAAAACTATTTATGGAAGGTGCCGTCACTGATATGCAGAACAAGTGCATAGCTCGTCTCTCGGTTGCAATGAAGACGCTGTTACATTACTTCCAGAAATTCCAACGCACGAGTTCTGATGACGGCCCTGTTGCTAAGGACTGAAATGTTGCCACTTTTTTTTGTTGACTAATTTATTTAAAAAAAGGGTAAAATAACCGGAGCGGTAGAAAAATAAAAATTTAAGAGAATGGTAAGAAAATAGGCAAAAAATACATGCAAGGGAAAAGCATTAAAAATACACCAAGACACCCCCCCCTTCCTTCTCCCCTCCACCCCACCTCGTTACCTTCCCACCCTCCCCTATTTTTATTTTATTCACCTACATCAGTTTACCCCCCCACCCTCCTTTTTTCCTAATCTCCTGTATGTGTGATGTGTGTATCCGAAGGGGAGAACTACAATGTTTTGATATACCCTATCCTATACCCTCCCCCGCCCCTATTTTTCTTCTGTACCCATAACTCTGAAAAATTCAACAAAAATTGAAATTTATAAAAAATAAATAAAGAAACCGCACCAAGACAGAAATCCTAAATAAAATTGTGCGGAACAGATGTACACCACAAGTAGTGAACCCCAATCGAACGCCAGGTAGAAAAAAATATGGAAAGGGAAAACAGTATATGCTAACTTGTTTTGTCCATAGAGGCTATGAAGCCCCTCCTTTTCATGCTTACGTACAATAAGCCCCAACTTACCAGGGTAAGAATAATACTGGCAGCGATCGGCTTGTATTTGCCTTCCTGTATACTACAGCCAGTCGATTTGTCACGCACACGATCCTCAAATTCTCTTAGTGTTCCAATGTATAAAAAGAAGCCTCTGATCACTTATAAACGCAGCAGAAGACACATTTGTGAAAAATATACCAAGCTATACATTTTCTCAAGCCATAAAAATTTGCTGCTTTAAATGTAATGGCTACTCAGTATGTAATGCTCTCACTTTAGGTGAAACATCCTCTACATCAGGGGGGTGCAAACCTTTCAGTCTGTGCCCCCCTGCCTGCTCTCCCCCCTGCTCACCCCCCCCCCCTTTACCTGGTGTCCGGCGTCTTCTGACATCGCGTTGCCATGGCAACGCATCGCTGGAAGACGCCGGACACCAGGTAAGGGAATTTACACAGGCCTCGTGTGCGCTCCCCGGCATTTAATTTAAATGCCCCAGTTAGCGCACCCCTGCTCTACATGATAATACATCGCAGATCAAACAATGTATCACTTCTAATACAACAAAATGGGACCGCCGGAATTTTAATGATAGGGGGTGTACATGGCTGAGGGGGGGGGGGGAGGCAGGGATCCGTGCCATAGAAGTGTTGTTTTTATTTAAATTACGTTGAATATGTTATTTATATTTAAGTTGTATTTAGTTTGGTATTAATGGGTTAATTGGCTTGTGAGAGGCAGTTGGGGGCTTGTGGTCCAGCAGTTAGAACTGTTAGAAGCACCACATGAAGAGAGTGCCGACACTTGCTCAGTCGGCAGATCACACCGTTGGAAAGAGCACTAATCATGCCCCACTACGTTAAAAAATATCTTCTGTTGCATATTTATTCATAATTGTTGTTAGTATTTAGTTGTTAATGTGAGGGCACTGGGCCTCCGCAGCCATGTAATTAACATCGGAAAATGTTCCCGTTGGGCTTATTTATATCGGCAAAAGCTGTCGCTAACTTAAAACAGTTTCTCGTACATCATACTATAGCCATATTGAAATTGGTGACACCTCCACTACACTGCTCAAACATTGTCATGAATACAAGCATGAATGAAACGTCTCCAGTATCCTCATCATGGGGATGTAACATGTGTCTCCGATGGGGAGAGGGAGGGTGACAGACTCTTTACTTCTGTAACACGAGGGTTACAGATTTTTTACCTTTAACCATCTCCAACCACAGGTTCCCCGATGATGACCTTTCTTACTTTCGAGACTAGGGCTATCTTTTTGGGGCGTTTTTGACATTGCAAACCCAAAGAAAGACCGCGACTCACCATACTCCCTGGAGTTCTGGGTTTATTTCCATTTTACATGCCCCAAAGAATGGACTTCTTGTAAGAGTGCATTTTTGTGTTTTTTTTTACTTTGTCATAAAGTATTTATGAATTTTCCATACGGCCTGCGCTATTGTGCCTCTTGTCTTCTCTTTCCTGAGATCACCGGCACCCACGTCACCATCCACCCACCATTGCCATAGATTGTGATATGCCCTAATTTATTCACTAGAATGTGAGTAGAACCTTTGGAGTGAATTTGACTGAATCTGAGCAGACTATATCCCTATACACTTCAGAATTCATCCGGCTGCTTCTGTCTTCTGTCACATCATCAATAAAGACTAGTGATCTAGTGCCATTGGAAGCCATGCATGCTCATGCCATAACACTGCCTCCACCGTGTTTTACAGATGATGTGGTATGCTTCGGATTATAAGCCGTTCCAAGCCTTCTCCATACTTTTTTCTTTCCATCATTCTGGTACAGGTTGATCTTAGTTTCATCTGTCCAAAGAATGCTGTTCCAGAACTGGGCTGGCTTTTTTAGATATTGTTTGGCAAAGTCTAATCTGGCCTTTCTATTCTTGAGGCTTATGAATGGTTTGCACCTTGTGGTGAACCCTCTGTATTTGCTCTCGTGAAGTCTTCTCTTTATGGTAGACGTGGATAATGATATGCCTACCTCCTGGAGAGTGTTCTTCACTTGGCTGGATGTTGTGCAGGGTTTTTTCTTTACCATGGAAAGGATCCTACAATCCTCCACCACTGTTATCTTCCGTGGACGTCCAGGCCTTTTTGTGTTGCAGAGCTCACCTGTGCGTTCTTTTTTTCTCAGAATGTACCAAACTGTTGATTTGGCCACTCCTAATGTTCCTGCTATCTCTCTGATGGATTTTCTTTTTTTTTTGCAGCCTAAGGATGTCCTGTTTCACTTGCATTGAGAGCTCCTGTGACCGCATGTTGTGGGTTAACAGCAACAGCTTCCAAATGCGAATGCCACACCTGGAATCAACTCCAGACCTTTTACCTGCTTAATTGATGATGAAATAACGAAGGAATACCCCACACCAGTCCATGAAACAGTTTTTGAGTCAATTGTCCAATTATTTTTGGTCCCTTGAAAAAGAGGGGGCTACATATTAAAGAGATGTAATTCCTAAACCCTTCCTCCAATTTGGATGTGAATACCCTCAAATTAAAGCTGACAGACTGCACTTTAAGCCCATATTCATTATTTAACTGTAACTTGAAATAACAAAACTTGTATCAGTGTCCAATTATTTCCGGACCTAACTGTATATATATCATTGAAAATCTTGGTTGTGAGTCTCTGTAGACAATTTGATTAGTCCATCAGTCCGCCCGCCCTCCCACGGCTAACATTGGCCTGCGTGTCTCCCCCCGCGTGTCCCGCCCCCCCACGGCTCTCATTGGCCGGTGCGCTCTAACCCAGAGGTCCCCAACCCCCGGCCAAGCTGCTGCTGCTGCTGCTGTCTGAGGTGAGGAAATGCTTCCTGGTGCTGCCCCCCCCCCAGCTCCGTTTTGCCCCCCCCAGCTCCGGTTTAGACCCCCCCAGCTCCGTTTTTGACCCCCCAGCTCCGTTTTTGACCCCCCCAGCTCCGTTTTTGACCCCCCAGCTCCGGTTTTGACCCCACCCATCTCCGTTTTTACCCCCCCCCCCGTTTTTGCCCCTCCAGCTCCGTTTTTGCCTCCACCCCAGCTCCGTTTTTGCCTCCCACCCTAGCTCCGTTTTTGCCCCCCAAAGCTCCATTTTTGCCTCCCCCCGACACACACAGTGACACACACACACACAGTGACTGACACACAGTGACAGACACACTGACACACACACTGACACACACAGTGACAGACACACAGTGACAGACACACTGACACACACACACAGTGACAGACACACTGACACACACACACAGTGACAGACACACTGACACACACAGTGACAGACACACTGACACACACAGTGACAGACACAGTGACACCCCGCCCTTCACCCTCCCCCCTGACGTCCCTGCCTTCCCCCCCGCCTTGACGCCCCTGCCTTCCCCCCCCCACCATCGCACCTGCCTTTCCCCCCCTGCCTTCCCCCCTTGCCCCTGCCTTTCCCCCCCCTGCCTTCCCCCCCGCCCCTGCCTTCCCCCCTGCCCCTGCCTTCCCCCAGCCACTGCCTTTCCCCCATCCCCCTGCCCCTGCCTTTCCCCCACCCCCACCCTTCCCCCAACCCCCACCCTTCCCCAACCACCCTGCTCCTGCCTTTCCCCCCCTGCCCCAGCCTTTCCCCCACCTTCCCCCCCACCCCAGCCTTTCCCCCAGCCTTTCCCCCCGCCTTCCCCCCGCCCCAGCCTTTCCCCCCCGCCCCTGTCTTCCCCCCCCTGCCCCAGCCTTTCCCCCACCTTTCCCCCCACTCCAGCCTTTCCCCCGCCTTCCCCCCCACCCCCGCCTTCCCCCCACCCCAGCCTTTCCCCCCGCCCCAGCCTTTCCCCCCGCCTTCCCCCGCCCCTGCCGTTCCCCCCCCTGCCCCAGCCTTCCCCCCCCCCACACCTGCCTTTCCCCCCGCCTTCCCCCTGCCCCAGCCTTTCCCCCCCGCCCCCGCCTTCCCCCCCACCCCAGCCTTTCCCCCCCCCCCCACCCCTGCCTTTCCCCCCGCCTTCCCCCTGCCCCAGCCTTTCCCCCGCCCCTGCCTTCCCCCCCACCACTGCCTTTCCCCCATCCCCCCGCCCCTGCCTTTCCCCCAATCCCACCCTTCCCCCACCCCCACCCCCCACCCCCCACCCTTCCCCAACCCCCGCCCCTACCTTTCCCCCCCCTGCCCCAGCCTTTCCCCCCCACCCCTGCCTTTCCCCCCTGCCCCAGCCTTCCCCCCGCCCCTGCCTTTCCCCCCGCCTTCCCCCCCGCCCCAGTCTTCCCCCCCCACCCCTGCCTTTCCCCCTGCCTTCCCCCCCACCCCCGCCTTCCCCCCCACCCCTGCCTTTCCCCCCTGCCCCTGCCTTTCTCCCCCCGCCCGTCTTTCCCCCCGCCTTCCCCCCCGCCCCAGCCTTTCCCCCATCACCCCTGCCTTTCCCCCCGCCTTCCCCCCCGCCCCAGCCTTTCCCCCCTGCCCCTGCCTTTCTCCCCCCGCCCCTGTCTTTCCCCCCGCCATCCCCCACGCCCCTGCCTTTCCGCCCCGCCCCTGCCTTTTCCCCGCCCCTGCCTTTCCCCCCCCACCCCTGCCTTCCCCCCACCCGATTCCCCTCCCGCCCCTGCCTCCTTCCCGCTGCCTTCCCCCCGCCTTTCCCCCCCCCTCGCCCCTGTCTCCTTCCTGCTGCCTTCCCCCCGCCTTTTACCCCCCTGCCTTTTACCCCCTGCCCCTGCCTTTTCCACCTGCCTCCCCCCGTCTTACCCCCCCATCTTACCCCTCCATCCAACCCCCACCTTCCCCCCCAAGCCCCGCCTTACCCCCCCAACCCCTGGCTTTTCCCCCCAACCCCTCTCTCCTCCCCCAACCCACCTTTCCTGCCTCTGCATCCCCGTCTCTGCCGTTAACCCGCCTCCCGCCCCTGCCTTTCACCCGCCGCCTGCCCTCCTGCCTCTGCCTTTCACCCGCCACCCGCCCTCCCGCCTCTGCCTTTCACCCGCCCTCCCGCCTCTGCCTTTCGCCTGCCGCCCACCCTCCCCTTACCAGGTGTCTGACGTCTTTCCCCGCCGCCCGCCCTCCCGCCTTTAGCCTTTCACCCACCCGCCTCTGCCTTTCACCCACTCGCCGCCCCACTCCCTCCGCCCTCCCGCCTTTCACCCACCCGCCGCCCGCACTCCTGCCGCCCACACTCACGCCGCCTCCTGCCTGTCTTTCACCCACTTGCTGCCTCACACCCCTGCGCTCCACAGCCGCCGCCCGCACTCAACAGACACCTGCCGTCTCTCACCCACCCGCCACACTCAACACACACCTGCCGCCTCCTGCCCTTATGCACCGACATCACTGACCAGCCGCCGCCTCACACCCGCTCACACCCTAGCGGGACACACACCTCACATTTTTACATCACTTATGTCACCAAAATATACATTGTACTGTGGTGTGTTTACAAGAAACCATTTTTAAACAACATCGTAATAGATTTTCTTCCATGTTTCTTTTCAACATCATTTCCACCAAACAGTCATCCTATTGTTCCCCTATTTATCAATAATACTACCTATTACGGATTTACATCCCGGGCAACGCCGGGTATATCAGCTAGTATATATATATATATATATATATATAAAAAATTATTATTTACACGCTTTTCTTTTTTACTCAGTGGTGTATAACTGTTTCCATGGTGATTGGTGCACTGCATCTGAACTCTATTGCATACTACTGTAGGTCACCATCACCAGAAGTCACGTTACCAGAAGTGGAACCACCGACCGTGACACAGAATTCCGTAGAGTTCTTACTGGAGTCTTTTCATGGAGTATTTACACTGGTCTGTCTGCATTATTGTGTAAGAATTCCTTGATAAAAAGGTATCAGCCCGGCACTAAAACATTGGCTTGTCACTTTGCCACATGAAATAGTTATTATATTTTGTGCCTAACCTATTTGCACTGTTCTGGCTTTTTCCTTACTGGTAATGCTGGTTTGTGGCCAACTTATTTTTTGTTTATTTTTATTTTATGTGTATTATTTTCCTTACTGCTTCTCTGATATCGTTTTTTTTATTGCTATACAATATAGTGCATGTCAGCCAGTGATTCTCAATCCTATGATAATTAGGTAAGCTCATCTATGTTTGCAAATGCATTGGTTATGGTTAACACGAAAAAAAGTGGTGTAAAACAGGGGTGTGCAAACTTTTCAGTTTGCGCCCCTTTCCCTGCTCTCCCCCACGCCCGCGCGAGCCACCCCCCCCTTACCAGGTGTCCGACATCTTGACGTCACAATGTCATGTGACCCCCGCGGCGTCATTTGACGCCACGTTACCATGGCGATGCATCGCTGGAAACCGCTGGTGACCAGGTAAGGGAAGTTACAGAGGTCTCGCGCTTTCCGCGGCATTTTATTTAAATGCCTTGTGGAAAAGTGCGGGGCCTCTGTAACTGCTACACCTCCCCCCCCCCCAGAAAATCTCATGCCCCCCAGATTTGCGCATCCCAGATGTAAAAGACACTCCGAAATTAAATTGTGCTAGAAGTTGTTAGTGATTATTTATAAGCGAATAAGAATTATTTATACGTGAATAAGAATAGTTGGCGTGATAAGCAATGGTGAAATAAGTGATATAAATTCAAAACATGCAGCGCTAAACCCTTTTTCAGAATATGTTCCCATATCCTTCCATATGTCGAATTCTTCAAAACAAGTGGGGAGCGCAGGTACCAAGAGACAAAATAAGGACACAATGGTGCAATACTGTATCTTCATTAGGAATGTGTGGGTGATCTCATGTAGGAATTGCACTCATATTTTCACACAGGGGATCCTGACGAAGCCAAGTGTTTGGTGAAACGCGTAGGGTGATAGAGTGAGACACCTGAAACCTTGTGAGGACCGGTAATTCACCTGCACAGCTGTGTGTGATTCCTGGTGACAGGGCAGGCAGCGGAGAAGGAAGGTCCCTTCGTCTGACAGTTTTGCCGTGGAGACCAGTGGTTGGGACGTTGCACTGAGCCGGTAAAGCCTGCAGGTGGAGCTGGGAACCGGGCAGGATAGCAACCCGGTATCGGGGTGGGCGCGAGGAGTGCAGAGACAGACCAGGACTGGGGAGCAGTGGGAGGGGAGAATTTTCCCGGATGGCCGCTTGAGGAATCGACAATATATTTGCTGTGCAAGGATGCGGAAAAACACCAGTGAAGGCAGTAGTGTGGATGCGAGGACCGTGGATCCACTTGGTCCGTACAGCAGAGCCCTGGGGTAAAACTGCGCCAACACTTGCCGGCAAATTCACATATTATACAACCACAGAGGCAGCCTGAGAGCAATCAATATCCTCATTCTTTCTATTTGAAGAGAGGTATCGTATACACACCGTTTACTGGATACAATATATCATCTCAATGCTACGGAGTTACTCCATATTGTTTCAATGATATCACTAGAAGGTGAAAATTCAATTACTGTACATCGTATTGTGACTGTATATTCCCCAACAATCAGGGAAGAGGGTATAAACCCTTTTGAGACACAAAGCAGAGACAAACATTTTATTCCATTTGACCGTTTGCTAATTCAGGCCAAAGTGCCTAACATATGAAGTAAATCCAATTACAGCCAGGACCTTTTCTTCTTTTCTGGGGATAAATTTCCGATATACCATTACATTGCATCTACTTATTAGTCCTTATATAATTGATTACTTCTATTGATATGTATGTTTTATTGTTTGTTGTTGTTAGTTACGGTTTTGTGTTCAAGCTTGAACAAGGTTTTAGGTATATATGAACTAAAAGTTCGGTATTTGTCATCAATATGTGTGTAATTGTTTCATTTTTATTAAAATGTTATGATTTAATCTGCATATTTTTTTGTCTCTAGGAATCTCGATACCATTTGCTTCAAAAATACCCAAGGTTTCATTAATTGTTACATTTTTATGCGCTAGGGTGTTCCTTTCTACTAAGGCTGCGCGTATAGTGCCCGCAACCAGCGACGCGTGACATCACCCATCGCCGTCGCCGCTAGCGAAAGTTATATTTCGCTTTGCGGTGGCGCGGGCGTACTGGTATTTGATTAGTTCAGGGGCTGTCACATGAGGTGACAGCCCTTGAAAAATCAAATTTTGCCAGCTTCCAAACTTTGTGACGCGACGTCGCTCCGTCGCATTGTCGCCATCGCGCTTACTATAAGCGCACACGGCGGCAATGTATTTGTTTTTGGGTGACGTCGCGTCGCCGTCGCGGGCACTATACGCACGGCCTAATAGACACCATTGCATGAAGGCCATGGGAGCCAGTAAATTCATCTTCATAATTCAATATACAGTATTATTAAGCGCTAGTACTTTTGCCCTTACAGCATTTTAGCAAAATATGATTAACTCTTCAGTTCAGTTTCACCATAATTGTCTTAAAACACATTGATGAATAGTGTTTAATAGGCAATAAAAAAAGTCAAATAGTAAAAAAAAAAAAAGTCAATAGTAGAACAGTCTCTGTGAAATGTATGTAACTATTTCACTACTAAAGAGCAAAGGAGGGAGAGGGACTAGGTGGTATGATACCTTTTATTGGACCAACACCTAGTCACTCTCCCTCCTTTGTTACTACATGGAAAAAAGGAGAAACATGGAGGCCCACCCTACCTTTGCTTACTACTAAAGAGCATTAAAGTATCAAGGTGTATGCTTCATACAAAGTACTGCAAGTTAATACCAATCCGGGTTTGGGGATGGAAAGCCTTCAAACTAAGAGCAGCATTTATGACATTTTCCCCCAATTTCTCAACTCATAAACATGCATTCACTCTTGCCGGCAAATTCATTAAGCTCCAATGCAGGGTAGTGCCGCTGATCTGGCGGTAACTGCCATTCAAGTCCATGGTAGTTATCGCTGAATCAAGTGTGATACCACACATCAGATCTTGATCAACGTTAGACCCCATATCCTATAAAGTGAGAAGCATTGTACGTTAATGCAACATTTACTGTGCCACAATGTTCTTTTGACTTAATTTTTAGAGTGAAAATAATCTTAAAAATAAAAACATATAGTATATATGCAAAACAGAAAGTGAATCCCAGGGATTCACTTTGTGTTTTGCACATTTGTATGGCCAATCCCTTCGCCAGCTGCATGCTCCTTACACGGAGAAGCGCGGCGATCATATATTTGTTTTACATATACTGTAGTATATATGACTGTGTTGCTGTGTAGCTCCAATAGCTTCTCCTATTCCCAAGAAAGCTTTATTTATTCATTTTTTAAAGGATTAGATCAACCAAGATAGATGGAAGCAGGCAACATACTGCCCAGAAGCTGTGATGTGGCTAAATGTCTTTGAAGCTGTTGTAAGGTCAAGATGTATTTATAAGGAGATCAGCACAAACTCATAATGAATGGGACCGTTTCATGCCTAGGGCTGGGATTATCTGATGGAAAAGTACATTGGCAGGGTTACAATTACGCGTGACAAGCACCTTTTAAAGCTAGGAACGACGAAACAGCATAATAGGCCAACCAAATATAGAACAGGTTAGAATAAGCCAGATCTCACCAGACATGCCAACACTGAAAGGTGAAAAAAGTAATGAGAACAAGCATGATTCAACAGAAAATCTGTCTCCTCCCACATACAGTCTAATTGCGTCCTTCCATAATACATCTGTAACACATGTTCTCCGACCCTCTGGGAGATTGCATTGCTACACGGTGTGGTGTGGTGCATACCTGCTGGCTCACAGTAGATCTGAGTCTCCTGCGGTGTTGTGGAGGAGGACAGACCAGGCTTCTGGGGTAGTAACTGATTCGTACTAACGGTAACAGCGCCTCCATCTCTTGCAGGCCCCAGGGATGTGGAGACAATCCCTGCAGGAGAACTTACTTCCTCTCCCCCCTGATAGATTGCAGTCTCAGGCAGGAAGGTATATTGGAACAGGAACACTCTTTATTGTACACACTGCAGATGGTCAGCATACACAGCTCACACAGTGGTTACAGAAGTTCTTGGGGCTTCACCCTCAGGATGTACCCTGGACCTCCACTGCAGGTACAGGGCCCCCACAGCAGTCCTGGCTCTTCCCTGACTCTCTATTAGAGCCAGGGGTATGGTCTCACTCCTAACTCCCCAAGGGGAGAAGGCAGTAAGTGCACAGACAATCCGCACTTCTGGGTGAGAACCTGTCTCTCTCAAGGGTAGAGACAACTGACTAACTTTGGTAGTGCAGCCCCTTTAGTACAAGAAAAGCAGGAACCAGGCCGGAGTCCCTGATTGGACACACAGGCCTAGTTGCACCGCCTCCCCTGTGACTCACTTGAAGCTGCTTGGGGTGGGGAAAACCCATGATTAGTCCTGGCTGGCCTGCCCTTACCAGGGCTTACTGCCAGGAGAAGGGCAGACTGGTAGCCAGAAACCAGTCCTGGCTACATTCTCCCTCTGGTGGAATCCAATGGTCCCCACTTGGAGCCATATTTACGGGTCCATCTTGTAGGTGAGTAACCAGGAACAATAGTACAACAATTACATTAACAACCAGTAACAGTGGTATACAGCTAATCAAACCATCACGTGCACATGCAGGTTTTTACCCACCCACCTTGGAATGGTGATAACAATAACATGGATTACTCCAACATGAAGAATCCCATTTTAATGATAATGCCTGGGGTCAGGTTTCATACTATACTCCCCTCATGGTCTGCTACTTGCACAAAGTATACCCTCTTCGGGTGACCTGAGCACAGCATGATCCACTGCATTTAAAGCGGGAGTACAATACTATTCTGCGTAGCATACTGGACACCCACAGACAGACAATACTTCAGACATGGATGCTAGGGGTGTGAGGGGATCATGCCCATACAGTTCTTTAAGACACTTCCTGGAGCAGTAATTCCCTTCCTCTTCACTATCCCAATTCTCGTCTGATATTCCAACATTGGGTTGAAACAGTGGCATGGCATATCATTCTGAGTACATCAATATTTCTCTAATTAGCACATACCTACAAACTGTCCTATTAATTACTTATAATAAACAATGAAGACGACACTCCAGTGTACCTTTGTGATGAAAGTATTGAAAATGTAATTGAACTTACAATAAAAGATCATCGTTTTGGTCCCATCTTGGACAAAGGTGGAGCTAAAACGTTGATCTTTTATTGCATTTTCAATTAAATTTTCAATACTTTCAGCACAAAGTCCACTGCAGTGCCGTCTTCATTGTTTGTGCTGAGATAGTCATTCAAATTGCTGTTTGGATCGACGTGCACCCGTGATAGGATCAAATGGCTCTGCGAGTGCTCTTCTAACCTTCTATTGACTACTATTAATTACTGCCATGAAAACCTGGCCTGTTGGTAGTTTTCAAGTACTAAACTTGAGCGTTTCCTTAAGTGAAGCACGTACAGTTCTACTTCACATAGCGCGAGTTACAGAAACTCCTGAAGTGCCCTTGGCAATAACTTGCGTATAAGATGTTCCGATGCCATATATGTTGCCTGCATGTCTTTAATGACGCAGCTTGTAACTGACATGAATGTGAGTGCAGCAGTGCACACTGCAGTCCAGGTGCTTCATCTGAAGAAGGAAAAGGCAAGTTCAGCCGAGATGACATTACTGACACGGTGGCGTTGGTAATATACCTGTAGGTCAGTTGTGTGTCCTGCTGCAATCTTTTTCACCACTAATTTGCAAAGGTTGTTTGTTATTGGATTGGCTTCAGTACTCCTGAACATAAACCTTTGCAAAATATGTTTTTTCGTATACCAAGAAAAAAAAAAAAAAATAAGAGATCTCAGGCCACTTTTGCTCACTGTAAGAAACAAAAATGGCACAAAAGCTTTTGATTTGAATGCACTCTCCTGCTGCTCTGAATCTACCCACTGTACCTAATTATTCCGAACATGTGTTGTAAGGAACTACAAAGAAAGCTCTCCTAGAGAACAAGAGCACAGAACGCTGACTAATTATACCCGGCGTGATACATGGTTTCCAAGCTGAAAAACACCTCAGCATTTATGCTGCTAATGTTCTCCTCTGTTGTGTCACGTTAAAAAAAGAATGTATCAGACAAAAAGAATTCCCAGTGGTGCGAAGGTCAATGGATTTTCACAAGCTGCAATGTATAAAAGCTCTATAGAGAACACAATCACGGGTGGGTGTTAAGAGCAAATGTTGGTTATCCCCTGCTGAAGCTTTTTACTCTCTGGGCTTCTCCTATACCAGGGTTGCTCAACTCCAGTCCTCCAAGCAGCTCCTCCCCCTCCCCTCCAGCAGGTCAGGTTTTTCGGATATCCCAGCTTCAGCACAGAAGTCGACTGTGCCTCTGATTGAGTCACCTGTGCTGAAGCAGGGACAGATTGAGCCACCTGTGCTGAAGCAGAGATATCTTGACAACCTAACCTGTTGGGGCGGGCTTGAAGACCGGTGTTGAGCACCACTAGCCTATACGATGGGAGAATTAAGCTATTTAAAGTAGCATTCTCACACACAATAAGTATGGGATTTGAACATGTATGCTACAGGCAAGGAAATGTTTGTGGGGGAACTCACAGGATCAGAGTTCCAGAACCGACAAACAGCAAATGGGACACCAGCACTCCCAATTAATGTTAGTAGATAGTATATAAAGTGAACGGTGCAGTAGGGGTAAGGACAAAATAGACACAAAAATACTGGAGTATCTTGTTGGTCTCTTAAACACGTTTCTGGAACTCCAAAATACTGGAAAACACTAGTCCCAGAAGGGCCAGTGGTCCAGTAGAAGCCCCCTACGTAACATCACTCAATAACACTACGATCAATAATAAGTATTGTAATGACTAGAAAAAGCTCGGAACTCAGATTGTCCACAAGTGAAAAAATGATATGATTGGTCTCTATTGGTAAAAACACTTTTAATAGTAGTATAATGATATAAAAAAAAGAAAGGAGTGCCCTAGATGAGTTCAAACAAACTGATGACATTGTTATAAAACCCTCCAACAAGGGGCGGCATGTCGTGATTTTAAAATGTGAGGATTACGTTAAGGAAAATCTCCGTTTGCTGTCAGATGAAAAATGTTATAGGATTCTGCCATCTGATCCAACGCTAACATTCAGGAAAGAATTGATTAGTGTCTTACAGAACGGCAACAACGAGGGAGTAATTACAGAACAGGAGCAGAAATTTATCCTAGGAAAAACACCACGTATAGCCACATTCTATAGCTTACCCAAGGTGCAAAAGGGTAAGGTTCCTGCTCCGGGAAGACCAATCGTCTCGGGGATAAGGAACCTTACCACAAATGCTAGTGCCTATGTGGACCAAATTTTAGGACCATTTGTCGTCACTCTTCCATTCTTTCTACAGGACACCAGGGATGTCCTACGTAGACTGGATGGAATCTCAGTGGATGAGGACACACTATTGGTGGGACTGCATGTGGAATCCTTGTACACGAGCATTCCACACAAGCTAGGAATGAGTGCAACCAAATACTATTTATCCTCAAAAGGCACAACAGTTG
Organism: Ascaphus truei; assembly: GCF_040206685.1. Taxonomy (NCBI): domain Eukaryota; kingdom Metazoa; phylum Chordata; class Amphibia; order Anura; family Ascaphidae; genus Ascaphus; species Ascaphus truei. The sequence goes on along the minus strand of NC_134486.1, from coordinate 383,904,819 downwards.
ACAAACATAACTTGTTTGTTCTGATGTTGCTTGACTTTGTCTTAACTAGGAATTATTTTCTTTTTAACAACAAAATATTCCACCAGCTTCAAGGTAAATCGATGGGCATGATATGTGCACCTACATCTGTACAGCCAATCTGTACCTTGGCAGGTGGGAGAAGGCAGTTGTTTTCGAGGATGATATGGATGAGTACATACAGTATATCGACCTTTATGGTCATATGGAGTATACATACTCATCCTCACTCTTGTTGTTATTTGCTGATTTACCAGCACTGGATGTAGTGCTCCATTTTCTCTACTTTTTCTGATCATTCCAATCTAATGCCCGAGGCACACTTTACCCCTGGACCACTGGATATTACAGACTCACTACAGATTGAGGACATTCACCCCATGTGAATTTATTCCATTTTGGTCTACATCTTTATTTGGATTTATGTTATTAAACTGTTTGTTATTAAACTGTTCTGTGGAATTGGATGTTTCACTTGTACTGGTCACCGGCAGGTGTCTATCAATATATCCTTACTACATTGCTACGTGGGATTATCGTATACTAGTTATACATCTATTTGGGACAGTCACTTTTTCAGCACAGATATTACTGATTGGAGGGGTTAATTATTCCAACTAAGAATTTATCATCACAATAAGCAGTAGTGCTGCTTTTCCTATTCTAGAGCACCATACAACATTTTTTCAAATCCTCATCCTGTGGCATGGCCCAAGGGGAGCCCTTCTTGAATTTATCAAGTTACTCAACTGTAACGAGTTGTACCTTAAACTGACTAGCGAGATTCAAAAAGACTCAATAAACTTCATGGATATCACTATTTATAGAGATAGCGGAGGCAATCTATTGACTAAAACCTTTAGGAAAAAGAAACTGCGACAAACAGTTTGTTGCAGTTTGCTACACACCATCCGCCACACTTGGCAAAATATTTCTGTGGTGCAGTTCCTCTGTTTACGCAGCAACTGCACCACTATGGAGGTTTTTACAGAACAGGCTTCGGAAGCTTAAGACTCGCTTTTTGGAAAGGGGGTACAGCTACACATGTATAAAACAGGCCTATAATATAGCAAGTAAAGCTAACAGGCAGGATCTGTTAATGTCAAAACAATATAGCTCCTAAGAATCAGATTTATTGGGACATTAATAACCAGTGGTCTCAGATTTCACGGATAGTTCAGAAACATTGGCATCTTCTTTGGCTGATGAGGACCTTCTCCCAGTTTTAAAACCTGGACCAACATTAGTCAGCAGAAGAGTGAGGAACTTTAAAGACCGGCTTGTTAACACCAATATCTAAGATGTGGCTGGCGAGCAAACCAAAAGGTTCTTTTAAACGTGGGAAGTGCAAGGCGTGTGCTTTTATGTTGCCGGCTAAAAAGTTCTATAATGGGAACAATTCAAAAGAGTATGTCATTGGAACTTTCATCAACTGTACTACCACTGGGGTAATTTATATGGCCGCGTGCGATTGCGGGAAGAAATACGTGGGCAAGACCAGCCGTCAACTTAGACGTCGGGTTTTGGAACACGTGGGGTCGGTCCGTAACCACCTGGAGACACCCATAGCGGGACATATAAATGAGGACCATGACGGCAGTATGCAGGTCATGAAGTTCTTTGGCATAGACCATCTTAAGATTGGCCAAAATGCAGGAAATCGTAGGTGGTGGTGCAGCTGCCTTGGAAAGAACTATGACCAGAATTTGCAATAGAAGCTAAGTACAAAAATGTATTGGCACATATGGAAGCAGCAAAAAAGTCCTCTTACGCGTTTCGCGTGGTTACCCACGCTTTATCAAATTGATAAAGCGTGGGTAACCACGCGAAACGCGTAAGAGGACTTTTTTGCAGCTTCTATATGTGTCAATAAATTTTTGTACTTAGCTTCTATTGCAAATTCTGGTCATAGTTCTTTCCAAGGCAGCTGAACCGCCACCTACGATTTCCTGCATTTTGTTCACCCTCTCCGGTAGGAGCACGCCGACAGCACGTAGATCTCCAGAGCATCAACTGAGTGAGTAACTTTTTATTATTCAGCTACTCCAAGTGTCACAGTGTTCGTACAGCAATCCAAACCACTGACAACCACATAAGATTTACCTATCAAGGCTAGTGGAAGTCTATCAGGAATGGTTACACTAGACACGATTTGTGACATATGTGGATAATGGAGGTCTAGACTTATTATGCTGTCTTTTTTTGGGAAGGAATACAAGATTTCAAAGGCTATTATGCCTGTGCTATAAACGTGGACACTCCCAGTGAGCATTGCTAGGGGAGCATTCAACCCCTTACTCTTCGGCTAAGATTGGCCAAAGACAGGGTGATTTAGACAAGATCCTCCTGCAGAGAGAATACAGGTGGATCTATGACATGCAAACCCTATCCACCAAAGGCTTAAATGAGGGGATTTTGTTCACACCGTTTTTATAACAGTCCTTGTATATACTTTCCACTACTATTCCTCATTATAGAAACACCTGTTTTGGGGCAATCGCAGCTGCATTTATGGTGTTTGTCTAAATCTCTGCTATTTCATCTATGTTCGTCGCTCCTTTAACATCTGAGTACAGGCTGCAATCATGTCTACTCGCGTCTTCAAGAAGTCATTACTGCACATGCTCCAACTGTAGGCATAGTGCTAACTGGTGATTGGTTCACCGCTCATCCTATCAGGGAGCACTTTTAGGCTGAACTATATCAGCTGCGATGCCAGGACGCCCCGTCCCCAAGTATGGTGATTGGGGGAGCCCCTTCCTTGTGCAGTTAAGACTATCTGAGCTGCAAACGATCTTAGTATCCCTTGAGAAAGCGCCAAAGCGAAATGGCTGTCGGGATTGCTGCTAGCTCTTACGGGCACTATAGTGCTATTTGCAGCACCTTTATTCACAGCTCCTGGCCTGATGGATCATCTCCCTATACTACAGGGCACACAGTCCCCTTCCACAATCATTCTGGTGTCGCAAGTATCTCAGGGAGTCATGCATACATACTGATATACCTGTTTCTATGAGCAGGATTCATGCCTCCTTGATTATGGTGTGAGTGTCCTAATATTCAGTTAGCATTTGGTACGTTTCTGGCTATGTGAGGTTACTATTGCCATCACTGCCAGTGTTCAGAGAGTGTTTATCTATGTCCCATAACTACTGGTTTATTTTAGGCTCCATGGAGAGTAATTTGAGACACTCTCTACTATTACTCTGATCTCTTAGCTTAGTGATGGGATAGTGCTTGTCACTTACATTTACCAGGCATATAACTATTTCCACTAATATTGCTCTATATTCAGCGCTATGCTAGCAGAGTTCCACTAAGGGGCTGCTTGTAAACATCTTGCAACTAGTACAATGGCTATAGTTCCTTCTCAGTGAACCTGTTGTTCACTGTGACACTTGCACCTCTCCACTGATACTGTTACAGTGGGTATATGTTTTTATACACTTCTACTTGCCAATCTGTGTGTGTTAATATAGTTACCAATAGTAGCATGGTCGTGGGAGGGGGGAGTTGGCAGTGGATATTCACAGTTGAGTGCAAATAGCCGCACGGCTTTTCACAGTCGAGTGCAAATAGCCGCACGGTTATTGGCACTCAGTTGGAAATAAAATGGAAAAAAAATAAACATCCAAGCCAGGAGTCGAAACCAGGTCCACTCTGTTAATAGGCTGCAGCATTACCAATGAGCCATAAGACTTAGTGATGCTTGTAAGTGAATAAAGGTATTGAAGGTAGACAGAACACTCCCCATGCTCGAACCTCGTGCCAACCCCAACATGGCTGCCAAACACCTTCTGCGCACCCGCGACACTCTGTGCATGCGCGGACACACCAAACATGGCGGCGCCCTGCCGCAGCTGCCACCGGGAGCCCCCGGTGACGTGCACACCCCCGCAGCGTACCCGAGAAGCTGGAGGTAAGGGGGAAGAGAACCGGGAGTCAGGGGGACCGCAGGGACCCTGGCTACATAAACAACAAAAAAAGGACCAGCGCCAAAACAAAGACTATTACAAAATCCTAATACACAATAAATCTCAAAGTAAGTGATAATATGTGACTGCTTAATAAGATAATAAGAACCAATACTATAAATATAATGTATAATTAATGAACATGTTTCATGAACCTCATGATCGTGAAATGAACAAAAAAATATAGAAAAGTGCACACAATATGATCTACCAGTCCATGAAGTGAACGTTTGAATGAAAACGTTATGAGCTCAATATTAGAATTCCAGTATAAGGCTAGGTCCCCGGTGTCTGCTGCAGCGCGCACTATGGCGTGCAGTGCAGGGACAAGAACCGCCCCTCAATGGGGCCGGCCCGCTACCTGCCTTGGCCGCTGTGCTGAGCGAGCAGATTTGTCTGAAGACAGGAAAACTGTGATCAGTACTTGCGACGGAGCGCTGGCCACATCAGCTACCAATTACCAGGTACCCTGGGGGTTCAGCCAATGAGGGCAAACCTGCCGGGTGATGTCAGGGCCGCGCCCTGGCCACGCCCCCATCACGCCTCCCCATCCCGTCTTTCCCCCTGCAGTTCACCGCAGACCGGGGATTACAGCTGCACGCGCCACCAGCCTGGCAAGCGTGCGTGCAGCGCCGACACCGGGGCCTCAGCCTTAGGAACATAAAGTGGCCTATCCATTAAACCTCGATAAATTCAGTGCATTGGTGAGCGACTTTGCATTGTTTTACCGCACACTAAAACAGGGGTGCACAAACTTCCTGCGCAGCGCCCCCCCTGCTTGCTTTCCCCCTGTGTGGCGCCCCCCACTTACCTCTAATGCGGTGTCAAATGACGCGTTGGGTCATCTGACGTCACGTGACCCGTGATGTCAGATGACACCGCGGCGTAATTTGACGCTGCGTTGCCATGGAGACGTGTGGACAGAAGCGGGGACTGAAGCCGACTGAAACCGGGTAAGTGAGTCCCGCCCGCCACAAAAAGTCTTGCGCCCCCCCCAGTTTGCACACAATTTTTTTAAAGCGCGGTCAAAAAATGCAAGATCACACGACTTTTATTTTTCTAATGTGATCGCACTGAATCTGTTTGTTTAAACTGCAGCCTGGAAGAGCTGCACGGAGAGAGCTGCCCCTCCGTGCACGGCTCTGACAGGCGATCGTGCTGTCTAAAAGTTCATTTTAACAATAGTTTATGAAAGTAGGGGTTCTCCTGAGCTGAACCGCATTGATTTCAGCCCCGGGACCCCCCCCCGGCTTCCTGAGATACAGGCACCGTATGTGGTGCCGGTGTCCCCGCCATTTTAAAATCCTCCGCATCACGGGCCACGTGACCAGGGGGATTTCAAATCCAGGAAGGTTGCGGGAGGAGTTAACCCCTTCATTACCTCCGCGGTGGTAACTTCTATGGTAATGAAGGGGTTAAACACCCCCCCCCCACCCCCTGTTACCCACTTGGTAGGCTTACACCCACCCTGGGCTAAGTACCCCCTTCACTCACCACCTCTACCCCCAATACACATTAAAATACCTACTACCTACCAATACACAACCCACCACCTGTACCCCCAACAACCCCACCCCCCACTCCCTAACACATACAGTATAGTAATGGGCAAAATTACTATTATCTAGATATGGATACTAGTGCATTTGCCCATTCAAAATAAAACCAGCCAGTATAAAGTAAATTAGAGTTCTACTTACCTCCGCCAGAATGAAGGTCGTCCTCGTCCTCATCACCGTCCTCCATTGGCAGCAACATTACATTTGAAAAAAAACTACTGGCCACTAACCCCTTAATCACCTTAGCGATTAGTAACCGCTATAGTAATTAAGGGGTTAACCCCCCCTCCACTGCTACCCACCCGGGCTGCCTGACCACCCTCCCCGGGCAACTACCCTCATCCCCCCAGCCCGCTACCCATTGATTGGCACAGTGGTAAACCATATCCACAATATGGGCATGGATTGCCACCCTGACAATGGACCTCGGGTCTCTGGGGGTCCCCGCGGGTCTCCGCCGGCCTCCGGTATCAATCCTGTGCAGTAAAACTAAAAGGAACTGCTTTTTTCCATCTTGCAATATCGTTAGTGCCAGACTTTAACTGGCGGGATAATATTGCAAGTTTTGAAAGTACGATATGCTTATCACTGCTTAGTGAATAGCTGTTTAAGGCAACAATTGGGATTTGTGGCTTGTACTGGCTTGTCGTACGACTTTTTTTTTGCCAGAGTGTTATAGTACTATACTGTAAAATGCCGTTCCAGTGCGATATTGCCCTGTTATCTGAGCTTTATGAATAGCAACACAGGCAATATCACACTTTAAGCCACTTATCGAAGTTCAGTGAAAAAGACCCAAAGAGTCTCTGGCATCTTGCAACAAGGAAGAACAACTTCCAAGCAAACCTAAAAGAAAGAGCACAGCCCATAGCGTGAATCTGTATAAATGTATTTGTTATTAAGAATGCAAATTGCGCACATACAACGATAAAATAAAAAATAAGCAGCGCTGATGTATACAGTGTAGTCACCAGCCAACTGGAAAGGTAAAAGCTAGGCTTCGGAGTGGTTTCCACCAGTCCCTGTTTAACCATCAACCAGGGATCCGGAGAGCCCACAGCTGGAAAAGGCCGTCCTTAAAGAGGTTTTATCCAGTACACAGGGTGCTGTATATTTAGGTTCCACCAAACAGCTGAGAATAGGGAACCCTCTTTGTTTCACCAACTGGGCCGAGTTTCCTCCGCAACATAATGACGTCAGAGATGCAACCCAACGCGTTTTGTCACTATAACACATGACTTCCTCAGGGGTTAGCCTTCAGTGCTCTCAAGGCACCTTAAATAGTCTCTGGGTGCAGGTGATAGAAATGTCTATTTTATTGTTGTGCACAATTGACATTCTTAACATTTAATTTATACAGATTGACACTAATGGGTTGTGTGCTCTTTTTTTCAATATATATATATATATATATATATATATATATATATATATATATATATATATATATATATATATATATATACATACATACAAGCACACTAGTAAGAAAAAAAAACCTGTCTCAGCTCCAGTATATATAAATTAAAATTTTACATAGAGTTACTATATCATTAAAACCGTATCCGTATCCGTCCCCAACTGTTCTAATTATTAGCTGCCACAGATAAGAGCAAAAGTGAAACACACTGAACATTTTATGTTAAAAGCCTGCCTCTTAATTCTGGCCGCCTTCACTGTATTTATCTGGGGTTCAGCATGGAAATGAAGATATTTGTGTACAGTATATATTGTAGAAATGTTATAGTAGCTGAAAACAACTGGTAGTCTGGGTGAATATTGTAATTGTCTAGTGCCTTAAAATAATAAGCTTCGTTTGCTTCTCACATTGTTGTGGAAAATACCATTTGCCCAACACGGCTCTTACACACAGATATAATTCTTACATGTACAGTATTGTCTCTCAATGACCAACATTCTCTCCGTACACAATTACATAGTTACACAGTTACACAGTTACACAGTTACACAGTTACACAGTTACACAGTTACACAGTTACCTAGTAGATGAAGTTGAAAAAAGACATACGTCCATCAAGTTCACCCTATGCTAAATTTAGACGACAGATATAGTTTATCCTATATCCGTACATACAGTAAATTGATCCAAAGGAAGGCAAACAGAAAACCCCACTGAAACCTGCATGATGCTAAATGAAACTGAAAACTTGCAACATCAGCTGCTCATTACCAGGTAACCTGCGCTGTTACCATATGATACACTTCGCTTTCTAAACATCCAAAAGATGTTCTTTCTGCTGTTCAGATATTGTATTTCAAAGGAGCAATCCAAGCTGGTGAATTGTTTTTTTTTTATATATATGTAGCCAGGTGTCCCCAGCCTGTCAGCACCCCCCTCACCTTACTGACGATCGCGGGTGCAGCCGAGTCAAATGGCGGCACCACGCTGCGATCTCAGGGGTGAGGGCGGTCAGGCCCTGGCTCGGGGGTTGCCAGGGACGCGTGCGGCCGGTTGCCAAGGCCGCACGCGCGTTACAGGGCTCCCGGCGCTCTCGGAGCCGGGTTGTAAGGGCGCCGCCATGTTGCGCCGGTTCGCGCAGGCGCAGTAGGTCCCAGGCGGCCCCGATAGCTCGCGCATGCGCATGGAGGCTGCGAGAGGCAGGGAACAGTTGCGTGAGGGCAGGGAAGGCGCAGGAGAGTCGCGCGAGAGTAGGGATAGCTAGTGAGAGGTTGTGGCGGCCATTAGGGGTTAGTATAGGCAGAGGGAGGGCGCGCACGCGGCCCCAATGTTATTGTAAGTGCCCCGGGACTACAATTCCCATAGTGCTTAGCAAGGGAGGCACCAGGTGCCTCATAGGAGCCAATAGGGCTGCAGGACTGCCCTGGATAGAAGTGGATACATTTCGCGGGCAAAAGAGCACACTAGTCAGTCAGAGACCGGAGCAGCCCAGGGAAGGAGGTAGGGTACAGGAGTCAGGGACTCCCTGTACTAGGCCAGCACCCCCGGGGCCCGAGATAGCTCAGCTCCCCAGTAAGGTGAGTGTTACCAGGGACAGCCCTCAGGTTAGGGACCCTGCCACTTACATTAGTGGGAGCTGGGAAAGAAAGGTTACAGAGAGTTGGAGTCAGGGAGCTGTGAGGGAAGGAAGGGTGCGGGGAGCGAGTGCAGCTCCTGCCCCATATAGGTACCTACACCCCAGGTAGGCCCCAACTCCCCACTAGTTTAGTGGGTAAATGCTTAGGGAGGCCCAAGATAGGGACGCTGCCCTTAGCATAGAGTGCTGCCTTGTCAGAGTCACGGCTGTTAGTGCTGTGAGGTCTGACAGGCAGGCACCTTGTTGCGCAGCACGTTGGCTGCAGCATCCAGTGAGCTACAGCTTGCTGCTGTAGGCGCTGGGACTCGTTAGGTCTTAGTAAGTACAGTCAAGGCTGGGAAGAGTTAGGGGAGTGGGGCAGGTTATTAACCCCGGTAGGCCTCTAGGAGTTTTCCCCAAAGCCACTTTAGGTTGCGGTACCACAGGGACAGGCCCTAGGTTAGGGTTCCTGTCACGTTAGTGCCAAGTGTTAGTTAGGGACTCAGCGGACGCTGCGGTTCCTGTGAAGCAGTTCGGACCCACGTTGGGGTCCACAGAGACTATTCCAGAGTGAGACCGCCCTGGCGGTCCGCGTACAAAGGAGTCCGGTGTAGGATCAGACGGAACCTTCACACGACGGATCCTTTGTGAAGCAGTTGGAGATCCGAGCGCGGGAGTGCTCGGCAGGTACTATCTACTACACAAGTGCACCAACGGGCCCTTAGTATAAATAGTGACTGCGCTGTCACCCATTGACTCTGTCTGCAAGAGTGCGGGACATTGGGTGGGGTTCTTTAGACACTGGGTGGGATCACCTGGTGTTGGGGAAGCGTCCTGCTGGACGTCGCAGTTAGTGTCTCCTCGTGAGAGGGACACCGGTTATGTGATACCTGTCATGATGTGTTATATTCGGTTCTAACCTAAGTAAATAGTATTAGTTATTATATATCTGTGTATGAGTATTGATTGTTGTGATTGTCCTGCGAGGAACCACTCCCCCTCTGGTGGGAGCCATCGCAGGTGGAGGCGCTGCATCAAAGTGAGTGAGTACCCCTAGTATAATTGCCCCAGGTTCCCCGTGGCGGAAGCTCAGCCCTCCTGCGAGCCAACAGGTAATGCACCACACCCGAGTAACATTGTATGTTCCTGCACCCACACAGTGTAATCTGCGATTGGGGGGGGGGAATACCCGTTACATATATATATAGGATTGAAGTAGGGTGTCTTCGGAGCTGAACCCCATTAATTTCAGGCTCAGGGACTCCCTGCTTCCGGAGATACTTACTTCCGAAGTAGGTGCTGGTAACCGCTCCGGTTGAGCAAGTTAGGCTTTAAAGTTTAACGCTCCCGCGTCATATGGGCCCAATGATGTCACAGCTTCCTATTGGCTCACAGGAACAGAAGCCAATACGGGCACCCTGGCAGCCATGGAGAGTGGCTACCAGCACCTACTTTGGAGGTAAGTATCTCTGAAAGGAGGGGGTCCTCAGAGTTGATTTTAATGGGGTTCTGCTCCAAAGACCCCCTACTTCAATCCTATATATAGAAAAAATAAAGACATTAGCAAAAAAAATAGCTGTCTTGGATTGCTGCTTCACAGCAGCAGAGCAGGCTGCATTGTGGTTCCTGTTTGTTATATTACAGGATTGAAGCACTGGGTCTCCGAAGCTGAACTGTGTTAATTTCAGCTCAGGGGACCCCCTGCTGCCAGAGATACTTAGCTCCATAGGAGGTGCCAGCATCCCCGTGAAGTTTAAATGTCCCGGTGACGCGGGCCAACAGGAAGCCGCACCGGATGACGTCACAGCCTCCTATTTGCCCTGCCTGACTTGGGACATTAAAAACGGCCATTATGTTAGGCACACAGTTCCCTAACTTCATAGATACCAGCAATGCTACGGAGGTAAATATCTCCAGAAGCAGGGAGTCCACCGTAGATGAAATTAACACGGTTCAGCTCCGTAGACCTCCCGATTCAAACGTATTTTAAAAATACAACACAATGCAGACTATTCTGCTGCTTTAAAGTAGTGACACATTTTTTGTGTTTTTTTTCTTTTTAAATAGGTGGGAAGCAGGGGGTCTCCGGAGTTGAACCGTTTTGATTTCAGATCAGGGAACCCCCTATTTCCCGAGATAATTAATCCCGTAGGTGCTGCCGGCAGCACTAAGGTTTACAAGTCCGACGTCCTGCAGGCCAATGGGCAGCTGCAATGTCATCCCTGGTGTCTTCCTATTGGCCCGCGTGACGCGGGAGCTTTAAACGGCACAGAGATACCGGCAGCATCTACGGAGGTCATTTTCTCGTTAGGCAGGGGTTCCCCGGAGCTGAAATCAACGTGGTCGCCTGGAGTGCCCCTTTAAGTATTGGAGGTATACGAGTTTTCTCCTTCTAAGCACCTACTTTATCATCAACTCTCATTAAACTGCCTGGGATCTGAGGGCTGAACCCACCTGCCATAGGGGAAACAGACACCAGCGAATTCTGCAATTTCACAGGAACCTACTGAGTCATTATTTAATGCCCCCCTATTAGTTTCAAAAAGAGTCCCCCCCCACCCCCTATAAGCTTTCAATATTTTGGGAGACGTTCTTAAAGAGTCCCTACCCCCTCCAATGATGTCACTTGCGTTTTGCAGCATTACAATGTGACTTTTTGCCTATTAAGTACTACGTCGGGCAGCACTCCAGGGGTTACAGAATATGACCAGCACACAATCTGGCCTCCGAGCAGGGATTCTGGAACGCCTGAATACATTTCCTGTTTGGGCAGCTCCGGGCGCCAAATACAGAGGCATCTAGGAGGAGGGGTTTGAACAATGCGTGTGCCTGTGTGGGTGACATCACCCTGCACATGCTAGGAAGTCTATAGCTCCAGGTTATTGCCGAACAACAGGTCTGAACCGGCCCGGTAAATTGTACGGTATTAAATTGTGCAGTGCAGCCGTTACAATGAATGCTGGAAACATTCCTCAGAGGGACACACAACCGGAATAATCCACGTGGAATACGTCGAATAAACCTATTATTATTGCCACATTTTCTGGGCAGGGACTGTGCGTTTACTTGCAAGTAGGGTGCTTTTATTCTGCTTTATTTACCTGCACCTAGCTAAGGGGTGGGCAACTCCAGTCCTCAAGGGTCGCCAACAGCTCGACTGAGCCACGGATTGAGCCACCTGTGCTGAAGCAGGGATATCCTGAAAACCTGACCTGTTGGTGGCCCTTGAGGACTGGAGTTGCCCGCCACTGATCTAGCTCCTTCGTGGCAGCAAAGGGGTTACAGCGGACTACGCCCTGCTGGAAGTTTTTCCTCAACGTAAAAATATTCCTATATGGTCTTGCTCAGGATTAAGGAGCCGGTCACTTTGCTTTGTGGTGTTATTGATGACAGTGGACGTCTTACCGATTATCTTTAAGAAGAGCCCAAACTTGCCCTTTTGCTTCTGTCTAAAAACCCCAGGTGAAGGAGAGGAGCGGAACAGATTGGTTTGTGCTATTCCAGGAGAAGCAGAAGCCAGGTGGATGGTTAATGAATATCAATGCTCTTCAGATTCCTAGTGGGCCACACATTCAAGTGCAATAGTGCCATACGGGCATGGATGGAAACTCTTATATGGGATTTTCCGTGGGGTTCTGCCAGAATGGCACTATCGCAGTTTAATACAAAAAAACTCACATAAATGACTTCATAAAACAAAGAGGATTGGGGGTTGAGTGGGGAAGTGGTATAAATACCAACTCCACTAGCGCCTCCAACATTCTTATATTTTCGTCTAGCCTGCCTTTACAGTGGTCTTCTATTGTGAACCAATGTATAATTCTATATATAAACTCAGTAATAAAATAAAAGTTACTATCATATATAAAAAATATCATCTTCACTCAATGCTGCTTGACTTCCCCACTTGTCACCTAGCGAAGATCACTTCCAACACAAGACTAGTGTTTGCATGCTGCAAACACGTTTGTATGTGTTTATACATTTATGTAGTAAAGCCAGAATACATTTTCTCAGATAAAAGGGTTATTAGATTGATCGCTATAATAAGATCATAAAGCGATGGAATTACACTCGTAAATCCCAGCAAACTCTGCCCTGTCTTGGAGATAAAAGAGTCCTTACGAAGACCGCAATGAGGGATATAAAACAGGAAAACACAGGAAGAGATATGGCAGAATGATCGTGTGATATAAATGTCAGGGCGTCCTGAATTATCCCCATGAAATAAAAAAATAAATAAATAATAAAAAAAAAAAAAGACAAGCAAAAACGTACAACAAAGCTCTTACTACAAGGATATTCACAAGGGCAAGACATTCCTTCCAAGAATTAGGAATCCGCCAAGGGATGATAAACTGGTTCTAAAAAGGAAGCAATGGGAAGGAATGGAGGTCCCATACCAAAATAAGATCAACGCTCAAATAAAAGCAATGGTAATTAAAGATCCTGAATAAATAGAACGGGAGTAAATAGATAAATTAATATAAATCGTCGCTTAACTCCTAAACTCAAAGGTTTCCAAACTCCCACATCACAGGCCATTTTTGAAATTATTATTTTTTTAATAAAAAGGACATCCACAGCTACACTAAATTCTGTACATATACAAAATGATGAATATTGGACCTGTATCTAGAAATCAGTGTTGGCTAGAGATAGAAAAGTGCAGACTTTGGGAGAGAGCTGCCTCACGTGGATTTTGAAAGGTTTTCTGTTCCACTGAGATTTTCCAGGACGACGGATTGAGAACGGCTGCTCAGAGGGGCCTCCTGGGAGTGCAAGAGTCTCACTTACAGTAAAATAAAAGTTCTTTACAAAAGTTTGCCAGGAAGGGTGGGGAGCCGTGTTGGTCCTTTCTTCCATGTTGTAGCAAATGAGGGAGAGGGCCGTATGATGCCTTTTATTGGACCAACACAAAGTTGGTCCAATAAAATAGTTTCTATATTTCAAAGACTGAACCTCTGATTGAGCCACGTGCTGAAGCTAGGACTGATTGAGTCACCTGTGCTGAAGCAGGGACTGATTGAGCCACTTGTGCTGAAGCTGGGATGTCCTAAAAACATGACCTGTTAGGGGGGCTTGAGGACTGGAGTTGAGTACCCCTGGGTTAGGCATTTGGATGGAGGTAAACAAAAATGGCAAGAACAGCATGATGCTGTTAATGATGCTTGGAAGTGTATTAATATCACAACGACCCACGTTATTATTAGTCATTAAAGAAGTAGGTGTTACGCCTTATGGATGGAGAGGAGGCAACATGATTTTTAAAAAGTCACGATATACTGAAGTAGACCAACATTGCTCCATACGACCCCTTCACTGCCATGGGTGCTTTTAATGCATTAGAAAAGCAAAGAAGGGGGTAAAGCATTCATATGATACATATATATATATATATATATATATATATATATATATATATATATATATATATACAAGGTACTGTAGGTAATACTGTGGCTCTGTTTTTGGGAGCTATACATCTGTATTCTTCCACTGCTACTGCCCTTTGCAAGTCTCTTCACTGGCATCCCATATCCTCCAAAAGTCAATCCAATATTAAAGACCACAGTTACGAAACTCTCCATGACCGCTGAGTACCACACTACTCAAGCAGGTTATGACCCGGCACATGGGTGCTGAGCGACACTGCTTACTTTTGACCATAACAGCCAGCTACACCGAACAGGCAGAGCCTGTCCGCATCCTGGTGTTGGGTTCACAACCTGGGAGCAGGAATGGTCATGTGCACTGGGTGCCATGTACTGGCCCATCTGAACAAAGTAAAATAAAACAAAAAAGAGACCATTCACACACAGCTTAAGCATATTAGTTTCCAAAAAGGTGTGAAGGTTCCTGTGGTGGACATGCTAATATAAGGGCAATACCTTACAATTCCTGTGCTTGTGAACTATTTTGATGCCCGTCTGCCGCCCTAGTTGTTGCATGTGAGGTGCAGCACAGTACAATGGGGTTGTGACAGAAAATACCAAAAGAACATACAAGATGTACTACATTAGCATATACAGCTACAATTGGTATGGAGGGCCCTTCTCCAAGGGGCTGACAATGTAAAAAGGGGGAGTGTTTCTTAAGGTTGCTCTCCATGAAGCCAGCAGCTGGTATCAGATAAGAGAAGTAGCTCTGTACATGCCATGAATACCATGTGGATGTCCATCAATGCACCTTGCCCTTTCCAACCATCTAGTAGATCTGGAGCTAGGGTGTCACCTTCTACCATTTTTTCAGGAGCTGTTTATTAAAGCCACACTGGTGTAAGGGTTTGTCGAGGACCCCTTTAGTGGGAGCGAGTTTCCACACGTAGTCCCTGTTTCTCTGAGGGTCACTAAATAAAGACATAATGATGATTGGGTTTTTCCTACTTCAGAGGGAGGCATTTTAACCACAATATCATTCCTCCTAGGTGCTTTCAAAACTACAACTGAACGTTGTAGGAATGGATCAACTACCCAACTTAAACTCAGCATATTTGTCTTCCATTGGCACTATTATTTCCACACTCGCCTTCTAAAAAGGAAAAAATGGCACAAGCAAATACTAAGATAATTTAACTTGCACAATTTAGAAAGACAAACGGAAAAAGATTGGGAGTTCGTAAAACACAAGTGACTTTTTTAATACTAACTTCTCATATGGTAATACACGGACTTGCGTCCATATAGAACTTCTTTGAACAAGTACAGAGGTGGCTCAGAGAATAATGTGTTTTGTTTATTTAGGAATTGTAAGAGGGACACAGAAAAACCAAACTGGGTGTTCGTGGGAGACAAGGCCAGTGACCAAAAGCAATTCATAATACATTGTGCTTTTACTGTAGATAATCCAACAGTCACGTAAGGAGCTCCATACAACAAGGTTTCTACACAATTTGTCTACTAGTTGCTAGATACAATGATTTATAAAAGGACTATTATTTGTTTTAGCTATTAGAAAGTATTCTAATAAATCCCCCAGATAACCAGATTTATGGTGAATAATCTTATAAAAAAACCTTTATAGGGCAATCAGGAAGTTTTTTCCCCCACACAAGTTTCCATTGATTAGTAATACAGTAAAATGTAGCTCACTTTTTAAATGACTGTGCCTTGTCCTGTTCAATTCTAAATGAATTCAGTAATGTGAAATTTGAAATGGCCATTTTCCAATCGATCACATTACTGTCCATGAGCAAATATAAATCTTATCAATGTACAGTGTGCTTTCTGCAACACAATGCTGTAACAATCTGTCCCGTTTACAAACCATATTAATGGGTCTGCTGTCTTCCACACAGACCACATAGCGCCCATTAAGTATTATTATTTGCTAACTGTAACTAGCCGTGGGGATTCCTTTGGCTATCTATAATTAGCCATGGAAAGAAGCAACTGTGTTAGAAATGTAAGAACCCTTTCCCGTGAGCCCATGCTGCCGACACGTGACTGTCTGGAAATAAAAATAAATTTGTTAATTGTATCAAAATGCAGCAGTACACAGTCCAGTCAGTGCAAAAGTAGCTGACTCCTGTACAGTACTGTATGCCTCAACTTGAATCCATGAATGGTTATGACTAACCACCACGTATATACTGTACTAGGGCTGTATTTAGGAAAATGTTTGAGGTTCCTTTAAATAAAGATGGCAATCTGCACATTTTACTTTTGCAGTCATGTAAAAAAAAAAAAGAAAGAAAAGAAAGTTATCCAAAACAAATGTTATATTCTAATGCTAAATAATCTAACTTGGGAGGTCTTTTCACTTTGCTGCAAGAACAGTACCTACTATGGTTCTTTCCCCTCATACAGAGGTAAAAGGAAGGGTTCACAGTTTTACTGTTAGGACCTGCATTTTTGGTTATACCTTGACGTTTGGTATGCAGGCTTATGACGCTTTGGCCAAAGGGTTTAACTAAATAACCAAGTAATTATTATTATTATTGAAGTATTTCAACATTATACTTATTACCATATATGTTTTGTCAATTGGATGTAGCATTGGGCACCCCTGTCTTTTGTTAAATTCTCTATATAATTATATACTGTATATAATATAGAACAGGGGTGGCCAACGCCAGTCTTCAAAGTCTGGCTTTAAGGATATCCCACAGGAAGCGAAGGATACGGAGCAGCTGCTTGCAAAAAAGGAGCGCGGGAACCCGACTCCAATAGAAAAATATTCAAGGCTTTATTCGTTCAAAAATTGGTGCCCTCACGGTACCAGGTATAAGTGCCACCAATGCTCATTATCAGTAGTCCTCCATGTATACAGCAACCACCGGAAATATAGAAATACAAAAGCCGTGGCACACGTGTGGTCTTCAAACAAAAGTCCAATTTATTTAGCAAAGGTCGACGTTTCGCTGCGTTGGCGAACCTTTCTCAGGATGACATAAATTAAAAGTAAGTCCAAAAGCGGATGTCCCACGCGTTTCACAGCACTCGGGCGCTTTCTCTAGGAGTGTTTAAATAGGTCTGGCGGTCATCTCGAATAACGCCTACCTATGCCATCACATTTGATTACCCAAAATGAAAAACATCTGAGTTCAAGCATGTCTATGGAGCTAATTGATCTAATACACGCCAGAAAAAGTTTATGCAACATGTGTAATATATATAATAGGTTTGACCCCAAATTCCAAAATACCTCACACATGCTACTTACTGCCTGTATTTGTGCAGAAAGAGGATAGATTGTAACACCGTTCTATTTGTAATCCATAGTAATGCAACTCTTGTTAAGTGTAACTGGATACATTCACTATATTGTAATATATTGGACACATTCTGTAAGGTTTCAATTGACTGATCTTGACCTGTTGGTGTCCCTTGAGGACTGGAGTTGGCCACCCCGGATATAGAAGAACAATGACTGCATGCTCCACTTTTGCAATACTTTCCCCTTGTTAGAGTTAGATAGGTTGAGCTTTAGAGGAATCAGGAATCCTTTGGAAAGGGAACTAGAGTCCTTACATGTCTGAAACTCGCGGGTCCATGTAATAGCACCTTGGTGGTTCCAGGAAGGTTTGTGAAGAGAGGATGATTGGGGATATTCTGAGGAAGGTGTACAGTAGCGATTAACCCTTTCAGTAAGGGATGGGTCAGCAGCACATCCAGTGCTAGTTTCCTCAGTGACTAGAATTTCAGTGATCAGAAGTGATTCATACGCCAGTTCTTAGACTTTTCTCCCATTTGACCACATACGAACATATATTCTATAATTATAGTAAACCCCATTTTTAGAACAGTAGTTCATGTTTACGGGACAGGGTGGTTTGCTCTCGTTGCCACACTGTGGGGCCTATGCAGAGAGCAGAGAATTGTAAAATTGGCGAGTTTAATAAAAAGTAGCTTTTTTGGAGAGTTTTATTCTCCATATGCAGAAATGTGCGAATTCTGCTATGTTTAACATGAATGCGTGTGGCGAGTTTAAATTGGCGAGATGCGCGCTGCAGAAATGTGTTAAAAAAAATTTGCGCCTTTTTTTTTCCTTTCCTATGGCCGCGAGCGGCAGCTTCTTGCCAACTTTTCCTGGCGAGGCAAAAAGGAGACAATCGCGCCATTTTATTGGCGCGAACAGCCGCTAGATGCCGTTCTAGCCTCTCTGCATTAGGATATTTTTAAAACTGGCGAGATGGAGGTTCTCGCCAGCCGCGAGGCGAGTTTTAGAAATAGAAAAAAAAAATTGCCGCGTTTTTGGTAACTCGCCATTTTCTGCTGTTTTCTGCGCGATTTTCTCCAAAAAATGGCGAGTTTTGAAATAGCGCTGCTCTCTGCATAGGCCCCTGTGTCTTTTCCTTCACACTTGCCCTTCTAACTGTCATGATCTTTAACCTATTTTCTAGTGAGTGGGGGAGACTGCCAACATGATGGCATCCTCCCTGTTATTTATTTATTTTACTATGGGGGAAATAATGCATTGGTATGGGGGCAGGTGACTCCAAGTATACCCAGTATACCCGTTTCATGCTCTATTCTGTACTATTACAGAGATTACTATGATATCGCATCATGGTTACAGTCTGTATTTCTACAGTGATATTAAGCTTGTGTGTTTTCCCAGAAGGAATCTGAATACTGAGTCAGATACTGGAGATACTGGAGTCAGATACTGAATCTGACCTGCTGCTTACAGACCATTTGTGGCTAGGACAATAAAGGCATGAGCTATCCAAGATAATAATGTGCTCATAAGTGCTTTTTATCATTAGTGAGTAAGAATAACTGTTCCCATTCTCCTGGAATTACAAATTTGCTTCCTATACACATTTGTACGAGATTATATATATATATATATATATATATATATATATATATATATATATATATATATATATATATAGCACCCGGCAGGTTATTGTGCCATGCTGCCTACACACAGCAATGACTAAAATCCATTTCAAGCTGCTTTATACTCCCTCACATTTCTGCTCATGTCACTCCCACCTTTAAAAATGCAAAGGACAGAATGTTACCAAGCTTTCCAGCATCTGTCTCCCCTACCCTTATTATTTCAGGCTGTTGATTGAGTGAGAGATCTGATTGCCATTACTGGAGTCAGGAAGGAATTTATTTTTCATTGGATGATGTTTCCCTGGGGTGTTTTGTTTGCCTTCCTCTGGATCAATATACACTAAATACAAATATAGAATGAGTATCTGTCATCTACTGTATACTGTATACATAGGATGAGTATCTGCCATCTAAATTTAACATAGGTCGAATTCAATGGACGTATATCTTTTTTTCAACCTCATCTACTATGATGTGTTCCTAATATGTTCCAAAACCTTTTTATTTGGCCAACCCAGAAAGTCTCTATAGATTCACAACATGACGGAAGAGATGTGTCATGATGGCAGTAGGCTAGAAGTAACATTACTAATCGCACAGTGAAAATGCATACGTACTCGGGTATGTCCACACGTAACTCCCACAGCTCCTCCTTACAAAACAAAAGAATACTAAAGAGAAGAACAACATTTTCGTGGAGCGGTTGCCATCATTCCCTGGCTCTCTTCCATATTTCACAGCCTCAACTTCCAGGCTCCATGCCTCAGGTCAATGGAAGATGGAACGCCCCCTGGGAGATCAATCCAATACCTAGCAGCTGGAAACTGGAAAGCCATCGCAGACACGGCCCTATATGCTTCCCTGCCAATTTCGCGATGTATAGCAGCGATGAAGAAAAAAAAAATGAACTGCATTCACCTATTCACCAAGCCTAGAATGTTGCCTCTGTGCTGTACCTGCTTCACTGGCCTCTGCGCCACTTCTTTCCCACCATAGAATTGGTTCTCTTGCGGTTTGGAGTACGTCACTGGTTATTAGCAGGGCTCTGTAGCTGGAACTTGTAGAAATGTCTTTGTGGGTCTCCTTTTTGCTAACCAAAAGTTGCAATCTTCAGCCTAATCAAAGACTGCAGCGAAAAAAGTGTCACAAGTACCCCTTCCCAACAAAAACGTGATGGCTGCATCCTGCATTTAACAAACATGGAAAGTTGTAGGTGACAAAAAAAAAAAAATGCTACTGCGCAAATAAGGATTTTTTCCAGCTCATCTAAGTGAAAAAGTGGGGAATATAGTACAATATGAGAAAGTTTGGGCACAGTGGCCTTATAATTAAAGAGATTAAAAATGAGATATGGTTTCCCCGTTCCTATCCCGTCTCTCCCCTCTCCTTCTGTTTTTCTCTCTTTTCCCCCTCTTTCTCTCTGTCTATCCTTTACAGTACTAATATAAGGGGTTTGATCTAAGATCCTCCTATAACTGTTAATTCTCCCGGACGGGGATCTACATAATAGAATCTAAATGCATAGGAGGTTACAAAATACTAGGAGCAGATCGACTCTTCTTGATCAATCAACTTTGAGATGCTTCGGGTTGTTCACTTTTAAATGTATATGTTAATTAAGTTTACTGTCTATAAACAACCATGTGATGTGAATGTACCCCTGTCAGAAAACAATAAAAATGTTTGAAATAATAAAAAAAGTGGGGAAAGGTTGAAGTTTAAAAAAAATGAAATCGCAAAAGCAAAACACTCAAGTGGAATAGATTTCTGACAAATTTAAGATATCGTTTTTTCGACAAAATAATTTTGACTTGTTTCAGGTTTTCCAGGTATTTGCATTTCAAATCCTGTTTATGTTTCAAAATGTATAGGAGTTTGAAACCCCCCTCCCAAAAAAACCCAACTGGGTTGGTTGAAGACTTCCAGAACGGTGCTAAAATATTACTTAGTGACCAGAATATGAACGGAGATCAGCTACAGAAAATTTGTAGCAACCTTTGTTATTCATTTGAGAAAATATAAAATAGAGGTGTTTTAAGACATTAAGTTTTAGATATTTGATTCTAAACTAATCTACTACATTAAAAATCCCGCACATCTGCACATGGACATCCATTTATTATGGAAGAAAGCAATGATGGTATCCCACTCACACCACAATACCCATACAATACCCGGCAATAGGATGCAGAAGTCGGCCCCTAGGCTGGCCAAGCCCAGCACAGTTGTCCCGGCTCTACCCCCCCATCGGCGGCCCTGATTTGGGGTAATGACATGCACATGTGCACTCACACAAATCTTTATCTTTGGGGCCCCTGGATTGGGGAAGGGTTCATCAGTTAAATGTTTCCTCTCCCAACACTTTCCTTATCAGAACCAATAAAGTAAGTAAGGGGGAGAGACTCGATATTTAACTGGTGCAAACTCTTTATTAACACACAGTGACATCATACAACCAGGAGTAACTAGATCAAACCCCTTCTATGATGTCTCAGCTTACCATGTGTACAAGCTAACAAAAAAAGGATTTCAATATGCTCATAGCTGTCAGACATTGGTAAACACCCACATGAAACCTCCTAAATATGTCCCTGCCATTAGCACACTTTAGTCTTAGGAGGGACTGCCCCTTTAATATGTCAGCTTTACATACATAAAAAAAACAGGAACAATTGTCATTACTGTACATTAAAGAATACGTTGCTACAATTATGTCAAAGTGTTTATAAAGTGATTCACCAAATGACAGTTTCATATGTAAAGTTTCAAGCGAGCCAGTGATAATAAAACAAAATATTCCTCTGGTGAAGATAGCAACACATTTGAGACACTCAGATCTGTACAACAGACTGTCTTCAACTAGCAATGTTTGTATCTGTTTGTATCCCTGTGTCTTTCCTGATCATCTTTCACAAGGACATGATGTATGTCAGGTGTACATCAAAAGCCTTATGAGAACCTCACTATGGAATAACAGAGACCTTCAAATACCTAAAGTAACTGGATTTATAAAAGAAACACTGGAGGTGGGGGTGTAGCTATAGCCCGGGCAAAGCCTGGGGGCCCGTGCTCTTGGGGGCCCCCTGCTCAGGGTCGCCGACAGGGGGGAGAGCCAAGAAATTTGGGCCAGCAGCCTAGGCGACGACCACAGAAGTCAGGGCCCCCTTCCTCCTCAGGTCCCCTTAACAGCAACTTGCCGGCTGGACCAGGAGCTGTGAGACGAGGGGGGGGGGGGGGGGGAGGGGGTGTAAGCAGAGAGCAGGCAGCAGAGGCTTGGAGAGTTGGGGGGGGGGGGGGATTGCAGAGAGCAGGGGCAGAACTGAGGCAGAGAGCTGCAGAGTTCTGCCCGCCCCTGCTCTCCGTGACATCAGGGGGGGGGGGGGGGGGGGAGGGGGCGTTACTATGTGCCACTGTGGGAAGGTATGCTGTGTGTGTGTGCCAGTTGTTTGTTTGTGTCAGTTTGCTGTGTGTGTGTTTGTGTGTCAGTTTGTTATGTGTGTGTGTCAATTTGCTGTGTGCGTTTGATGTGTGTCAGTGTGCTTCAGTGTGTCAGTATGCTGTGTGTTTGTGTGTCAATTTGTCAGTTACAGTTTGCTCTGTCAGTGTGCTATTTGTGCCTCAGTGTCTGTCAGTAAAATAGTTTGTGTAATTCTTTACACAATTGTCTATAATTAACTGTATTAAAAGAAGATGTTACTGTGCAGTATACTGTACACCCGAGTTTTGCAACCCCTTGTGTGTGTGGGGAAGGGGGTGCTAGTTAATGTAGTGTAGGTGGTTATTCTAACTTGTGTATGGGGGGCGTACTGTATTGTAGATGGGGAATTGTGTGTGTGGGGAAATTGTATGTGTGTGGCCAGGGGGTGGAGGGGAGGATTGAGGGAGCTGGATTGAGTATGGAGGGAGGGGGGAAACGAGTGTGAGAGGAAAAGGGGGGTAGTGAGGGAGGGGGTTAAAGAGGGGGAGAGAAATATAAGAGGAGAGAGGGGTGAATGGAGCAGAGTGAGGTGGTGTAAAAGCAGAGGGGGGCTCGTAGGGCCGCCAACACGCAGGGGTGTGTGTGTGTGTGTGTATGTGTGTGTGTGTGTGTAAACGCCTGAATCTACGGAATATGTTCACTCATAATGGGGCCCCCCAAAAAAGTTTGCCTGTGGACCTGCGCATGTCTAGCTGCGCCACTGACTGGAGGTTACTAAGCGTTGAAGCTGCAGGTGGCACAGTTGGCACTTATATCACAGGTTGGGAAACGATAGTATTGGAATGTAGATGTTATTGGAACATACAGTATACAGGGAAACCCTCACATAGAACAAGTATAATCTAACAGTAGCTATAATGAGGAGGCATAACACATATACCGAGATGTTTTCCAATGCTCCTCAAAATATACATAAAATGCTAACCTATAAATATTTTATTGCTTGACCAGTGCATTAGCATTATACATTTATTTGATGTAAACCATTAAAGGCAGACGTTTCAATGCAAGCATACAGCCAAATTAAAATACGTGATATTATACAGTACTTTGAGAAGCACATAAATCCTACAAGACAACACTTGGAAGCAGAATGTTTGCCCAGGAGAGCTCCCAATTCACATGGTACGGAAGCGATAAACAGGGAATGCAGAAGTACATATATAAGTGCAAAGTAGTATCAGTGTGTAGCATAGCATAAGTCAGCGGTGCGCAAACTGGGGGGGAGCGGAATTTTTTTTGGGGGGGGGCGTGGGCGGTTGCAGAGGTCCCGCGCTTTCCCCCAAGACATTTAAATAAAATGCCGGGGGACCGCACGAGGCCTCTGCAACCAGCCGGCTTCAGGACGCGCCTGCGGGGTCATGTGACATCACAGTTGCCACGGTAACGTGACGTCAAATGATGCCGCGGGTCACGTGATGTCACACGACCCGCAGCATCATTTGACGCTGTGTGAGGTAAGGTGGGGTGGCGCAACTTTGACGTCGTGTGAGGTAAGGGGTGGGTGGCGCAACAACGGAGGAGAGCAGGCAGGGGGTGGAGGGGGGGGGGTGCAGCAAAACAAGGTTGCGCACCCCTGGCGTAAGTGACATGATGGGGGTGTTATTGCTTCAATGCTACTGATATGCACTTTTTTTTTAAGACAGTTGTTTTCAATTATGCTTTGCAGAGAGTAAGTAAAAAGTCAGGAGGAAGGAAAATTGCAAGTGTCTAATGGTGGTCTCGTGGGAGATATAATCAGGGGCAGAATAGTAGTGTAGAGGGAGATGGACTGGCCGGGGGCTAATATTACTACCCAGGAACCTGGTGATCATGGTTCGAATTCCAATCATGTTAACTCTGAAATTAAATTCCAAGCTTTGTGGGTTAGTGTTTCATGCCTGAAAAAGTAAATGCATCTCATCTTATACTGTACACAAAGACCGATCTAATAGATAAACCAGATCACACCCACTTGCAACCTTTATATATGTATTTTCTTCACACCTGTAAGAAATATTTGTATCTCTGTACTTGCGCATAAGCCTCACAACCTCTGCTCCGCACTCCTTGTAAGGGTTTTACGAACATCTACAGTACCTAGAGAGCAACATGGCTCCGTTATACATGAACAAATCATAGTTTGTCTTACCTGTGTAGTGGACAACACATGTCTGGCCCTTCTTTGGAAATGTCCTAGCTGCACAATAAAAAAAAATAAACACAGAAAAGAACTAAATATAGTCATCATACAGGAATCATATGCTAACCACAACTATGTGTGGGTGACCATTTACTGATTCAGAATAACTGTACAATCACCTTTACAAAATGCTTTTTCTTATATATATATATATATATATATATATAAATAAAAAAAACTTGTCACAGCAGTTGGCACACACATATATATTAAGAACTCCAGATGCTAGTCCCATAGAGTATTTATATATATATATATATATATATATATATATATATATATATATATATATATACTGTATCAAAGAAAAATCTGCACCACTCGCAAAGATAATGTATCAAAAGTTATAAATGTATTTCATCTAAAGAGTACAAAAACTAAAATATGGGCTACGTTTCAGACCTAACGTCCTTTCTCAAGCTCATGGAGCGGATTTTTATTTGCTGTATTTCCTGGGGCTGGATGGTGATCCTCGCCCTACTGCATGCACCCAGTTGGAAGCTAAGTATTATTCTACATTTTCTTATGATGAGTGCCCTGGACATCTGATATATATATATTTAGCATGCGATAGAGGTATTACATCCATCTTTATGACTATTGTATGATGCAAAGCAACAGTTGCAGTGCCTGTTTAATAAAAAGGCCAAAGGACTGCCCAAAAACACATAAGTTCCCTTTGCAAGACACTCCGCCCTAACAAACAGGGATTTAAGGATTGTCCACACACGAGAAGGAATAATTGCGTTCCACCTGTGTCGTCTTCTTCATGGATTTCTAACCCTCCAGCCTCTACAGGATTCAAGTGAATTCAATGGATGATTTTTTTTATATGACCAAATTTACCATGTTATAAATCACAAGAAAAATAAACTACACATTTCATATCCTTATAGCAATATAGCCCTGAGAATTCCACCTTTAAATTCCAAAAAGGGCTATCTGTCGCCCATATAAATATCCGGAGCCTGCTGCCCAAACTGGACAAACTAAGGGCATGGTGCCTTATGCATAAACCCAAAGCCATCGTTCTTACAGAAACATGGCTAACCCCTAAAATCCCCGATGCAAAAATCGCCATTCAGGGATACTCCATTTCTAGGAGAGATAGGTCAAAGAGAGGAGGAGGGGTGTTATTTTATATTGCAGACACCTTACAATTTACACTGTTAAATTGCCCCCCAAGCCCACCCTCTTTTGAAATTCTAGTTGGCAAAATCTGCCTCCCCTTTTCTAAGCCCATTTTGCTTGCTGGCATCTACCGCCCCCAAAAGCCCCTCCACAGTACCTGACTGATATCACCCAGTTTCTTGGCTCCATTTCCTCTCTGAATGAGAAGAGTGAGCTGCTAGTTCTTGGGGATTTCAACTTCAATTGGCTTGACCCTACAAACCACAAAATCCAGATACAACTCAAGTCACTTAACCTATCACAACTCATTTCCCAACCCACACGGATAAACCTGAAATCGCACAACTATTCCTTGCTAGACTGGATTCTCTCCTCAAACCCCAACAGAATCCAATCCTCTGGCATCCTTCCTGACATTGTCAGTGACCATGCAATAGTGTACTGTGTAAGGAAAATTAAACCGCCAAATTCAAGCCCTAAAGTTCTCCTCACTAGAACATTTAGAAACTTTAACCCACAACAGTTTCTGGCTGACCTTACCAACTGCCCATGGCACAGAATCGATTTAATTCCCGACCCTGATTCTGCGCTCGACTATTTCCAATCCGAGTTCTTAAAACTCTGCAATACCCATGCTCCACTACGCAAAATAAGGGTACGGGGGGCCCACCTTCCATGGGTTATAACTGACCTTATAGCACTCTACCAGTTCAGGGTTACCTTGTGGAAAAGCTACAAAATAACTGGCACTACCAAGGATCTCAATCACTACAGATGCATGCGGAACATGTGCACAAGGCAAACAAGGCACGCAAAAGCACAATATTACTCTGACAATCTCCTCCAGAATACATCAAACCCAGCTAACTTCTGGAAGGTCATCAACAATATATTCCAGCCTCCTAACCATCAACAACCAAGTAATATCACTAAGGGGGATATTACTCTGACAAACCCCACTGACATTGCAAATGCATTCAATGATTACTTTGTGGGGTGTGCCACTAACTTATTAGCGAAACGCAGCCCAAACCACAAACCTGAATCTCATCCTGGGAGTACCCACATAGCCCCACCCCCTCCCAACACTGCCCACAACTTTCAATTTGGCCCAGTATCCGAAGAGGAGATTACACAAGCGCTCCTCAAATTAAAATTAAGCAGCTAATGTGGAC